>NC_089743.1:83729970-83732470 GCF_040412425.1 Macrobrachium rosenbergii | reverse complement strand
TGTAATGTCGCTTAATATCCAATTCACGCTACTTCGGGAATATCCCCGATGGGGAATTAATTCCCCTTCGGTGATAATTCCCCATCGAGGATATTCCCGAAGTAGCGTGAATTGGATATTAAGCGACATTTGTAGTTTCATGTATATATATATATATATATATATATATATATATATATATATATATATATATATATATATATATATACATATACATATATATGTATATGTATGTATGTATACACTCTGAAACTTTGTATTTTAACTATTAGCATGCAGATTTTACTTTAATTAACTCTTTTGGTATGAGATATGTTTCTCGACTAAACTCTGGTTAAATATCTCCAGATGTTTTTTGTAAGCTACGTGAATGAATGCATCGCCTTACTTCCTTGGGAGGTGCGTGTACTTCGGGCTTCTTAATTTCGGTTTTAAATTTTAATACCTTCTTCGGTATTATATCAGAAAATATATTCCCTTCTTTCTTAAGCATACATCCTACAGTGAACTCGAAAAATTCAGAAACTACTACTTGTAGGCCTCCATTCGATAATGTTCTACTTGATAGATTGGGGCATCTGGGTCTGCACGCATAGTTGCTGGGTATATCAGGTGCCTTACGCCGGTTGGTGAACACACACACACACATATTCAGTGTCATCAAACCATGACTCCTAAGTTTGAATTTCCTAATTGAAATGAATACCGTTGCCTTGTAGTTTGATGGCTGGAATCGTCTGTTTTATGCTTTAGTTTTGACCTCATGTATGATTTTTGGGGTAAGAGTGATAAGACGGACATCAGACCCTTCTTGTTTATTACAAGTTTTTCTTGGTTTTCCATTGGTGTTTCTTTGACAATTCAGTCCATTACAATGTAAGTGGATCTTTCCAAAATTTGCATAGGCCTGTTTCACATTTGTTCAGAGCTCAGGGTTAAATCATTACTTTGAGTGATCTCTCTCTCATACACAAACACAAACAAAACACATAAAGCCGATTTGCATATCACCGTTAATCTAGTGACCCAGTTCTCTTGTTCGACCACAAAAGGGAATTTTTATTCTTCTATGTTTTCTGGTGTGATTTATGAGCTTCTTTGTTCAATTTTATCTTTTCTCTTCTCTTTTTATAATCTCAATGGCCTTTTGGAACAAAACATTTTTCGTGTTTTCCAGGGTTTTGAAACCGTGCTGGTAATATGCTTCATTTTTCATGCCTTTACTATATTGCGAAAGCAGATACACGCAGTGGAGCATTTATTAATAATAATGCGAAAGAGGTTTTTCTCTGGTGCAGTTAAATGAGGAATGATGTTTGTAGTTCATCTCCCCATTTGACAGATGATAATAAGAGAACACAGAGTTCAGATGATGCAACAGCAGTTAGGAAAAAGCATGCGAAAGCTGTGATCGAAATAACTATTGGAGTTGCCAAAAAAGTGTATGAATATGTTTAAGTATAATGAAGATTCAGAGTAATTTTGGTGACATTGTAGCAACTCGGGGCCCTTACATGCCTCTGGACCTCCTCCCAGGGTAGGCTACCTGGTTGCTTTTTTTGCACACAACATACGGTACATAGACCCTTTGGGACACCTGGAAGTGATCTTTGTACACAACTCCAGAAGGCCTTTTTTGACAGCACCTAGATGATAGAATAAGGTCACCACTTCCAGAAGTAAAGTTGTTCAGATCAGAACCAAATCAAACGAGGAACTTCCCAAACCAGAAAAGATGGCCATATTAGACAAAATGATAACCAAAGAAGAGTGTCCAGTTCAGAGGTCATTTCCAAATCGAAAGAAGTCCCAGTCAGAGGAATAGATGTTCACATCAGCTGAATGCAGACTGTCGCTTGGTTAGTGAGCGAATTCAGCCGAGAATTCCATTAGCGGAACAAAAATGAACAAGGACTAGGGATCTGGAAAGCACTGTCTTAAGGAGATGAATCCTTTTATAAGCTCCAGGACTTTGCCCAAGTAGACAAGATTATAACTTTAACTGTAGCGCAGTGTGATAGCATTTACCAGATCGGTAAAAACTTGGTACCTCCTTGTCGGAAAGGAAAGGGTAGAAAGGAAAGGGTAGTTGGGATTCTCATGCTGAATTGTGTGGTTTCAATCGTTTTGAAAGAGTTAGGAATGCACTGTAATTTGCTTGTTCGACTATAAAGATTTTAATAACTTGTGAGTAGAAGCGTTTGTTGTCTTCTCTCTGACCTTTCGACTTGTACATTAAAGTGCATAATGAATATAAAATTGATAAAGTTCTTTGAACGCGCGCACAAAAATGCAAAAACTTACTTCCTCGTCCTCTAAAAGTCATTAGACCATAATTGCGTAGGTAGTACATTTTTACTCCGCCCGACCATGCCATTCATGACCTAAGCATAAACGTACTGAAACTTCAGCTAGGAAAACCTACGCCCATTATTCTTAACAATAATAATTTCAACCAAATTATGATAATAATACCCTAAAAACACATATTTAATCAACT
>NC_089743.1:83662470-83724970 GCF_040412425.1 Macrobrachium rosenbergii | reverse complement strand
CCATTGCAGTTCTCAGTTTTGAACGCGTTGTGTTGTGACATTAGAGGTGCATGGTTAATTTATACTTTGCTTATATATACATATATATGTATGTATATGTGTGTATATATAATCACACCGTGATTTATATACATTCACGAAGCTACAAATGTCACCTAATATCCATTTCACGCTACTTCGCCGGTCCATTTATCACTTAAAATTTCCTTTCAGGGTGCTAATTTATCGGTATATTCCTGAAGAATGTGAATTGACATATTGGACATTTGTAGCCAGAATGAATATATATATATATATATATATATATATATATATATATATATATATATATATATGTATGTATATATACATATATATATATATATATATATGTATATATATATATATATATATATATATATATATATATATATATATATATATATATATATATATTTATATGTATAAATACTGCATAAGAGCATTCAACACACACACACACACACATATATATATTTGTGTGTGCGTGTGTTTGTGAGTGTTTGTGGGATGGCCCATTGATAATCAAAAGCATTATCATTATCGTTAATACTGACAGCATTCATAAGTAAAGCTTTCTTAGAACCGTTGATAAATAAATGATTACCGAATCCAGGCTGGGTTATTGACTTCACCTTTCCCCCAAATTAAGCTGACTAAAACGCATCAGCGTATATTATATCGTCTGTTACGCTGCTGTTGTTTACCATAAATGCATTTCAGCTGGCTACTTCAGAATTTGGAATTCTCTTTATGATTATTATCATCATCATCATCACTGGTGTTTACACAGCTAGCCGTCTTCACACACGGTCGAGAAACAGTTCCTGGTAATTGTTGGTGATTAGTTCCAGGGACCGTTGCATTCCAGGAATCAATTTATTTTCCCCATATGGCTGACCCGTGGCTCCTCCTATATTGTTATTCGATAAGATCCGGTAGCGATTTCCAATAATGTGATTATTTCTACGCTGCGAAAATGAACGGATTTGTCCTCGCAAGAGTGAAATGATACGAAAACAAAAGTATATCTTAGTTTAACCAGACCACTGAGCTGATTAACAGCTCTCCTAGGGCTGGCCTGGAGGATTAGATTTATTTTACGTATAAGAACCAGTTGGTTACCTAACCAACGGACCTACAGCTTATTGTGGAATCCGAACCGTATTATAGCGAGAAATGAATTCTATCACCAGAAATAAATTCCTCTAATTCTTCTTTGGCCTGTCGGAGAGTCGAACGCTGGGCCAACAGCGTGCTAGCTGAGAGCTCTACCCACCCCGCCAATGAAGTAGGCATTTTGTAAGTGGTGAGTGTAGAAGTGATTATCATGGTAATTTAATCCATGGTAAAGCTTATAACCTCGTGTGTGATTGTATTCTGTATTGATTTGAATGAAAGGATAATTTTCTCTCTTTTATTTTAGTTATGATCGACAAGAGATGCCATAATGGCGATCATCTCCTTAGCCTCATTCGGTGAATCATCCGCACTTTTCTTTCAGTATTTGATTCAAGAGTTTTTCGCATTGTCGCTTTAGAACTTATGAAGCTCTTTATCAAATATGCTGAAATATCTAATCCGTAAGACGTTAAAGGTCACGTCTATATTTATGTATAATCAGATTCGAAAAAGAAAAAAGTATATTATTTTTAAAGTATATTATTCTCTGTCTCATTCTGACACACACGGACACAACGCATGTTCCCGCAGCCATACAATTTGTTCCTGTGTTTACTACGTCTGATTTTAGTGTTCTCTTAATTAATTAACTAATTTGTGTAGAATGTCGTCGCAACGACTATGGTCATCGGCGCTGAATATAGGCACGTGTGCTGTAGACATGATAATAATGCAGGTTTAGAATACGTTCAAATGAACTAATTTTTCTATTCATTAATATTTTCAAATCTCAAAATTTTATTTATTTTACTGTTTTCTCATATATATATATATATATATATATATATATATATATATATATATATATATATATATATATATATATATATATATATATATATATAAATGGAGCAAAACAGTATATGTGTTTTGTATTAATACAACACACATACATATGTATGTATATATATATGTGTGTGTGTGTGTATGTGTGGGTTAGTGCACAGAGGCATTCTTGTATGAATTAAACCGTTATTGAAGAGTCTTCTCTATATTTTTTTTTCCTACTATTATCACGTGGAAGTAGTCTACTCCATTCGCATACAATATGTTATAGACAGTAGCGTATCCGTTTCATTATGTTAATGTTTTTAATATTAAATATTCTGCTCATATGTACAGGTGATAAATTAGTTTTGTCCCATTCCTGATTAAGTGTCAACCTTTCATCACTTATTGCTAAGGAGTCAATACTTAAACGTTTAATGCCATGTGCACAATAGCAAGATATACTCTATATGTACATAATACCTTGAATTCATTCCTCAAATTCACACTCAGAAATGAGTGTGATGTGGGAACTGAAATTCAGTCAGAGGCACTCCATTTTTAGTTTTCTGTAAAAGGAAACTATTGTGCTGGCTTTGTCTGTCCGCACTTTATTCTGTCCGCATTTTTGTCTGTCCGCACTTTTTCTGTCCGCCCTCAGATCTTAAAAACTACTGAGGCTAGAGGGTTGCAAAATTGGTGGAGGATCATCCACCTGCAATCATGAAACACCCTCTAGCCTCAGTTTTTATTGTTTAGGTTGCCAGCTTAATTTGCATCTGGCAACGATATAGCCAGGCTAACACTGGTCTTAGTTAGTTTCTGGCCGTGGATCATACAGCATTAGAATGATACCACTGAAAGATAGATCTATTTTCGGTGGCCCTGATTAAGTGGGATGCACAGAAAATCACTGCGCCGAACAAACTTCAGCGCATTTTTTACTTGTTACTTTTAGTAATTGATGTCTCGTTTGATTAGGCTACGGTCATAGCCGATCAGGAAACGCATAAATAGTAGCTCAATACGATTGACAGGTTGACGGAATTAGCGTAATTTTAGTCATGTACATTTTTTTTACATTAAGTCTGACTTCTTACTTATTTATAATGAAATCTATATGGAAAAGTAATTCACTCAAAGAGTTGTCATCTCGTCTTGTTATTCAGAATGATTTGTTGTTATTCAGAACGACTTATTGTTATTCAGCATAACATACCGCTTAGCCTACGTGCCATGATGGATTCCTGCTGCTATACCATCAAATTACATATAATTAAAGATCACAAATTTAATTACTTATAGTGTAAATTATGATTTTTCGGTTTTGCATAATGAGCATAATTACTGAAATCAATCACAGTGCTGGACCACTGCGTTGTATTAGTTTTTTCAGTTGTCATGTTTACCGAAATACTTGTTATTCATCATGTCACGAACAACACGTGTAAAAAATCTCACGTGTAAGAGTTTATATGTCAGGTACTGGACATTATTCTCAATTTGTTTAGTTGGCGAATATTTTGCTTCATTCTAGCGTTGTTTTCCTCAGTTTTATTATCTTGTTTTTTCTCTCTGTCTCTTCATGCTTCCATTTTCTGCAATGGAGTCAGAATAAACATGAAATTTTTTGGCCTATGATTGTCATACCTTCAATTATTAAATTTTGTTTAAATATTATGTTAAGTAAATTGTATCTATTTTACTGTATCGTTGTAGTGTGACGGCATAATAATAATAATAATAATAATACACACAATAATACTAATAACAATAATAATAATAATACATTAATTATTATTATTATTATTATTATTATTATTATTATTGATAATAATAATAATAATAATAATAATAATAATAATAATAATAATAATAATAATACATAATAATAATAATAATAACACACATAATATTTGAAAATCGTGTTCCATGTTTGTCTCAGCACATTGATACCAGGCACTTCTCTGGTTTCCCAAAGTGTCCAGGGCTCTTTTTTTTTCCTTTTTTTTTTAAAGTTGAAGCTTTCTGACTTTGAAGTAAACACTTTTATCTCTTTTTTTAAATAAAACATTGATACATGGACGTAATCTATGAATTTCATTCTGTATAAAGCAACAGAAATGAAAACTAAAGAGTAAATGTGCAGAAAGTCTTACAACCTTTTACTAAAGAAGGAAATATTTTATATAAATATATATATATATATATATATATATATATATATATATATATATATATATATAGATAGATAGATAGATAGATAGATAGATAGATATACAGATAGCCAGCGTGAGAGAGACGCATACTTTGAAAAGAAGCCTGAAGACAATCCTTAATAATTGCGTGATCAATTATCGCTGTAGGTTACTTCTCGTACTGTTCTGTGGGCGCAATTTAATTGAACAACACCAAAGTTTCACTCCATTCACACACGCCACAATCCTCCATAGGTAATTATTAGGAGTGCCTAGGTCATGACAGGGGTATGGGCGAGGCCGCCCCGTTTGAACTGGGAGGGTTCTTTTCGAAAAGGTTGACCTCTGTGGCCTCTCTTGCCCTTGTTTTGTTGGGGAATGGTACCATTTTTTTTTTTCTTCCTTTTTATTTGTATAATGCATTTGTTTTTGTTTTTTCCCTTTTTCTTTTCGTACAATGCATTTGCTTGATTCCGTTGTGAAATTTTATGCCTAATTTATTACCCTTTTAACGGTAAATAGTTATTATTATTATTGCCACGTCTTACAGTTGAAAGCCAAGATAAGTTACATAACTATGAAGAGTTATTTGAACTGTTGATCGTCTACAATAGTTACATTGCAAAGTGAGTTATGTCAACTGTAAGCCCCCCTAAATACCGTTCCAAAAATACTAGTTGCATACCCGAGGCGCTTTTCTTTCATCTCCATCCATCGCCCGATTACCATAAGCAGGCCCATTGTTGTCAGTAAGTTGTAGGTGAAATGCAAATGCGGTTCTTCTCGAAGTGGATCCGGAGAACCCGGGGCCTCATCTGCATATCTCGGAAAGGAAGGCAAGCACGCCCATAATACGCCCATCAATCTGCTATGATGTTAAGAGTCGCGATTCTTCTTTTCTTCTCATTTCTTATTTGACGTTGTTTATTGGGAGATATTGGCTGTTTTTATTCTTATTTTTTCTTAAAGGGAACATTTTTAATCATTTTGCCATTATATCCCTGTTTGTGTTTGAGTGGTTTGCAGCAATAATCGTGGTAGATTTTTTTTTTTTGCGGCGATCCCGCAGCATTTTCAGATCTCTCTCTCTCTCTCTCTCTCTCTCTCTCTCTCTCTCTGAATTCGTTGGTGTTTATATATGGGTAGATGTCATTCTTATGTTCTTCTTATTTCTTATTTTCCGTTGTTTATAGGGAGATATTGTTGGTTTTTATTCTTAATTTTTCTTGAAGGGATAATTTTTAATCATTTTCCTCATATATCCCTGTTTATGTTCGAGTGGTTTGCAGCAATAATCATGGTAGACGGGTTATTTATTTATTTATTTTTTTTTAGGCGATCCCGCAGCATTTTCAGATCTCTCTCTCTCTCTCTCTCTCTCTCTCTCTCTCTCTGAATTCGTTAGTGTTTATAGGTGGGTAGATGTCAGTGTTCAACATTACCTCTATCCAGTTATGTTCTGAACAGATGATAGGAACGTGTTCTGCTGTTTATGGCAGTCGGGTCATCTCAGAGGTGGTTAGCCTTATAACCATATTCTCATATCATGGCCTGTGCCACATCCTTGTACCTTGACCTACACATTCTGGTGCAGGATCCTTTGTTTGAGTGTAAACTCACGCACACTTTCCATGCTTCTGCTTGTATGCTTATTGTGTTCGTTTTATTTCATCAGTTTTTAATGCTTTCCTGTGTCTTATTTTCAAAAATTCTTTGGTTTGAATTCCCATGTTGGATTGCAAACTCAAGCACACTTTCCCGTCCTTTGTTGATTTATTTGTTTATTGCTTTTGAGAAGTTTTTCATTCTGTCTTATGTATCATTTCCTTTTCTCACCAGTTGCAGTTATATTTTTAAATGTTGTTTACATAGCTCAATGCCATTAAGGCTGTTATATATATATATATATATATATATATATATATATATATATATATATATATATATGTATGTATATATATGTATATATAATTGTATATATATAATTATATGTATATGTATGTACATATATATATACATACATACACTTATACATACATACGTTGACCTTTGTACCTCTCTTATTTTGATGAGATTTTAGTTCTAGTAGTTAGATATTCACATTAATTTTGTGCTTTAGCACCAAATTTCTTCCTAACAACTTCAATTTCTAAATCCATTTCTTCCCAACTAGCGTTTTTTTTTTTTTTTGTGAGGTTATTGATTGGTCAGAATATCGCTAAAACGAAGAGTAAAATTCACAATTAAGACCCACTAGAAGAGACTCCTTTCGCACTACGTGATAACACTGTGATTACAATAGGCTTTGTGGAATGATTACGGGAGATTAAGTGATGAAATCTCATACTTTCATATTCTTTTTCTCTATACAACGTGATAGGTTTGAAGCATAATAGCACTTTGTTATGTATGGATAATTATTTTTGAAATTGGAATAAAAAAAGAAAGTGCGAGCATTATGCCTGCAGTTGATCACCATTTTGCTTTATAAAGTAGTAAGGTTTACTTTACAGTATTTTTACTTATATAAATCACTTTGCTTTTTTTAATATGAACACGCGGTACTCTTTTTGTCATCTTACTTTTATTTCTATAAAAAAATCGTGTATATATATATGTGTGTGTATATATATATTTATTTATATGCATATATATATATATATATATATATATATATATATATATATATATATATATATATATATATGTAGATATATAATATATATATATATATATATATATATATATATATATATATATATATATATATATATATATATATATATATATAATGTGTGTGTGTGTGTGTTTGTGAATTTATGTGTGTGTGCGTTGCTACTTCTTCACTGTTATATCTGGAAAATTTAATTTTCACGATTTACATGTTCCCCATGCAAGCATCATTATTCGCTGAATAGCGATAAACTACATTTGTTTATCGAGTATGTTGATTCAGGGAAGCCGTCACTGAATCTTACTCTGATTCTGTCTGCCTCGTAAACAAACAGGATTCGCGGATCATGTTTAGTTTCGCCCAATTCCCAAGATGACGGATTAGACCTTCAGCTAGAATCAGCCTGGATTTGATGCGCTGTTTATTTTGCCGGGATTGAAACTGGCAGACAGACGCAGAGAGAGAGAGAGAGAGAGAGAGAGAGAGAGAGAGAGAGAGAGAGAGAGGTGAATAGAAATAGACAGTCATTCTTACTTGAGACTGATAGACGGGAAGATATTTACACAAAGCTACTGGAACTGAAATATGGAGAGAGAGAGAGAGAGAAGAGAGAGAGAGAGAGAGAGAGAGATGAACAGAAATAGAGAGGCAAACTTACTCAAGAAAACTGGACAGATATCCACACAAATAGACAAGCATGATAAAAGATGATTAGTATATAGAGAAGAGAGAGAGAGAGAGAGAGAGAGAGAGAGAGGAGATGAACAGCAATAGAACCAAGCTTACTAGAAAAAACAGGTATTGCACAAACTAAAGAAATCGGCAGATATTCAATAATAAATACCAGAACAATAGGAGGGAGAGACGAACAGAAATAGAGACAGGTAAACTTACTAAAGAAAACTGGGCAGATATCCACACAAATAGACAAGCATGATACCAGAGAGAGAGAGAGAGAGAGAGAGAGAGAGACAGGAGCTATTTTTCTGGACCACATTAATATCTGAATGGTTCTCATGAGTTAATTCTGGACAATAGCTTAGTTTATCGAAGTATTTACATCCGTGAAATATTACTTGACTAAAACCTTTGTATTCGGAATTCTTTTCCGTGAAAACCAAGACAAGTCACAAAGGCAAAATCGGCGCTGTCTCTCTCCCACTGCGCGTTATGGCGTTGCAATTTTCTCCGTCCACATGACGCTGATGATGGATGCGTTGTTGCCGCTAATGACCGAAGTTTGGAACCTTAATGACGGTCCGGATTAGCGTTTAGTGATTACGCTTATTCTTTTCGTCGGAGGCTGTGAGAAGCTTTTAAAAGTTTTAGAGCTGGGGGATTCCAGGTATTAATCTTACTTTTTGTGAGACTTAACACCTCACACTGTAATTTTACGTTCAGGGCGGTTTTAAATTAATAAATCAGCCGTGCAAAATTATCGCAGTTTCTCGTGGTATACCGACTGGTTTTGATTGGTTTAAACCGAGTAAGGACGTCACTTGACCTAACCAAACCTAAGAGCTCATATTTAGTCGGTGGCTACACCCCTGCATCCCAACTACCTAATGTGGGCCTCACCCTTCGACCTTCATTGATAGTATGTAACCCAAAAGTGCAGACGACACTTTTATAACTTCTGAACACGTAAGATTCGAGTCTAATTTAATTCCATAAGGTTCGGTACCTGGCTGGGTGACCCTGATGTGTATAACTTGCGTCGTTATCAGGAAAATTGTTGGATTTGCATCCATATCTCTAAACATTAGTTTACTTCACAACTGGAAAGAACCTGCTTGGAGCAACGTTCTCTTGATGGAATGAATTAATGGGTTAAAATGGATAAACAATGAATTCATTGTAGGACGCCATTCAGGAACCAGAATACAATATTTCTGTAAAAAGGAAAAATTCTCACATTTTAATATTTATAAAAATTGACGCAGGTTTTTTTTTTTTTTTGTTTCTTGTGAAACTCCAGACATTAACATGCTCTAGATTTGCTGGTCGCTAAGTGTTTGTTGATAGAGGAGGCTGTAAGAATTATAGGCCAAAATGTTATTTAACTTGCCATGTAATGTGTTTTGATGGATTTTTGACTGATTTAGAAAGATAACAGTAGATGATAGGAAGAAGTGAGTATTGATGTAGACAAAGAATAGGGTTTGTGGATCAAGTGTTTGTTGTTAAGTAGTCAAGTGAAAAGTTTGACTGTAAAGAGAAAAGGTTGTATGTGATGTATCATACTTGTATCTACAAAAAGCTTACGACTTAATCGATAGAGATGCAAATTTAAGGATGCTGAGGAGATTTGTTGAAAGAGGTTAGGTTTTTACATTGGAACCGAATTTATTAGTACAAGAACAGGCGAGTGACTGGTTTGGTGTAAAAGTAGAGCAGCGACTAAGGTGCATTATGTTTCCATTGCTGCTTATCTTTATAGATGACGTGGTGCAAGAAGGATTACAAAGGAAATTTTAGAAAGGTGCAAAGTTGTGGGAAAACAGAATGGGTCTTGAATGGAGTGGTGAAAGGTTGTTGTTTGCAAATGGTCCAGCACTGACTGGGGATAGTAAAGATAAACTGCAGAAGCTAATGATGGATTTTGGAAATGTTTGCAGAAGAAGAAAGTTGTGAGCAAATATGAGCAAGAGGAAGGTTATGAGGATAAATTAGTAAAAAAAGGAAAAGATGGAGCATAAAATGTTGATGTGGATCAGGGAAACTGGGTTCATATGTGTATTTAAGGATAACAGGGGCAGAGCATGTGAAGCAAGGAAGACTGCAGGTGTGTGCAGTCAGGGAAAAGACTTAAGTAGAGTGTCTGTGAAAGCCAAGGTTGTGATATATGAAGGGAATGTTTAACCATCTTTCCTTTATGGAAGATATGTAGATGAGAAATTATTGAAGCTGTGGTGTAAGAAGAACTGAAAGATGAGAAAACTGTTGAGTCATGTAGACGTGGCAAAAAGGCTAGCGAAGGTCAAAGGATGGATCACTGTTTGATGATGGTACGGTCATGTGGAAAATAGGTTGGACGGTACCTGGCGAAAGTTTAATATTTGGAAGGGTAAAGGAGGAGGAGAGAAGAGGAATACGTAGGAGGCACTGGGTAGATGGAGTGAATACCGAGAAAGTGCCACGTCTAGTGTTTGCAAGACGGAGGTGAGTGGCCCAGTATCGTAGGGCCCTCAACGTGCTGATGAGCCGTCCTTTTTGGTGTGTGCAGCAGTTAATACACTGTAAGTTTTATGCACATCGGGGTTTCATCCATAATTCACTATTTAAACATAATTGCTGTTTTTTTTATTCTGGAGCATCTCCTATTAGGTTAATAATAAACACATCTATACACTAATAAATATATATATATATATATATATATATATATATATATATATATATATATATATATATATATATGTGTGTGTGTGTGTGTGTATGTATGTAGGTGTGTGTATATTTATGTAGTTATGTACGTATGTGTAGAATTTGGATGAAATATGTAAGTTCAAGTCAGTACATCTCTGAAGGGGATAGAGAGGCGAAGTATTTAGGCGATGCCAACTGACTTTGATTGACGATCGGAGTGATTGCTTTAGTTGGAAAAACTTAAGGACCAGGGAAATTTCAGCGAAGCGAGATAAACTGATTGAGTTATACATCGTGTTTCGCCGTAAAGAGAGAGAGAGAGAGAGAGAGATATCTTAGATTGTAGAAAGAATAATAAATAAAAATATTCCAAGAAGGAAATGTCAGTTAACGACGAGAACTGGCGAACGGGACAGAAGTAAGTGGACTAGCCTCTCCCCTCCCCCTCCCTTACCCTCCTCCCAACATCCAGTCATGAGAGTTTGCATTGTATTGAACAGTGGGTTCATTCGTAGATGCGAATAAAGAAATCTTCTTTGTCGGTCCGTGCAGGTTATGCGAGCCAGTGTTTGCTTATGATCGCGCCCTGAGAGATATAGGAAGGCGGACGGTTGAGAGAGGGGGCGGGGTGGGGTTAGGATCTCATGTTTAACGCCAACAGATCAGGGCAATGCAAATCCGGTTTGCCTAATGGATTCACCTTGTGGTCTTTTTGCCCCTTTGATATGCCCTCGCGGGGCATTATGGCGACTGAGGATCTTTCGGCCTTAGCCAGTCTCATGCTTATTTAAAAAAAAATAGTTATTTTTGTCTTACTTGCGGCAGATATGACATGGCCTAATATTAAGACAATTAATTATTAGTCACATGGTCAGGAATCTGAATCATCCCTTAGGGTCTTTCTTGAGAATCTTGAATCATCCCATTTATTGGGTCTTTCTTGAAAATGCTGACAAATCAAGTTTGTTTTTACATTTACAGTAGGTAATAGGAAATACAGAAAGAAATCATTTTAAAAAAAAAAAATTAAAATACAAGGAGAATTGTTTTTAGGGTAGTAATGCATTATTAAAAGTTGATCGACAAGTTATTATATGTATTTGCATCTTTGCATGTTATTTTGCTCTCGGCGAAGGATTCAGAAGTTCCAGCATGACCCTTACTCATATGAAACAAGCCCTCTGGACAAGGGGCCATTGACTTGAAATTCAAGCTTCAACAGAAATATGGCTCTGTACATTTGAAAAAGAAGAGACCATCCATCGACAGTAGGTACTATTAGGAAATACAAGAAAGAAAAAGCTCAGTTAAATAAAAAAGAAATAGAAAAAAAAAAAAAAAAATAATATATATATATATATAGTATGAAAAGTGCAAGGAGGATTATTTACTCAGGGTAGTAAAATGAGCTTAAAATTAATTTATCAAAATTTAAAGTGAGTCAGGTCTGGTAAAAGATAAAAACCATAATATAAACAAAATCAAGTTAGATAAACAAAAAGTAGCTGTAAGAAAAAAAAAAGGCAAAAATAAACAACAGCAGGCAGAAAAAAACAAACATACGTCACTCCATCCGCCACACCAAGACAGCCCTCACCCCACAACTGATGGAGACACAGCCTCACGCTGTCATCCTCAGGAGACTGTTCCACCTCTAGTCCCACTTCGGTGTGAAAAACTCCGAATGAAGCACTACTCTGCCCTACCAGACTGAAAGAAAAACGTCACCGACGAGAACATCAAAAAAAAAAAACTTGAAGGTAAGGGAGGCAGCAATCCACAAAAGGAACGGCAGCAGTTTACCATCATAATTGGTGCTGCTGTTCCCGCCAGGCCATCCTGAATCTGGTTGCAGGTTCTTTAACATACTCAGGCAGGTTCTTTAAGTACTCACATTGGGCTGTCAACTGGCAAAGGAGGAGGAAAACAACAAAAACAATAAAAATGAGCTTAAAAATTAATTTATTTACAAAATTTACAAGGATCAGTCTGGTAAAAGATAAAACCATAAATCAAAAAAAAAAACCAAAGATCTAAACAAAATCAAGTTGATAAACAAAAAGTAGCTGTAAGAAAAAAAAAAAAAGTGAAAAACAAGAGACCATCCATCGACGGTCAGCTCACAACTGCAAGACCCCATTATGGAAATAGAAACTAAGAATAATTTCACTTATTTCCATAACGTGCTCCACTCTGGCGTGCTCCAGAGACCAACGAAAGCTGTCCTGCCGCGCTAAGTCCCTAAACCCGAAAAAAAACGAAACGAGAACATCAAAACAAAAAAAAAGGAGGCAGCAATCACAAAAATATATATTCCTAAATATATATATATATATATATATATATATATATATATTTTATTTTTTTTTTTTTTTTTATATATATATATATATTCGCTCATGTTAATGTAGAGTAAGTTAGAGATTTTGAAGGACGTTGTTTTGCCGATAGAAGCTGGAATAAGAATAGGAAATTGCTACATAGCTGTGAGAAGAATATTTACTGAATATTGCCGCTGCTGTTCAGCAAATCTAGATGCTCTCGGTAGGAAAAGAGGATCAAATTATGAAAAATTGACGAACAAGAGACTGTCTGCCGATGGTCAGAGTCATAACTTCTAATGTTAGGAAACAGTAACGTACCACCACGATATGTTAAGTGTATGAATATGGCGAGTTAATAAAAGTTTTTGATAACGCCTTCATTTAACTTAAAAGCTCAGTTAATTTGAGCTATAAAGTGATTAAAGCTGTCGCTGTTTTTTCTTTATTTATCAAGAAATCTTTCCTTCGTTTCAGTAGGTGCTTTTCGTTAATCTGAGACAAAACATGCAATCAAAATATGATGCAAAGTTAAAAAAATGAAACTGTATTTTTATTTTGAATTTATCTTGTGTGCATGATGTACCGTACATATCAATTGACTGTCTTATGACTTATTTTTTCTAAATAAGTTTAGTCTGATAGCTAGGTTTCCCCTGGAAAATTTTATTTTTTACTAGTGCTCCTCTCTCTCTCTCTCTCTCTCTCTCTCTCTCTCTCTCTCTCTCTCAGAATTACAGTATGGGGCCATCGCGTAAAGAATTTGGTTAGCGTGGATGAGTTTTGGACGAACGTTTCCGTAACTTTCCGATGAGTACGTGTATTTTTTTTTAGATCTTTGATTTGATATATATAGTACACACACATACACACACACACACATACACATATATATATATATATATATATATATATATATATATATATATAATCTTACTTGATGTATAATGCAAATGTGTCAGATGTTTACAACATGGCTGTATTACACTCTAGGCTCTTTTCTGGCATGAAGCTTTGTGTATGCAGTCCTAAAGTTCCCTCTAGAATAAAAGTAGTATTAATATCAGTTATTCAAGTTAAAAATTTAAGCGAATTAGCTTTCTGTAGCTCTTCTTTCGCCTCCTACCTACTTTTTCACTTTTTCTTCAGACTTTGACTTCAGTAAGCGCGTTGGGTTTGCTGTCCCGTCGACCTTTACGTAAAACGATTAACTATTTGTATTTGATCAGCCAGAACTAATGTCTGTAATCATCATTATCATCAAGGTTTATCTTTGGAGGCTCTCCTATCGACACTCACTCGGTACACCAAGCGGACCCCTTTTACTTGGCAGATAAAGTTTCTAATTTTATTATGAACATAATAAAATTGTTTTGAATATGCTGTTGAATTCCTTCTTGTAAATCCCCGAAGATAAGCGAAAGTGATATCGAGGATGAACCTCTGTAATAGCGTGGATATTCTCTTTATTTACTCATAGTAATGACTTTTGCAATGCATGCTTTAATTCATTTGGTTTCACTGGACAAAGGCAGACATAAGGGATGGGGGATTAACAGGCTATAATGGGAGAGGGTGGGTGGTCGGTGTATGATGACTCGATTAAATTTTATTTCGTTTTCTGTGATGTACGGTATTTGTAAATCATTTGAATAGTGATTCTGTTTATATTCCTGGTATCAGATCATTCATGGCATTGACCAAGCTGAAGTACTACCGAGAATTCATACTATTGTTTCCCCCGATTTTGTTCCAAATGGCCTCAGACTTTAATTCAGCCGTATGTGTAGTCCGCGCGTCAGCTGTTTGATGATAACTTACAGCTACGGCGCCATATTTTGCCGGCATGTGTAGTAAGCGAGTGTCTGACGTACTTTTTTCATTTCCATTGTTTTCATTTTATCAGTCTTGCTTGCGTTTGTGGTTTTCTGGAACTTTAGAAGAATAATGAAAGTATACCGTAGACTAGCAGGTCGTGAGAGAGCGTAGCTTGGCGTGAGAAATCCTCCTCTTTTACTCCCTTCCCCCGTTTCCTCATACTTCCCCTCCCCCCAAACGACCACAGATGATCGGAGGGAATTCAACCTTGCGTCAGTCTGGCGTGGGCCATTCTGTTGGGAGGGTTTCTGTGCTGGCCCTTCGTGATATTAGCTCATTGAAAGGGAAAATAGATTTAATTGGAGTATGTAACTCCAGAGTGCCATTCTGAAGTTCTGTTACCATCTGGAATATCATAAGAATCGTGTATCCCCAGCGAATTTGTCGTTAACTTACGATATGAAAGGAGAGATTGGATGGTGGTGAGTTGTCAGATTCCCCGTCTCTCTCGCTCACCACTCGAGGCGTCTCTCAGTTGAGGGAATCTTTGGTGGTTCCTTTTTGGTACCGGTGTGTCGGAAACGAGTGCTTATAACATACTTGACCTTATAAATCTTTCGTGTTGGATTTTCGGTGCCGAAAGCCCCTGTCGTTTAGTGGATTACGTCGTGATTTCATCGCCGGAGTAAGGTATGTAAAGAAAATTCTAGTTGTAATGGTTGTGGGTGAATCAGTAACGTTCGTTCGTTTTCCATATCTCTTCGCTCTTTGGGTTCCCGCATCTCGGTCCTCTCCCAACGGTCGACTGTCAGTTCCTCTTTAAGGAAGGTTTGCACCCATCAGGGTTTAATAGATTTTCGATATGAGTGTGTATATTTTTTTTTCGTGGATGAGTAAAGAATGATGACGAGAAGTACATTTAAAATTCTGCCCTTTTTTTCAGGTGGATTTTAGACACGGGCTCAGTCTAAATGGTGTAGCTATAGGCCTATACGGTCCGAAAAATGTAATATATTTGGTTTATTTACCCCTGAAATCAGTCAGTTAATTGTTAATATTTTTCTTTGGTGAAATACTGAAGGCTTATCGATACTGTAACCTATTATAGCTTCGAAATCTAAAAATGGGGAAATTTGGCATCAGCGTAGCTTTATAATTTGTGTTGCAAGCCTTGCCGACTTTATAATTTGTGTTGCAAGCCTTGCCGACTCGGATAGATTTACGTCTAGGCCGATAATTTATAATTCCCGATTAAACACCGCTTTAAGTGTGTTAAAATGGAATGCCAGATTAAACTCTGTGATAATAACCCACTAACCTCAGGGAAAAAATGCAGGACCGGCGAATTTTATGTTGTGGTCTAAATCACCCTTACTGTATATGTTCATGGATTGTTTTACTGTAGACCTACTTTTTGGGGAAGATGGATTTGTTTTGAAATTATGTAAGGGTTTTAGGTTGTTTTTGTTTAGACGGCCACTTGTTGGTTTGGACGTCTTTTCTTTCATGTTACAATTTATGGTCGTGAAATTGAGGGTACGCCTTTGTATTTATATCTATGTGAAGTTTCGATGTACTGTAATAAACATGAGCATGACCTTCAGAGAACCTTGATTTAACCGTGAATATTAAACACATTATTATGAATTAAATGTTTAGTGTACTCACGCTTATTATTCAAGTCCGATTTTAGGGTAATGCACTAAAATATGATCAGCTGTAATTTAGTATTTTTCTGACGATTATGTTTAGCTCATGAAGAGGATACCGACTGTGGTGCTTTCACGATTCTTGCCATGGTTACTAGATTAATCTAGGTTTAGCTGGACAGAAACGGATTGCTCTCTGTGCGTTTTAATTCTCAATTGTGCTGTATAGGCTGGCAGTAAAATACCATTGCAATGTCAGCTTTGCATGGCTTACAAATTAGTGATGTGCATTGTCTGTAAAGTGTTGTTCAGCCAAACATGGCTACGAATAGTGGGCCGTTTAGGGGTTTTCTATACGTACCGCAATAAAGTAAAAACTGGTCGGTAATGTTAGTGGGTGGATTTAGTGGTTAAATCTTGCTAACGTTAAATTCTCTTTCTCGAATAGCCGAAACCCATTTTAACCAGTGTACGCGTTAGGGGAAGGTAGGGTTATGTGAAGGATGCCCTCATTCCATGGTCGATGAAATGTGCGTAGTTTTCCTAGTTTGCAGGCTCTAGTAATGAAAGGACTAGGCATGTGGAGTGCCCAAATCAAACTCTTTGCTATCGAAGGAAGATAAAGAGAGAACAGTATAATATTTTGGTTCCTATTTGAAGAGGAACGTTTTAGGGGCTCAGTATGTACAAAAGTAATGCAGGAATTGTTGGTTTGAATGTCTTGACTAAACCTGTTGACTCCATATTGCAGTTAGTAATCTTATAGGTTTCTTATGCATAGACTGCAATGAAGTCACTGATACTCGAAAAGGTGGAGGTTCTTCATTACCACAAGACTTCAGTCACTCCCACTTCCTTTTTTTCTCGAGAGTCAAAAATGGTTGTGACAGCAAAAACCGCTCTGCGATTCTTGCCCTAGCGTGTTTACTCGTGTGTTTGAGTGCATACTGTGTGTGTGATATATATATATATATAATATATATGTATATATATATATATATATATATATATATATATATATATATATATATATATACTGTAGTTAGTTTGCATTTGTTTTCATCTTATAGTTTTGCCGTAAGATTTCAGGGCAAAGCTTATAGAATTACATTAAAGGATCGTGTAAGTCAAAATGAGAGAAAAAAGAACATTCGTTACATGTTAACTACATGTGTCCTGCCGTCTTTGTTTAGATATCGTTGAAAATGTGCCGAAGGGGTGAGGCATAACGGACACTGAACACTTGTACCCTGTTGTTATCACTCCCTAATGACTCATAAACACACACACACTCACACACATATGCTCGCACGCACGCACACGCACACATTGCCTTACGGGCTGCTTTTTTGAGCAAGAGCCCGTGCTCGCATAACGCCAACTTAATCATAAACATTAAAACAACACACACACAAATATATAATTATATGACTATAAGACACACACACACACATATATATATATATAATATATATATATATATATATATATATATATATATATATATATATATATATTTACATACACACGTACGTTTGAAGTCAGTGCCTGCTAATTCCGATTGGCCAGATCCAATATCAAATGATGTTTGACGTTAACATTTATTTGAGTAGCCATGTAATATGAACTAAAGCAGTGTTAAATGAAAATGGCTAGTCGTACTTTACGTGGTAGCCTAAATTGACATAGGCTGCTAAAATTGCAGCATACCTATCAGTGTACTGCAAGTTATTATTTTAGTTTTATTTTTCTGTAAAAGAAAACTATTGAGATGGCTTTGTCTGTCCGTCTCCACTTTTCTGTCCGCCCTCAGATCTTAACAGGCAAAAAATGTGGCGAAGTTTCTTCGGCGCAATCGAGTTTTCTGTATGATAATGCTGTATGAGCCGCGGCCCATGAAGCTTTCAGCCACAACCCGCTGGTGGCCTGTCTTATAACGTTGCCAGACGAACGATTATGGTTAACTATAACCTTGAATAAAATAAAAACTACTGAGGCTAGAGGGCTGCAGTTTGGTATGTTTAATGATTGGAGGGTGGATGATCAACATACTAATTTGCAACCCTCTAGCCTCAGTAGTTTTTAAGATCTGAGTGCTGACAGAAAAGGTGCTGACGGATAGACAAAGCCATCTCAACAGTTTTCTTTCACAGAAAACTAAAAACTACTGAGGCTACAGGGCTGCAAATTGGTATGTTGATCATCCACTCTCCAATCGTCAAACATCACTCTCAGTAATTTTTATTTTATTTAAGGTTAAATTTTGTCATGATCGCGCATCTGGCAAAGGTATAGGACAGGCCACCACTGGGCCATGACTGTACAGAAGACTCGATTGCGCCAAAGAAAGTTCGGCGCAATTTTTACTTGTTTCTTTTGTCCTTGTATGTCTTCCAACACTATCACATCCTTTGCTCCCAGACCCCGTAAAGATTGCCAGTTCAGAGGCAGGTATTGTGTCACAAGCAGGTGTGATGCAGTAATGATTAGTTAAATTATTTACTTTCCTCCTTTGGTGTCTGCTTCGATTTCATTAGGTAAAGTAAAGAATAATTTTACTCTAACTTGAGGTTTAGCGCAACATTACATTTTGTTCGTCCATCTGCCAAAGCATTGTTGTTGGAAGACCAGTTTTATATAATGGGGGAAGTCCCAGCCTCTCTTACCCTAAAAGTGACTTCTTGCTCCGCTGCAGCGGTTGTATTTGCAAAGCGTCCATTATCTGTTTTGTTTTGGTTTGTAGCGGTTATTTGGATTTTATCTTTATCCAGTGTTTTATATCTTGACCGATTTACTGCGAAACCTTGGTTTTGGTAACTGATTCAAGTTTTTACTCTGAAGTGTTCCCTCACTTGTGTGTTTCTGCTATTCAATTAGGTCTAACCAGTTAAATCTACAACCAAAGGGAATGAAAGTTAAGGACTGCTCTAGGAGCAACAGTCCGTGCCAGCACAAGGCTGGCTTAATCTAAAGCAACAATAAGTCTAAGCTACAGAACCTGGGGGTATAGGCTAGGCTGTACTATTGTGAATCGTCGGTATTGTGTATCACCTTATGGTCAGAAAGTATAAATAACAGCGTATGAAGTTTCACTTTCTATTCGTGCCTATTGAAGGCGTTATGACTGGAGTCTCATACCCACTTCCTAGATCTTGTGATAGTGTATGGGCTTTATCACGTGCGGTGTCAGTGTAAGAGAGAAAGTTTGTTGATACAATCTAGATAAGGCTCTGTCGTGACCGGTAATCGTGGATTTTTCTCTTGCTGGGGGTTTAATGTTAGACTGCAGTGTTGCGTATTGGAACCCTCTGGAGTTAATGGGCTCATGCTACATTTTCACAGATAGCCTATGTTGGCATGCAATATAGACATTGCCTTAAAGAAGGGTGAACTTCAATAAAGTTAGCCAAGTTACTTAGGCTAATGCGATAACTAATATTTGATCTTTTGAAGCTGTAAGCAAAACGGTTAATTTTTGGTGGGGGTCGGGGGGAATCTTACACGCGCTACTGGAAATCCCAGCGACATTTTCGTTATCTCCTGATTGGTGAGATTCTTTATTTTCTTACAACTTTCATATTCAGATTCAAATGACATACATATATATATATATATATTTATATATATATATATATATATATATATATATATATATATGTGTGTGTGTGTGTGTGTGTGTGTGTGTGTGTGTTATATATAGGCTATTGTTCCCTCCATTTTATTCTTGGAATGTCGGCAAAATACTAACAGTGGGAGATGATGGCTTGCCATGGTGTGGAACGTGGTTTCGAGAGATGAGATGAATCCTCTTTAATTTATATATAAAAAACTAACAATAAAATTACGCTTTTAAATCCTCAAGGTTTATCTAGTAGTTTCGGTCTGTCATTCAGAATTGCAGTTGTAAGTAATGTTGCCATGCCCGTTTGGTAAATGCGGTGAGGTTTTCTGAATATTTTTTTTAATGTGTTTTCTTTCTTGGGTTAGGGGACGTTCTTTCTATATTTTCACCTAGGGCTGAATTCACCCAAATGGTTCCTATTTTCATCTTAGGTACTTTAGACTTGAAAGTTTTAGTGGTGGACATGGCAAAATCTATAGATCTGAGAATGGGGTTGTCTGAATTTTGCTAACATCTCGGATCGTTATAATTCAAACTAAGAAAGATTTTAAATTGTCATCCATCCTATGGCGAGGGTCAGCTAATTGTTAATAGAGGAGACTTTGCTCGAAGGGATTTGGCGATTAAACCATTTTCACACGCGGATGAATAGGCTAATCGTTACTCCCAGAAACTGATTAATAAAATGATGTAGGCTTAAGAGAAACAGCGTGGAATGATTTATTTTCCCCGCTTTTTGTTGACGTCTTCTAAATTCAGTGTATCGGTTTTATTGTCCATTCCATCATATTTATTTATTTAATCACCTTTTCGTATAACTTGTCTCTCATAATGCTGATTTCCCTTCGGAACCCTCTTGGGTTTACAGTCTGTTGACTCCCTTCACAAGGGCATTCTGCTGAAGATTTAAAGAAAGAAACAAGAGAAAAAGCTTGCAGTCTAAGAGAAATGTCCGTTATACCTTGATAAGCACAGCCTTATTTTCCCCATGAAGCCCTCAGTGTCGTTTTTCCGGATTTTTTTTTTCGTAACCACAAAAAACAATTAAAAAACATGACATTCGTGTCATAGTGATGACAAGAAACGACACGTGAAAACTCTACGTCCTCACTCTATCAGCTGGAGGGGATTTCTAGGCAGATGGAGCACTTTAATTCCATATCTATATACAGTGATTCGTTTTCAGATGGTGATTGGATTTAGAAAATTTAAGGTTTTATTAGTAGGTAATGGCAGGTTGAAAGCAAATCATTTTGTTTTAAACATTAACAGAGTTATTAACCATCTTTCGGTGTAGGTTAGCGAAGCGAGTCACGTGCAGAATACACAACGACCGATTTGGTAGAGGTTATTAACTCATTTGATTCTGCTGCCGGCGTTACCGCAGGCTACTAGTACTATATTCCAATATGGCCATGTAGTCTTTTTCTTTCTGAGAATAGTGTCTGTTTTGATCATTGCTTTTTTTTTGTCAGTTGCGAGTGTAAAATCTTCTGTAACGCCTTCTATTTATCTGACCGCAGCTTGAATAATTTGTAGGGTACTATCTACTCATTAAACTAGCGCGCTGCCTATGTCTGTCTGTATCATGCGATCGTAAGAAATTTATCTAAGGGGGATAATGCCATAGCTGGTGAATTTATGTGCGTGTGTATTATGTATATGTATCATACGTGCCTGTATGGATTTCATGAGTGACAATAAATAATGAAAATTGAGCTTGCATTCTGTGTAATATTGTTTATCGTCCTTTGGAAAAACAATAAAACATTGTATAACAATGACTTAGCCAAGTCGTACATTTGTGTCAGGTTGGAGGTAGGCTATACCAAACTATCAATACCTCAGTACACGAGGTTATATGTTGTCGGTTTGGGCGCACAGCAAGTTATTCCTTTATTACAGACACGTTACAGTTACCTATATGTAACCCACCTTATCCATGAAGAAAAGGGAGTCCGTATCTTGTTTTTCCGATTTTTTGTTTTTTTTTAGTATTTTGTTCCCATAGCGCGCGCTGGGCTTCTCCAGGAAACTCTTAATATATACCTAATAAGGAAGGGAACTCCCATTCTGTACTGTGTGGGTGCAGACAACGTGCAAAAAGAGTGAAGCGTATGCTAACTGTAGCGATAAATATGGAGGCGGAGGGTCGAGTTGGCTGTACGCCGTGCAGGGTAGAAAACCTGTTTGTGCTTTGCAGCCTGCGTCTGAGGTGAGAGGGTTACAAAGCCTCTCACATCTTCCTTGCCCTTTCTTTCTCCTTGGACCTTTCTCTTTCTCTCCCTCTCTGCCTCTTTGACTTCGAAAAATATTTTCTGAATGATGATTTGATACGCGGTTATCATTTTCTTCGGTCGTTGAAATTTGTCGACGGTGAAAAGACCAAGCCATTTAAATAAAAATACATTGTTTTGGTGTCAGTTAGTCTTTCTAATATTGTACCTCTTTTCGGAAAGTTAGTGGTTTGTGTCGTCTGATTCTTCTACAGCGAAAATAATAAAGCAAGGTCAGGTACGGTGCGGAGGATTCCCATCTGTTCAAACTCTTGACAGTCTTCCCTAAAATCTTCCCTCTCCCATCGGCCATTATCCTGTGGATAAGCTTCGCCGGGTACCTACTTGGGTATCCCCCCGACGTGTAGCGGGTCGCCAGAATGTTCTTCAGGCGTCGTCGTGGGTACGGAAGGTCGGTAGCGTCTGTGGATCATAAACGATAACTTGGGCGGGAGTTCGTGTTGGCGGCATTTCCGCTGTTTTGTTGGGAAAAGGCTTTCTTGTCGCTTCGTCACTTCCGTGCTCATTAGTTTATGATTCTTTCGTAGTAGGCTGCACCTTTCTCCTTGAGCGTTGCCTCATTAGCATTAGGTGGTAGTTGCTTACAAGGTTCATTGTGGTACAATAATTTCAGAGGGCTATGGCTTTACCCACCTCTGCATATTTCATTTTTTACCAGGAAGCCCGTAAAAGTTGTTACTGGTTAGGAGGAATTAAGTTTCATGCGTACTTCTTCCAAGAATTATTATCAGTGCAGCCACCCTGTTGAATTATTGTTTTATTCATCTCCTGTCTTTCCTGCATTGTCGAGCTTTTAGGCTATATGTTTGTGCAATTCTCTTCAAGACTTCCGAGCTACATAGAGAGAGAGAGAGAGAGAGAGAGAGAGAGAGAGAGAGAGAGAGAGAGAGAGGTTTGTGTATGTTTTTTTATAGGCTGTTCTTCTTTATGTCAATGTGTATGGTAAATACCTCAGTGCCAATGACGTGAAAATGAAAATATTCAAGGAGTGTTGCAAATTTTAAATCAGCACTATATATTCTCGATGGCGCCATAATCCAGTTTATGTTATGCTCTTCATTCCGTTGATTAATATAGTGAGGTTGAGAATGAGATGACAGAGCCATGTTGTTTTCCCTTCTTTTTTTAATGTTGATTGTTTTTAAATATTTCAGTTTCTCGTACGGTTCTTTTTTGGGCAAAGCTGTGGCGGAGAGGGGCCTTGTAAACCGATCATTTGTATGTATTTATGGTCTTTTTCTAAGACATTTTGCAGTATCGCAATGACCTGCCCATTGCCTCTGCCGCTCATCAGCAACTCTAAAAGGTGAAGAGTTTTACACTGCCTATAAATCTCTAGATGCTGAAAAACAGAAGTGAAATGTACATGAAAACGAGACTGTTGACACTGGGTCGTCTCGTAAACATTTCGGAGCGGAACGTGGGGCCTTTGTCCGTAGCGTCCATATTTAGTGTCATTTATGACTAACTCCGGGTAATGTTACTTTAGTCAGGTGTAAAGTGTAAACAGGTTTTTTACAGGATCTAGTAGCTGCTACTGATATATGTAAGTTCGTAGGTATAGGTTTCTTGCTTTGTCTAAGCATGTTTCATATAGCTTATGGTTCTCAAAGGAAAATCAAATGCGGTGCTGGGAATTAAAATCGTTGAATTAAGAATAAAGGTCTCGTTGTTTGAACAACTAACATTTTCATTTCTCTCCCTCCTTTTATTCCTTCTGGCCTTGAAATCTAAATAATAGCGTAGCCGATATTAAAATTGTTAATGCTTTTGATGTAGCCTATGCTGGTTGTACTTTGTTGGGCTAGACTAGGCTATACGGCAAGTTTTCGTCATTAAAAACAAACATTTATATTTCACTCATTTGTAAAACAGAAAGCAACTGCTTGCATTTGCTGTTTTCTTATACAAATCGCCGCTTTGTTCTACTCGTTGCGTTCTAAATGAATTATAGACTTCCGGTCTTGTCCTTGAATTGATTTTGTCAAATTACAATAACTGTAATTGTTATGTGTAGATTTGCACAAATGATGTTTTATTTAATAAACTGTAATTCCTTCATGATCATTTACAGTTATTTCATCTCTTGCTATTTGATTACAATGCTTTGACGTGGGCGCGTTAGCCAGACCCAGTGAAAATTAAGATATTGGTCAAGGATGCACAAGAAGTCTTTTTATGAGTGAGTGAATAGTTAATTTGCGCAGGATATCCTACGAGACGGAAGGACTCCGCCTACAGACGGTAATCTAGCACGGCAAACCCGTCTATACAGTGCCTGTCTTGAGTCATGATCGTCTAATATGCCGCTAATGCACGTTGCGACCTTAGTTTGGTTTTGCCGTATCCTGTTTTGTAAACACTTACCTCTGATATTTTTTTTTTCTAATGGATAATGACGAGAATATCATTATATTAACGGTTTATTTTTGTCCTTTGAGAGCTCACAAAGAAATTCCTCTGAGGATCCTGAGGATTGTGGACAGCTTGAGCTTACTCGCCTTGACCCTGTTGGCCTCGCAAGACTCGACACCCCCCCTCCCTTCCCCCCCCTTTTTTTTTTTTTTTGTTGAGGGTAGGGGTTGGGGAATTGGGTGCTGTCTTGACTCTTGAAGGGCAAGCCCACTGATGCCTGTGCTGTACTTGTGAGAAGAGTGGCGTGGTAACATTTCCATTTTGAAATTCCATCACTTCTAGGCTATGTCATTTGCGTAAATGCCTTGACGAATTATTAAAGTAGGTTTTGATATTGACAGACAAAAACAGATGAAGCAAACAGTTAATGTTTTGTTTATCTCTCTCTACTCTCTCTCTCTCTCTCTCTCTTCTCTCTCTCTCTCTCTCTCTTTATATATTTTATATCATATATACATATATAGGCTATATAATTATATATTTTATATACATATATATATATATATATATATATATATATATATATATATATATATATATATATACACACATACATATCTGAGTACACACACATGGCGTATATAAAATTATATATATATGAATACATATATATATATTTATTTATATATATATATACATAAATATATATATATATATATATATATATATATATATATATATATATATATATATATATATATATAAATACATACATACATACATTTTTGGATATTGTAAGATGCAGTATAAAATGTTGTTATGGCACGTCTCTGTGCAAAAGGGTCACTGCCCATCTCATTGCGTAGCCATTACTTTTTGGACGGGATCATTTCCCATGCCAAGGGATTTTTGGATGCTATCTGAAATGCCCTGACCATTTCGCTTCGTTCGGGTTAATGCTTTCTTTATGATCACACGAAATCTCTTCGGTCGTCGGTATCTTCTTTTGGCTTCATCCTATTATCGGAACCTACTCTATATAGGCTAGGCTATGCATTTGTTTCACATGAGCCGACATACTCTTATATGCTATTAAAGATCATTTGTAAGGATTCTGTTGATGTGGTGAATGGGTTTGGTGATATTATTTCCAAGAAATTTCACTCCGTTTATTAAAGTCTGTAGACATTTTAATTCTGATTACGCTTGAGATACTGTTTCCCATGCGGCAGAAAAATCATTTATAGATTAATTTTTCAGTGTAGTTTAGAGGCGGTGGTCGTACATGGTCAGGCCTATACTTCATTTCATATGAAATGCGAATCCGAATTTTGACCTAACGATGTGACTTAATTTCGACATTTAGTTTTGGGAAATGATCATTTCTCTAATAGAGTTGTGAATCCGAATTTTCACATAATTATTTCACATAATTTTGATATTTGGTAATGGGAAATGAATGGCCGATTTGATTTTGATAAGTCTATAGGCTGTGTCGGCGATCACTGAGATTGAGGAGTCATCAACAAGTTAGAAATAACGGAGTCTTTCAGTTTTTCAGTGGCTAATTCTTATACATGTACTAAGAATTATATTATAACCTTTCAGTTCACAAGCACTAAGAATTATATTATAACCTTTCAGTTCACAAGTACTAAGAATTATATTATAACCTTTCAATTCACAAGTACTGAGAATTATATTATAACCTTTCAGTGCACAAGTACGGTACTAAGAATTATATTGTGATCTTTCAGTTTACAAGTACTGAGAATTATATTATAACCGTTCAGTTCACAAGTACTAAGAATTATGTTATAACCTTTCAGTTCGCAAGTACTGAGAATTATATTATAACCTTTCAGTTCGCAAGTACTAAGAATTATATTATAACCTTTCAGTTCACAAGTACTGATAATTACATTATAACCTTTCAGTTCACAAGTACTAAGAATTATATTATAATCTTTCGGTTCACAAGTACTAAGAATTATATTATAACCTTTCAGTGCACAAGCGCTAAGAATTATATTATAACCTTTCAGTTCACAAGTACTAAGAATTATACTATAACCTTTCAGTTCACAAGTACTAAGATTTATATTATAACCTTTCAGTGCACAAGTACTAAGAATTATAATTTAATCTTTCAGTGCACAAGTACTAAGAATTACATTATAACCTTTCAGTTCACAAATGTCGTTTGGTCCCACGAATAACAGAGCATTATCGCCGAACGATCTTCGTGGATGGCAAGAGGCCGCCGGATAGTCTTCGGCTATCCTCAGAATTTGAGGAACTCCCCAATGGTGAATCCCTCCGACCACTCCACTAATCACCATAGGAATGTTACGAGACGGCGTCTCTCTCTCTCTTCTCCTGCGCCTCCACCTGTTTTGTGGGCCCTCCCCCTGTAACGTCTCTTGGATTTTATGTTTAAATGCCTCCCTTGGCTTTTATCTGGTTCGATTTTTCGTTCGTCGGTCCCTTAGTGGGTGCAGTGAGGGTCTTGAGCGGATGGTTCCTTTTTGTTATCGTGTTGTTAGTTACCGAACACCCTCAGTGGTTTAAGAGTTTTAGTGATAATTTTATTTTGTGAATAAGGTTATTGTTGCTACTGCTGCTATATTATATTATATATATATATATATATATATATATATATATATATATATATATATATATATATATATATATATATATATATGTATATGATATATATATATATATATATATATGTATGTATATGATATATATATATATATATATACATATATATATATATATAGATGGTACATGGGTTTTAAAACCATAATCAGATGTTAACAGCATTTCTGTTTAGTCTATTACCGGTGTATATAAAGTTAACTATACTGTGTTTGTGTTTTTACCTCCTAGAATTTGTTATTCCTGATTGTAGCTAAAATAGAGTTGTCAGTTTTTGTAATATCATAAGAAAATTTAATTTTTGCTTTTTCAAAATATCACAACTGAAGTGTAACTTATATTGTCCATTACAAGCAAGGGCTCCCCCTTATTACTGCCGTGAAAAATCTTTATCGTCGAAAGTTTGAGAATTATATAGTCCATTGCCAGAAGTGCATGTTTGATTTGCAATCATTTTTAATCGTAAACTTTTTTTTTAGTGCACTTAGAGTATAGGCTATTTTGTTTTTGTTGAGAATTTCTTCGTTATAATTCATTGATGTGCATCATTTATTAGTTCATTTCACAAAGAATAAAAACCAGATATGAGGATTTGATTTTGGTTCACAAACCGTTTCGAGATCTCCCCCCTGCACTTCATAGTGGTCTTGGTTTCTCGGGGCTCGTTCGGAGGTACGATATAGTATCGGTTTCTCTCTGTAAAAGACGATTTATCGTGTTCGTAGCGAGCTGGAAAATTTCATCGCCCTATAGGATATAATTTCCACGGAGGCGAGAATCTAAGATTCATCTGATATTTTGAAATGGAATCCATCCCAGGAAATGCGAGATGGATCCCTGGCTTATTTTCGTTCGAAAGGAGGCTGTCTGTAATCCCTCTCTCGGGTTGGGGTATCATTTCTCTTTCTCCAGAGATTTGGGAGAAGTATCAGATATTTTGAAAAGTTTCTGGTTGTCGTTTATCCCTTTTGCTGTCGTTGTTTTATTCTCTCACTTATAAATCTCAGAGACCTAACATTGCTAAGGCAACTCAACTGTCGTAGAGTTTTGTATGAATTTTTTGAACATTTCCAAATATAGAAATCAATACAATGGCCACTATGGGTGACGTTGATTAGACCAGGTATAAACTGTTGCTAACCAGTGTGATCTCTTCATAGTAGGCTAACTAGATCCAAATAGAACGATGTTACGTAATTTTGTAAATAAGTGAACTATTTGTATTTTCTTTCCAATCGTACTAGACTGAAAGTAATGAATCTAGGTAGATTCAGAGCAGGCACAAACCTGTAAACTGTTGTAGGTCTTCAAAGTCAAGGAAGGCTTGATTCTAAAGCTTACCGAAACCCCCATTAACATCAAAAACTTTTCCTTCTCAATCCGGTACAATCTTAAAAACGACGTCAGGTTTACTCATTCTCTTACACTATACCATAATCCAGCCGAGATCGCTCATGCCTCGTCATTCACCGTCACGTTCTGTAGCATAATCCCCCTTACTGCATTTCTTTCAACCCTCATCAATCAGCCGTTGCACAAATTTAAAGAAGATGGTTAGGCAAGTTCTAGGCTATTTTGCTGGATAAAGGAAGGTTGTATGCCCCGGTCATTTCAGCGAGCCCATTGTTGGGTATAGGCTAAATCTAACTTGATATAGCGCCTTGTATCTGTTCTCTCAAATAGCTGATATCTTGCAAAGATGGAGCTGATGAAATCACGGATATTTGTGAAGTACAGGCAAAATACGTGTCAGGTTATTTTGCTCATCGTTAATAACTATGTGAGCGCTTTGTAAGTGAATTAACCTTGTTAATTGATTTATATTTGAACACCTTTAGGATGAATCACCTGCATAAATATAGTCGTTATTTATTAGATAGATTACAGACATACCATAGCTGTTAGTCTCTCTCTCTCTCTCTCTCTCTCTCTCTCTCTCTCTCTCTCTCTCTCTCTCAGAACACAAACACGCAATAGTATCTTCTTCCGGAGGTATCCGGATCAGAACATCTAATTAAAAAAAAAAAGTTGAGAGTCAAGGAATCTTCCTCGGAGCGTCATCTCGTAAACTGAACATGGTCAGTTCAGACTCATAGCTAACTGTCGCAAATTAACGTTTCAATATTGAGAACTTTGAAGACAGTTGCTCACGAATAGGGTTCCCACATTATTCAAGCGACTCGAGAGTGCTATATAAAAAGAAATTAAGAAAAGGTCCTTCTTATCGTGCCAGACCGGGGCAGTGAAGCCGTGTGGCGTCCAATGTATTCGTGAATTCTATAAAGGTGTGTGCATTTATAAAATCAAAGAATACATTTTTCCAATTTTCCCATCACACTCGGTAAAATCGGAGACATTAGCCCTTCAATTCAAAGGTAATTCCAACCATTACTTTTTTGTTAATATTCACTACCCCAAATTACACTTCACCATAACCCGTCTGATATTGCTCGTGCCTCCCCCCTCCCCCCCTTTTTTTTTGCACGGCCTGTATGGAAACGTCTTCTTCTTTGCTTATTATCACCGATTACAAAAAAAATTCATTGCAGATTAAAAAATAATCAAGACAATTTCTAGATCCTTCCAGATGAACAAAGGTGTGATCCTACGGGTCATTTCAGCATCTGAACACATCACACAACTCAGTTCGATCTGGTACTTCATATGGGCGACAATTGCAAAATCAGGAATGTCATTATTACTTTAAAACACCATATTAGTTCAAGCACGTACCGATTCTACGGTAAAAATGAGGGTTTGTACGAATATTTCATATTTCTGTGTACCATAAGTACTAAGATCACTTTGCCTGCACAACTGCCTACACTTCATTTTTTCCCCTTCGCCTCACTTAATTTAGCCTACCCAGGTATTAATTAGTTGAAAGTTTCTTCCAGCGCAATTAGGATTGACGAGTGTAACCCTAACCGCAAGTTAGCCACGTGAAACAGAAGTCACTCATTCATGCAGTATCTTCTGTCGTCTCAAATTACAGTCATATTTTTGCAGCTTAAGTAAAAATAGTTCTGGCATCATTTCGGTTACTGCCAGCATCGTGCATGGTTAGTGGTTGGTTGGCCACTCGTCAGTTTAGTCGCTATATAGATTTACTCTGTCAGTGTCGTTCTGTCAAATTTACGATAACATTGACCCACAAATGAATGCGGACCTGTGCTGGTATCATATTTTAATTTTTTTTTTTCTGTTTTTTGGAATATATTTTCTTGAAGGGAAAGTATCCGTCGAGGCTTCTTGAAACCTTCGTGACTCAGAAGTGAAATTTAGCCTATGCTGCATCAAGTAAAATAGAATTTTGCTACTGAGGAGCGCTCTGTATTTATTTATTTTTTTTATTTTTTATGGGGTGGGTGGGATGGCGATGCCTATGTCCAATTTATACCGTCGGAGTGATGTAGGCAGGAGTCTTTTTCTTCACAGAGCCAAGACATTATAGTAGCTCTAAGAGCCTTTACTCTAAGAGCCTTAAGGACTCAAGTATATATTTATAATATATATATATATTATATAGTACTTATATATATATATATATATATATATATATATATATATATATATATATATATATATATATATATATATATATATAATGCCAAAATCAAAATGTGGAAAATAAAGGCTATATTTCAGAGACCAAACTGTCTCTCTCCTCAGGCAAATATTTGCCTGAGGAGAGACAGTTTGGTTCTGAAATAGCATTACTTTCCACAACTTGGCGTTTCTACGGGCTCTTATATTTGATGGAATTCTATTATTTAACAGAAAATATTTTATACAGTCATATATATAAAAGGTGTAATTGCATGTGCTTTGGAAAATTTGCTAACAGTATTTAGGTTAAGTATGGTTAACTGATGAAATACGACCGCAACTATGATGAATGGAACCGCAATATTTGATGTGAAATGGTGGCCAAAGGCAGTGCCTTCAAAGCCTGAAGGAGTGGGTTGTTGTTTCCTTCTCAAGATGACGAGGAGTGGCTAGTGGGTGTTGTTCCCCTCGTTCCCCAACCTTCCCCCACTCCACCACATCCCACTTGAAGGTCAGTCAAAGAGAATTCCCCTGCCCTGACGTGCATGAGATAAATACAAAAGGCAAGAGTGGTGGCTTCGGTGGCGTTGTTATGGTTGTACGTGAGTGTAATGGCGGTGCCCTGGGGCTCTAGAAAGGGCCTACGGGGCCTACCGCTCCTCCAGTCACCTCCGGCAATTGCCCCACCTCACGTTACTCCTTCGGCTCCTCCCACCTCGCCTCCTTGGGGGTTTCTTCGTCATAGTTGTCTTTTTTCGCAAGGTTGGCTGTTTACTGTCTGCTACCTTTGTGGGCTACTCCTGGGGAGTTTGGTTTCGTTTTTTTACCTCCATCCTTTTCTTTGTTCAGTCACGTCTGTGCTGGGTGAGGGTATTCGATGCCCTTCCTAAGATGCCTTTTCATAAAATGTTGTTAGGCATGTCTGCCTCCCTTCGTGCTTCTTTCTCGGAGCGGCAATTTGATAGCAGGCTATCTGGAGCGGAAATTACAAAAATTAGGGTAAACACACACACACACACATATAGGCTATGTGTATAATTGAAAAAATTAAGGTAATTTTAACGCACATAGCTTATGTGCATATATATACACAGATATGTGTTAAAATTACCCTAATTTTTGTAATTTCCGCTCCAGATAGCAATATATATATATATATATATATATATATATATATATATATATATATATATATATATATATGACTTTTTTATCACATCACCGTGATTCATATTCAATCAGTAAGCTACAAACGTCCTTTAATATCCAATTCGCTCTACCTCGGAAATGATATATTTTCATATATGTTACCGAAGGGGAATTTTTTAGTTGATAATAAGTTCGTCGTCTCGTGGGCTCGAACCAGCGAAGACAAGAACTCAGGACTACAGTGGACGCATTTTAACCCACGCGGCCAGCAAGTGAGGTATAAGTGGATATCGTCTTCCCATATACAAATCGCCCGTCTGTAAGACGTTTTCGTATCCACCATGGGCGATGCACTTGAGAATTCTCAGTCACTTAGTATTGTACCAGTTAAAATACAAGCCCTCTGGGTCCAGATTATCTCGCGAAAAGTAGTAGAATGTTCATTCGTCATCAGTAGTTGATTCAGTGGTCATTCTCCATGGAAGGGGGTGTTTATTTTTAACTTCTGCTTCGATGAGCGTCAAGGCCCTATCAGTATATAAACTTTCAAGGTCTGTATTATGCTCCGATATTGTTTGTTCAGATGTTTTTTCAAGGCACTGTACACTGGTGAATGTTGTATGTTTTCTCCAACTAAGGCACTATTGCCTTGATTTTGTTAAGTGTGGCTTGAGTATGTTGGCTTGGCAGAGTCAGTGAATTCAAGGTAAAAAAGCTTGAGTGAAACTTTAGCGTTCTCTCTCTCTCTCTCTCTCTCTCCAAACCATTGGTTCGTGCAGGGGAGGATCGAGCCACATGAGTAGTTACAGCTAGGTAATTATGGATTTTGCAGTAGGTGATTACAATGAACCAATGTCGTTGTAAGTTTAGGGTTTTGGTGGCTTCTTCCTCCTCTACCTTCTTTTCCAGCTGTTAAAGAACCGAATAAGATTAATTTCAGGGACATTTAGCATATTTGCAGTTTGAATGTGTCAGTGTAGTCTAACTTCATTGTTCATTGCTTCCACGTATTGGCTTCACGATTTCGATTACTGAAATCTCTTGCAAAGGGGGTCGTATGGAGTGAAGTACCGGTATGTGATATGATGAGTTTTGGAGAGGTTTGTGCGTGACTTGAGTCTTATGTTGACAGAGAAATGTCAGGTTTTTTTCCGCGCACGCTGTGACTAAAATGTGTGCTTCGTTGTTTCTTTTTGTATTAATTCTCCATACGTTACAACTCTCAAATAGTGCATAGGCTATAGCTATTCCCCCTCCTTCCTTTAACTCCACCGATCTCGGTTTTTTGCGGAGGTAAACTGGTATCTTGCAAATGTTTCAGATTGCGAGATCTCTCGGTCTCCAAGAAAATGATGAGACGGCCGTTCAGCGAATGCCTCAAATGACGAAATGTGCCGCCACATAGCCATTGCCACCTAACCACCTGACTACTAATGAGAGGCTTCTCATCCAGAGGCCCGACCACTTTATCCGTTACAGCAGTTTCTCCTCTCCTAGAAATTATAGAAGCAGTAGCAGCAGCATTGTCTTGGGTGGCTCTGACACTTGATGTTTTGTTGACGAGGCGATGCAATGTGGCGGTGCATTCGTTAAGGTGAAGAAAATGCCTTGTGTGTTGAGAGGATGTTTCAATGTGTCGAGGTTCTTTGAAGGTACTGGTAGTTACAAAAACCACTAATAGTTAGAATTAGGAAGTATTTTTGTTGGTGTTTTATAAAGTGGAGGCCTAATCATTAGGTAGACTCATTCCGAAATGTTTTATATGTACTCTGTAAGTGAAGGCCTGTCATCAGTCAGACTCGTTCCAAAATGTCTTATATAGCCTATACTCCGTAAGCGAAGGCCTGTCATTAGGTAACTCATTCCAAAATATTTTCTATAGGCCTATACTCTGTAAGTACACGCCTAACATTAGGTAGATTCATTCCAAAATGTCTTATATATACACTGTAATTGAAGGCCTATCATCAGGCAGACTCGTTCCAAAATGTTGGATATATTAGCTTATGCACAGAGAGAGAAAGAAAGAGAGATAACTAGAGCTAAGTAGAATACATTATTTTGAGGAAATATCCAGGCTAGCCTTTTGTGGCTGTAGTGGCCTCTTATATTCCCGTTTTTGTTAGCAGCTAATTTTACTTTTAGATTCGTTGGTTGGTAATCAGAATTTGTAGAGCGCTCCTATGTAGGTTAAGCAAGAAAAGTTGTCTGGTTGGTAGGCAGTGTTGCAAGTCAGCTTCTAGAAGTAAGCCATCATTGTACGCTTACGTGCCGGTTGGAGTAACGTGGCCAGAACGGTAGCCCCGTGCACGAGTTTTATGCGTTGATTTACTGGTTATATTTCTCTCTCTCTCTCTCTCTCTCTCTCTCTCTCTCTCTCTCTCTCTCTCTCTCTCTCTGGGAAGGATGTCTTATCATAGGCATGTCTCGTTAGAAATGTTTTGAGTATCAAGCGATTTCCTATGACTTTCCACACGAAGTAAAAAGATTGTTGACACTGACTGACATGCTGTCACATGAGTGGGTAATTAATATGGGTGACAAGAAACTTCCTTCTCTGTCGTTCTTCCTTATCCCAGAATAAGGGATAGGCTGTACAAATATATCCTACAATATAAAATGGTATTTGTAATCATACATTTTTGGGGAGTTCTTTCGTAGTAGCCATGACGCAGTCATCTCTCTCTGACCGAGTTTGCGCTACTGATCATTATATATTTCATATATATATATATATATATATATATATATATATATATATATATATATATATATATATAAAATATATATGATATATATGTGTGTGTATATACACATATATACAAAGTATTTTGGTGTAGCATTGTCAGGAAAAAACAATTAAGAATAAAAGGTCAGTATATATAACAAGTTGAACGAAAGTTTACGTACTTTATTATAAAAATGTAGATTTTGTGCTCCATGCAAAATTACGTTGAATTGCCTTACCAAAGATTTATAGCTCAGTGCTGTGCTTGCCAGCTTTTGCGCCTTAAAACGGACCCAAAGACCTTTCTGTATATATATATATATATATAATATATATATATATATATATATATATATATATATATATAAAGGGAGAAGTATTTGAACACATAAGAATATATATATATATATATATATATATATAATATATATATATATATATATATATATAATATGTATGTATAATTGTACATGTATGTATGTATATACTGTATATAACATATATGTATATATATATTAAACATACATATATATAAAGGAGAGAAAGAGTAGACTGACACATCAAAGTACAATATAGATTGCTTGCCCACGAAACACTTAAATTAAAAACTACAGTAAATTAAAACGTCACGTCTTCAAAACGCCTCATGCTACTTTCTTTGAATTCGCCAAGTGATTATCTTCTCGAGACAGTTCGCTCAGGGGGGAGGAATGCCTCAGTGGGGCAGCAACTCTCCTTGAATGTAGAATATTGTCGCGCCTGCTGGTGGTGCTGCTTCTACTACGGCCCGATCGATCGTCAGCCGTCTTAAAGTTGAGCTGTGAGAGCATGGGGCCGAAGGGGTTGGCGGGTGGGGTCGCCAGAATATTTGGAAGAGACCGAAGTATTTATACATACACATCTATATATATATATATATATATATATATATATATATGTGTGTGTATATATATATATATATGTATATATATATATATATATATATATATATATATATATATATATATATATATATATACATACATATATATATATACATATATAATTGAAGGTATTCTCATTTATTTCGTGATTTTCGATTAGGCCTACTTCACATAGCCTATATTTTTTATTTCTAAAAGTATTTATAAGCTTTTTTAATGTTATCACGTCAAGGCCGTTAAACTCTGTAATCAAGTATGCCTATATATTTGCTTCAGAGAGAAATGTTCTTATTAGTTTTGCTAATCTTGATGTTACAGTTTTTTTTCCGTTAACGTACCTATATATTTGTGATATCTATTTTAAAATTATGTGAACCGCTTTGGTATTCCTTAAAAACACTCTCTGATTATGTGAGTTCTTGATCTCCTCAGGATTTCTCATCCTGTTAAAAATCTGAGTCGGAATCCTGGATGAGCGCCTTGCTGGCAGACTTATTCAGACCAAACTTCTCGAACTGAGTCGCTCAGCTGAATCGACGATTGAAAAGTAATTTGGTCTCGAGTTCAGACACCGGCGTGTGGATTAATGCTTGGCTTTGTTTGTGCGTAAAATTTCCCCGATTATCAAAAATATTCTTAGAGTTCTCTTAGCATCTGTCATCTCATCAGCATTGCATCTTTTTTTTTTTTTTTTGTAAGAAGGGTTTCGAATTGGTTTGTTTTTGCATCTTTCATAATTTTGTTTATTTTTTCTGAAACAGCTTTATGGCTTTATTCCTTTAACTGTTATTCAAAAGGAAATTTAATTTTTTTTTTCTGAGGAGTCCTTCTCATATCAAGGAAAATTACCATACCTCTGAATCGATAGAATGCTGTTGTTTTATTTTTAATGAGTTTCCTTTTGCATTACTACGCTGTTAGTTTTAATCACAATCCTGTATAGGCTAATCATTGAAGTTATAGATTCACCGTTACAAATAGACGTATGCTGATTAAAAGTTACAAAAATTTTTTTAAAGTTCACTCTCTTATCCTTTAAATATTTTATTCTAAAGCTAATTTTGTTTGGATATTTTAGATAACTTTCAGGATCCTCTGCTCCAAGGAGAGAAAGGTATCCATATTGAAGCACGTTTTAAAATGGCCCTTTTAGGTCGTATGGGTAGATCTTGCTTGAAATATTTTCTCATATGCTTACTTTGAAGAATTGCTGTCAATAGTAGCCTGTGCTGCCTACAAACGCTTTTGAAATGAGATTCGTATATAATCTTGAAACCCTAAGATATTGAGCTAACTTCCACTCTATTGAAAAATTGATTGCGTCATTCGAAAAGGTATCACGACGATAGTTTTTGTGGGCTGGCGTGCGGGAGTGTGTTTGGGTGGTCTGGAAGGTCTGCTCCACATTTTATGGTTCAAAGGTCTCTCTACCTGTTTCCTGTTTTGAGGTGCATGTGTTGAAAGCTACCTAGAACTTAGAATTTTCCCTTTCAATTTCTGTTTTAATATGTAAGACGAGAATTAGATTTCGTGTTCTTTTTTAAATATCTTTCCACAAGATATTTTTTGGTCGGATGTTCCCTCCCATGTTATTTTAACTTTTTGTGTAGTGGTTTCTAGCCGTGCTTTGAAGAATGACTGTTATCATGTCAAAGAAAACCGGGTCTAACAAAACAATGGATTGCGTTCTTTCAGCATGAAAGAATTTTTCTGTAAAAGGAGGGTCTAAATGCTTCTTGATTCAATGATTGAACTGTGGAGTGTTCCGCTGTTTACAAATATTTCTGTTTTAACTCTCTCTCTCTCATTCTAAGTAGGTTGGTATATTGTACTCAATATAAAGGTCAGATATGAGCTCATGCTTCCATTGACCCATGCAAATAATGGGCGAATCCACATTCGCAGCTGGAGAGGGTGGAACCTACCCACATCCATCCGCAAGAAAATCAGATATGAATATGCCCCAAGCTTTAATTTCTCGTAAGCTTTCGGGATTTCCATGAACCCTGACGTTCTTGAAGTCTTTCCCGGAATTGGACGCAAGGGAAAGCAGAAATCCTCTTCAACGCTGCATGCATGCATTATAACTCACTCGTGTCTTAGATGCCCCAAGTAACAGGATGAAATTTTCAGAGAAGATTGACCGCATTTTTTGCTGCGTATAAGTCCACGTGAAGTTTCAGATCTTCAATGAATGATGGAGTCGTTGGAAGGGTAATACTCTTTAGTAAATGAAAAAATGAAAAAAAAAAACAAGGCTGCCTTGGACATTTGATTTAAGGTTTGCCCCGAACTTTTTCTTTCTTTCATGACATTCATTAGTATGTTATTTAAGCGTTTACATTTTAATAAATATCTAATGGCATTAAACAGTAGGAAAAAATCTCAGCAATCACTGATTTTTAGAATTAAATGTTTATACAGGAAAATTAAGATATCTAGTATGTGGGAAAGTGAAAAACATGAGACGTTAAATAAAAAGAATATGTGTGACGATCTTTAAATATGTCTTTAATTATAAACATTTAATTTTTAAAATACAGCATCAGTTGCCACTTCATCAGTCTTTCATTACCATGAAGGCGTAGGATGGTGGTCGCAAACTGTTATAACACAAATACTATGGGTAGTGTAGGTTGTGGGCAGAGCAGAGTGTTTTTGTTTTCTCAGAGAGTTTTTAATTTTTGTCGATAAATAGCTGAAGTGACTAACATAGAATTGCAAGAGAACCTGGTTTTTAACATGAAAAGTACTTGTGTTCAATCATAGTAGCTCTCTGGTGTTTTACCTTTTTCCGTCCTTTTAAAAATAACAATTGAAGATCACCAACTCGACTGCAGCCTTTGAGAAGCTTAGATTGTGTTAGTCATTAGCTTCGGATGCCATTTTTAGTGTTTCTCTGATTTAAGTTTTTTTTTTCTGTTCTAGAACTTAGCTTATCGTTATCCCAAGTTCTAATTGTATAAATTCTTCTCTAAGAAAAAGATTTGACCATGAATTCTTGTTGTGATTGTACACTGAAGTAATATGCGGGCTTTTGTTTTAGACTACCGTATATGTATTAACACTGTAAAATGAACATACTCTTGTTGCATACATTGCGTTCTTTGCGCATTTACTTATATTTTTTATTACTAACTTATAGATAGTGCCATAACAGTACATTCGGTAATCATTTAGACTTCCATCTGTGAGAAGGTTAGCTAGAGCGTTTGATGTAACTGAACGATTAGTGGCATTGAATCAGTATTTGAACGTTGTCTTGGTTAAAAAAAAAAAAAAAGGAGAGTAGAAGATTATTTTGTCCCACAGCGCGACCTCTTTAGGGTCAAACACCTCTCAGCCAAGCAAGCCGGTCTCCTGTATCATTTTGTCATTTTGTCCTCACATCCCTGTACCTCCTCCTCCTCCTCCCCCGTTGTCACACAGAGAGAGAGAGAGAGAGAGAGAGAGAGAGAATTTCAAAAGCAATTCGTCACGGGATGAAAATTGGTATGATGTGCGCACGTCACTCACGTGTTATGCTTCCTTGCAATTGCAACTGTCAGCCCAGAGGAGGGCTGTCTGGCTGTGTTCGGTACATACATACATACATACATACATACATACATACATACATACATACATATATATATATATATATATATATATATATATATATATATATATATATATATATATATATATATATATATATATATATATAAAAATATGATGATTTGGTGCGTTGGGTAGAATTTAGATTTCTAATCGATAATATTTCTGTTTAGTCTCTGGGTCAGTATACCGGTGCAAAGCTTCATAGGGTTAAATTTCGTGAAAGGAAGTGGTCTGGATATAGCGTTGTTTGTTAGCATTTTTATGCGTTATTATTTCTTAATAGATAACTAAATATGGAGAAGGATATTATACACTAAAAAATGGCATGCAATTATTTCATTGCCAGAATATAAATGTGTATTATCTTAGAGATAGAAACAAAGTTCATATATGAAAACAAAGCTAGCTAAATCCCAGCATTCTTATTTCGTATTTTGCCGGAAGTGAAAACACTACTAGTTATTCTTAGTGAATGGCGTCATTTTTCATCTGACGAGTGTACAGAGGGATACTTATTTGAAGTTGTGGTTTGGCGAGAACGTTCTAAATTTCGTACCTCGAAAAGGGGAAAAATTACGAAAAGATTTTAAAAAATATACTTCACAGTTTAAGGTTATTAATTATCGAAATGATCTTAACCTTCAGTATGAATAAGAAAATGTAATATGAGTTTAGGAAATGCGATCCTGCCCTCGACATCAGTATCACTCAGATGATTTGTGTTGACGTTCTTCCAAAAGAAGACAAAGTATTGCTCAGAGAGGGGAATGAGAATAGCACGGTGATTCATCACTTGCACTTGAGGGCGTCCCGAGAGCTCTCTGGACAGGGTTGGTGGGTAGAGGAAGGAAGATCTGTTTTGGGGGGGGGAGGTGGAGGAGTCAGGGAGGGTGTGGAGAATCCTCTCCTCCCCCTCACAGGGTTGCTGTTGCCCGACTAGTACAGTATTTCGAGGGTCTCCCAACGCTGTTAACAGTGAAGTCTTCTCGAGGTATTTGACTGGGGAATGAATACCTACCATCGAGGAAGGAGATGAATGGCAGGTTTTAGCTGCTAAACATTTCGGGTCCGAGGTGTCCGAAGTGGCGGTTCAAGGTCGAGTGGGACCCTCTTGATATTTCCTGAGCCTTTCAAGCAAAGGAAATGATCTGATAGCGTCGGTTGACAGATCGTAAATATCTGTTTGCTGACAGGCGGGGAGGATGACGGAAATTGGAAATTGGCAATTGGCACAGTTGGTGATTTATTGGTCAAAAGGTGAACCTGGCGCGGACGACATTGTGGTTTGTAGTAGGGAAAGAGGCCTACTTTTTTTGTTTTGACAGATGAGGGGTAATTGCCAATGCTGTTTCCTGTGACGCTATATATCTGCCAGAGTAGGTCGCAATTCAACTGCTCTTGCGTTTTGGATAGCCTTTGATTTTTCCCCTGAAAATTTGTGATATATTCTTAATGTCTGGTCTCATTATTTTCGAATTCGTTGTATCTTGCTTCCGAAGGTTAAGCTCCTACCATACGTCATCGGTCTTGTCACTTATCCTTTATCTATTGTAGAAAGTCCACCGCTTTATAATGTTTTTATTCTATTTCATACCGATTGAGCACTGGTTAGGCCGCCATGAGAACGTCCCGTTAGGCCTATGTAAGATGTGTAAACAGAATTGTGTGCCCTCCCTCAAAATCCATTAATTTAGGCTTAGACAAGCATTTCGTCCGGTAGATATGACTTCATGAACATTCTTTTGTTCCATTTGATGCTCAAGACGGCGTCCCAACCCGCAGGAGAAATGGTTTTGTGTGAGAGATTCCCAGTTGAGTCTCACGTTTTGTTTTGGTAGTCTGTAAATGATATCAAGGGACGACCGTTGGGATCTTCTCCTGGGACGGTTTGGTGTTGCTGATTAAATTACAGCACTGGCAGTGAGTCAGTCTCTCTCTCTCTCTCTCTCTCTCTCTCTCTCTCTCTCTCTCTCTCTCTCTCTCTCGTACGTGCAAAACCGTTCTGCTTGGGTCGTTGTTATGATTGGTTGCATAGCAACGTAGCCTACTGAGATTTCTCTAATGGTTTACATCCGATGGTGGTTCTCTTTTTTTTTTTCCCCTCCATTGTCGTAACTTTGCCTTTACTAATATTCTGCACTGTTTATCGGCAGGGTCGTTGCCTTCTCTTCAGGTTTAAGAGACGTTCGCGCGAGCTCGCTCTCTTTAGTTCCTTGTACATCTTGATCGTGAGGCGCCTTACTTCTTGCGTCTTTGGCGTGATTCTTCATGTACGTATTTTATGCATCGGTCATGCATTTGGGCGTGACCGTGACATAGCATACGAAATCAGAATTAGTTCGTGTGCTGTACCGAGAATATGTCTTGGGATGATGATGATGGTGATTAACACGATGACGATTATCATATTCATGAAGTCTTTCTAAGTCTTTTTCTTTTTCTCAGTTCTTACAGCTTAGTCACGTTGCTCTCACGTGTCACTCTCGAAGGCGCTGAGGGTTCCTAGCTATTCCTTGTGTAATCCTACGTCTCTTCAGAGTCATCACGAGTCAGGAATTGAAAGGATGGTATGGAGAAAAATCCCTTCCCCATCTTTTTATTTCTTATATTTTAATTCCATTCTAGATCTCCTCTGGGGACGTTGATGGCATGTTGCGGTGATTGAATGCAGATGAGGAAGTAATTCAGGTTGCTGACTTTTTCTTGGGTATGCCATTTGGGCACGATGTTGAAAGATTAGTACATTCCAATACTCTGGTCCTTCGTTGAAGAGTAGTCGATTTTATTAGGGCTTTGGGAATCAGTTTTCTCCCTATAATGTTAGTGTGCATAAGTGCTACCCCAGCTTAATAAGCAGGAAAAGTATAGGGCGCTGATCTTTACTGTTGTAATGTAGTGGTATTAGTGTTTCTATTGTTGCTTCATCATTAACTTTATTTCTACAATGGATTTCTCGTATCATATTTAATTTTTATACAAGCAGAAGCTATATTGATTTACTTCATGATGTTCGTTTCTCCAGTTCGAGCTTCAAGTAAGTTCGACCTCTGTTTCCTGACAGCCATAGCATTTGGTGCATCTCTGCTATTGGCAGGTTTCACTCATTACCATCTGGAAGTTTGTGTGTTTGTGTGTCTGCGCGTGCTTGCGCAACATCGCTGCAATAACGCAACAGTCATGTTACTTTGCTCCGCTGGTCATCTGATTAACGTGGCTGGGTGACCACCATGAAATGCCAGACGCTGTCAGCACATAAATCCCTTGAGAATCCATGAGACAGGGCGTTAGGGTAGTTATCGCATCCGAGGAATATCTTTTAAAGGTAGAACATTCCAGTCATTTGATCCTGTAGGAAAAGATTATAAACCATTCACACACATATTACACACAAATATATATATATATATATATATATATATATATATATATATATATATGTGTGTGTGTGTCAATAATCTGTGTGACAGTGTCTCTGTATTAGTACTGTACAGCCTCACCCAAAAGGTATTCTTTGGGAGCCCAATCTCTCTCCTGTTCATTACCGGTACATCTATTCGCTTTCTTCGTCTATATGAAGAATGGTAGAGATATTTTTAACAGTGAAAATTTTTAGTTGAGTGGACGGTAAATTGAATTCATCATGAATGATTATATTTTCAATTTTTGTCCAATCTCCAGGATGGAATTACAGACTCAGAAGTAGCGAACACGAGAGAGCGTTAACCCCTCTTACCTCCTCGCCTTATAGCCTTGGTGGGCGCCGGGAAATGCGCGCTCTCTCTCTCTCTCTCTCTCTCTCTCTCTCTCTCTCTCTCTCTCTCTCTCTCTCTCTCAGATAGACTTGTCTGCCACCCTTCCGCCACACCTTACAACCTTTACTACTTTTATAACGACGACCACCACGGCACTATCTTCTGACAAAGTGGTTTCTATATTTAGTATTTGCGGTCTGTTTAACTACTCACCGTGAAACAACAAACTTTAGAATATTCAAGATTTCGTGTTTTACTGGGAGTCTACCTTTCTGTCTTTCTTACACATACGCAAATGTACAGGCGCATAAACTCCCAGCCTACACCTGTTTGCGGTAGATCTTCTGTAGTGCCTCGAAAAGTAATGTTTTTTTCTTCCATTCCTAGACAACGGGGTAGGCAAGGCAACTAAAATTTATCTCTTGTACTATAAGGAGCTGAGTGAAAAAAAATACAGCTGTATGAAGGAATTTTGCAATCCTATGATGACACACCTGTCTGGATGACAAAATTACAATGCTCTTGAAACAGACGATGTTGTTGATTGATGATCACATTCTTCACGCAGTGTGAGAATGTGAAGCTTGTGCAACGTGTTGTGGGGGAACTGAAGGGGTCTTACGATCTGTTCAGATCTCTTGAAAAGGCTGAGGGAAGCTGGAGGTAAAGACTGGGCTTCCTAATTTTCCTGTTCAGAGGACCAGGGAAAGTGTAATCTTCTCAGGCATTGAGACAGTTTTCAAGATCTCTGGTTACAGCATACCTTCGTTTTTTCTCATTTTTCCTTTTTAAAGGTACTATTTCAGCCTCTCTTGATGTAATACCTTCTCTTCTGTGGCACCCTCGCAACAGCTACCAGTATACCATTTGCCACGTTTGTTTCATTCGTCTTAAATCAAGTGTTTGTTTTGGGTACGACAAAATTGGTTCTTTTTTTCTGAATGAAAGTCAAGGACGTATCCACGAGTTATAGATTTCATCATATCAGTCTTGCGGGTGAGCTAGGGCCCGTGGTGGCACCAGGCGATTTCCTTTAATAAGAAATAGAAGGCTTAATGTCCGTAGATAATATGTTCGACCATCGTTATAATAATAGGGCTACTTAATTGCCAGAGCATTAACTTGACCTGTTATCCCTCACATGTGACCTGCCGTACCCCAAAACTTCTGGAGCCCTTCACAAGAGGTCCTCTTGTTCTCTTCTTCTCCTCTTTATGGAAGACAAATAAAGGCTTACTATCCTAGACAACATGTTACCGACCCTCGTTGTAATGATAGGTCTACTTAATTGCCAGAGCATTAACTTGACCTTACATCCTTCATATGTGACCTGTCGCACCCCGAAACTTCTGGAGCCCTTCACAAGAAAAATGGTCTCTTGGTTTCTCCCTCTCTTTATGAAGATTATTATCTATACCCTTTTTTAGAATATTTTCATGTTCACCATCAGTGCTATATCTTTTATATCTTTCACGATTATAAAACGTCCTTCATTATTGAAAACTATTTTCACTTCCCTTATTTTTTTGTTTTGTTTTTGCTTGGTTACTTGTTAGAATTTAGCTGGAAACAAATTGACAAGTTCGTATGGTGAGTTCTGCTGTATTCACATAGTTCTGAACTGCACTACGAGAGAAAACACGTAAATGCCATTAAGACCCAACATGCTTTTCTTCTTTATTCATTTCTTTGCTTTTTTTTTTTTTTTAGTTCAAGGTTCTCGAGTTAGCGGACGTGGAGACTTATATGCGGTTGTACACCTCTCAGTAATTGAGAATTGCAGGAAGAATTTTCGAAATTTTGTGGGTAATTTCAAGGTTTAAAGTACCCACGGGGTGTTTTCCGTTTTTTTCTTTTATTAATAGATACCGCAACATTTATATTTTATTCTTATGTTTTTTGGCATTTCACTGTTTATGTCCATGCTTATTTGTATTTATTTTTGCTTATGTACTTGAAATAGTTTTCATTTCATTTGTGCACCGTACATCAACACATTTTGCAGATTGAGTTCAGTGTGTTAGGTGACTATTATAATTTTAATAATAAACCAACGAAATTATTCTATTATTAAATTCCCACCTTCCTTTGGGATGCAACGGGAAGCATCGCTGTGTATCCCAATTAAAACATTCGCTACACGCCGAACGCACCAAAGTGAAATTTGATTTAGGAAAATTATATTATCCGTGTTTCCCTCGAGTGAGGTGGTTCTCTGTTAGTGTGTGTGTGTGTGTGTGTGTGCGCGCGCGCACGCGCGTTCGCGCGCTTGTAAGAGCAACACATTAATGTAGGTTATCAAAAGACCTATATAGGAAAAATATTCAGATCCAATCATTTATTTATAAGTTATTCATTTTTGGCGAAATCTATCGAGGCTATGGCTGCTCAAAGACAATTGTATGATTCTTAAAGCCGTATGAAAAAGACTGCAGAAGTATAGCGGAATGCACGTTGAGCAAGCTTCCCTTGTCGCCCATGTAAGTCAGTTTTCGAGAAAAATTGTTGGATCGTGTCAAGCATTGAACGGTGTCGATGTCGGAGGAGGCGAGGTGGTGGGGTGGCAAACAAGTCCTTTCATAGGTCACTTGCTGCGCTTTTTATGCCAAAGCAGCTAGCTTCATACACTGTGTGCGTGCGTATGTGTGTGTGTTTGTGTGCGGAGCTTTTACAAATGATTCGATCTTGCAAACTTGGTGACAATTTTCTGGGTCTTTATAGTATACAATAATATGTTCTTGTTTTGGAAGTAGACGAACGGAATGATTTATTTTAATCATGAAAATTCAGCTTTACTTGTATTCTCTTTACAAAACTCTTTTGAGGAATAGAAAGAAACTATGTTTTAGGTATTTATGTATGGAGATGGAGTTTAACTTTGATTTTTCACTTTTCCTTTGGAGACTCGTATATATTTATTTGAAATATATATTATATATATATATATTATATATATATATATATATATGTATATATATATATATATATATATATATATATATATATATATATACACCTTTCAGTCTTTCAAGTAGGAAAAGCTCCCTACTGGTGCTCTGTCATCAGTGTTGCTGGCATTGCATTTGTTTGCGACCAATTCAGCCTTTTTCAACATCAGCGTACAAGGACATTGCACGACTTGTTAAGCCTGGAGTTTTCCCCCAAGGTGATATATTGGTGGCTTGCGGTTTTTTTTTTTTTTATTTGTCATGGGTGAAACGAGCCTCGATATAGAGAAGTCTGTTTTTGTGTGCCTTATGTCTCAGAGAGCAGGAGATGAAACGGTCGAGTCGTTTTTCCAGCCTGGCCTGGTTATCTTTCCATTGCATAATATTCAACTGCAGTTTCTAAAGTGCATTTTCTGCGTTCTTGTACGCTGAATAAATGATTGAAACACAAAGGTTTTCATCTGAATATTAGAACTTATGGAATTTTAACTCTTATTCATGTGGATTGACATGAAGTGAAAGGAATCTTTCATAATTTCAGACCTGATTTTTTTTTCTTGTAATGGCGTAGTTGGCCAAGTGGGTTAGGCCTCCTGACATTAAAAGTTCTGCAAGAGAAAATGATTTTCCACTTCGGAGATATCAACGAAAGGTTACTCGCATGACCGATTAGGCTAATGGCGGGAGGAAAAAGATTACCTGAAGGGGTGGTAATGGTATCTTGAGTTTTGTGATTGTATCCATTGTACGTAACAGCAGGTTTATGCAGTTCACTGGATTTGAAGTTTTGCTTTTTTAGTTTGCTGGCTTTGATGTGGTTTGTATGTTTTTGTTGTGTCATGTAGATTTTTGAGAAGAATTAATTGGTTCTGAATAAATGTGTATTCTAAGCTTCCTAATTATATATACATGATTTATATCGTTGTGCCATATTTCTGGTGTATCCTAATTTTACACTGCCAAAAACGGAGAGTTACTTATTTGACCAAATTCTGTATCTTGATTGGAATCCCATAATACAAAATTTATATCCTCATCAGATCGAAAACCACGTGGATTGTACGAGTTACGGAAGGACATGATACTAGCCTCTAAATTTACTGCCCATGAATATATGGGCAGAGATTGTATTTGTTGAATGATTATCCTTTCAGTTCCCATTAGGTCGGAGACATTAATCTATAGCATTTGCCTGCGTAACCATGTGAAGAATTGAATACTAACTAGACAAGTATCATAAGATGAATGGAAGACCCGCTCAGTGTTTTCCCCCTGCAATTGTCTCGTTTCTCTTTTATCTTGTAACCCGAGCCAGAGGAGAACAGAGAGACGGCATCCTCGCATCGTGAATGGTGTTGGATTGTCTCCTGAACTTGAGTTGACGAGGGTCGCGCTTTATCTGATGCTGTTGCCTTGGCGAGACGAGCAACATAATGGAGCGGAGCGTGAATGTCATTGTAGAGTTCTGCATGCGCTTTGATTAAGCATCCGCCAGTTCTTCTCTGTTATCTCGCTAAGAAGCTCTTGAAAAAGGAAAAATAGTTCTTATTTCCACTAAGGGGTTTCTTAACTGTTCGATGATATTCACGTTATGTTCGGCCATTTTAGTTTCCTGTACAAGAAGACTGTTGAGAAGTCTAGTCGTCTGTCCGTCCGCACCTTTTCTGTCCGCCCTCAGATCTTGAAAACTACTGAGGCTAGAGGGCTGGAAACTGGTATGTTGATCATCCACCCTCCAATCGTCAAACATACCAAATTGCAGCCATCTAGACTGAGTAGATTTCATTTTATTTAAGGTTACAGGTACCTCTGTAGGTGCCAGCAACACAGGCCACCACCGGGCCGTGACTGAAAGTTTCATGGGCCGCTGCTGAGTGTTTCGTGGGCCGCGGCTGAGAGATTCATACAGCATTATATGCTGTACAGAAAACTCGTTTCTTCGGCGCAGTTTTTACTTGTTTATCACTACTTTTAGATCAGTGTGCTGTCTATTTGCATTTGAAGAACTCGTATATGTGAACGAGAAAGGGCAAGAGTTTTCACTCAGATTTTACACGTAGACCGGTTCCACTCATCCGGCGTTGGGGTTTTAACTCATTCAGACCTTCCCTTTTGGGGGGATCGAGCATAATTTATAATAAAGAACAGCAGTGATAGAGATCTAACATAGGAACTTGATTCAGAGTGCAAGATCTAGTTAGAACTGCGCGGTGTATTGGGATCGCTGAATTGATGGGTGGGGTCACATCTTGGCCTGACTGGCAGGTATATCGGGGAACTCGTCTAACCTATTTTTGAGTGTGAGCGCCCGTTCATAAGTGATGGGTGAATGTCAGCGATGGAGACGTTTCCCTGGTTAGAGAGTGTGAGTACGAGTAGGCACATTGTTGATTGGGGTAAGAGGTTATGTGCCGATAAATTTTGAAACCTCTTTTTGATCTTGTACTTTCTGGCGTTTATGCAAGTTAAGGTAGGTCATACAAGGAGAGAGTTATTTTTTTTTTTTTTTTTTTGTCTGTATTCCGGCTTGTACGAAATAGGTACCGTTCCCTCGATTTGGCCATAGTAAGATGGGGATACGACACTTTTGAACATTCGTTTATAATTGGTCTATCAACTTCACCTTCAGCGTGTATATGGTATTTATATATAGGCTATTCTTGAAAATATTCTTAGTGTTCATGCATCTGCGTATGAGTTAACCATGTTAGGTCTTCGGAGGTGAGGTCTCTTGGGTCGTTGACATGGGACTGGATGTATAGTGATGTCGTTTTCGTCTGGGCAAAATTAGTAAACAGAATTAATTGGTTTCTTGCCACATTGTATGTTCAGATTTGTTCCCAGTGAAGTTTGGCTTTTTTCTCTGGTCCCTGGGTGTAACGACATTATCCGGCTCATTTTGGAATTGTTAATTCTCTCTCTCTCTCTCTCTCTCTCTCTCTCTCTCTCTCTCTCTCTCTCTCTCTCTCTCTCTCTCTCTCTCAGCTGGAAGCTTTTTCCAGTCTGGGAGCAAAGTCTTTTGCGCAGACAATATTACTTTTATATGGTTCTTATCAGTTCTAGTGTATGTGGTAAGCTGCTTATTGCCATAAATTATTTTATAGATTGAATGGGCTATTTTCGTGTCCTCTCTGTTGTATGGTAACCATATATTACGGAAATTTATATGAAAGAAAATTTTGAGTTTTTATTATTCCATGTGTGAGAGAGAGAGAAGAAAGAAAGAAGAAAGAAAAGAAAGAAAGAAAAAATGAAATCAAAATATCTATAAAGACTCTTGTGACTACATGCTCCTGTCCTACCTTACCTGTCGTATAATATCTTGCTTAATTTGTTGCAAGTGCAGCTAAAGTGTTCTCCCAATATTTACACCATGATGGAGAATTCTCAGCAGCGACTTATATTTTCAAGATCTGCTCTTGAGACTGGTTTAAAATAAACTGAAATTTAAGAGCTGTTATAGCCTTGTTCAAAGTACCGTAGTTGATGTTCGTTCGTTGTGAGCCACAAGAATTGAATGACTTTGTACACTTTTATTACTTGTTAAGTGTTACTACAGGGTAAGTTTAAGCGTATGTGGACGCATTTCACTTCGGTTATAATCCAGGTATGAATAAGTAAACTCTCTTACATAAGATAAAAGTGAACCGTTTCTAAGAATAATTTTGTATTAAGATTAGGGAAGTTAAGTGATTTCTGTGTATTTCGTAACTTGCATAAAATGTTTTTATCACCTAAAGACTGATTGAGCGCTGTTGAACTGCATGTCAGTCTATTTCCTTTTATGTAGAGAAGTCGATGGACCATTGGATTTTTATTTCAAATGGCGGAGAAAGGCTGACCAGTTTACTCGAACAGTTACCAATCTTATTTATTAGCTTCGATGTTATGAATGATGCCTGCTATTCAGTACTCTTGAAAGAAAACCACGGTAGGCAGCGATTGGAATAAAGGGTTAATGGTATTTGTGTAAGTAATGAAATTATTTGATATTTTCCTTTTCAGATCATCATAAGATAAATATATTTTGGACTAGTACAGGATACAAATATACACGTCATAATTCAAAATCAGGTCTCAAAACTACTACTTTATGGACTAGCACCCACGTTCCTCCGTTTATTAGAAAGAAAAAATCTGGACATGTATCGGTGGGACGGCGAGGATGGAATTACTTCAACTTTTGTAATAATAATGTCCTTGAATTCTAGAAGCGTGTACGTATGAGATGAAGTAAATTCAGATTCCTCTTCCTGATTCAGTGCGTTAGCGCAGATTCGGTCTCCTAAGTAATGTGGGTTCGAATCCCACCTGAGTAGAGGACAATGTTTTCATTTAATTTTTTTCCGATTTGAAGGATTTTAATGGCAAACATTATCCAACGAATTTAGAAAACTCGGGGGTTAATGGCCATTGTGGTAACTGCAATCTGTAAATATAGTGAATGTGACCAAGAGAATCTATGTATTTCGTCCTTCAAAGGAAAAGATTAACAAAACATTTTGGCGATAATGCGTTACATGGACTCGAGTAAAAATGGATCTGAATATGAGAGGTTTATGTTACTTGGGCTCGAGTAAAAATGGATCTGAATTTGAGAGGCTTATTTATGTCTTGGTGATGATCTTGTTCGCCAAAGAAGTGTGGGTTCGAACACCATATGGGGTAGATAATATATGGATTCGTTTCGTTTCAGATCAAGTTTTTCAATTGGACACATTGAATTTTATCAGAAAATCCCGGAATTATCATTGTGATCAGTACAGCAGATAATGGGCGTCTTGACTCAGAGTCAGAGCACTCGGACTCCGTTTGAAAGGTCCTTAGGTAAATCCTAACTATGATAAATCCTATCTCTACCTTCGTGGTGCCATCTACTTTAATTAGAAAAGGCGTTTTGGTGTATATTATATACACATATATAGAATGGGTGCCATCATATGCCATGGGTGAGTGGTGCAGCACGCGGCTCACGTTTACTAAGTCCTAGGATCGCTACAGGCTTACTACCCACTGTAAATGGGTATCATCGCCAGACTACGTCAAGAAAAAGGCCGTGGTCTTGTCAACCTCGTGTTGTGACTTGTTGAGAAAATGGAAGAATATACTTTTCTACTACCGTCCCCTCTAAAGGTGAAAGTATATATAGGCTATATATATATATATATATATATATATATATATATATATATATATATATATATATATATATATATATATTATATATATATATATATATGAATGTCTTTTAATGTAGTCCAACAGTGCACTATGAAAATCATTTATGGCTGCAACTTGTATGTAGTGCTTTTATGGGCATTTTATCTTCCTGTACGTACACACACACACACACACACACATGGCTTGAAAATAAAGTCGAAACCGGTCAGGACCCACACCCCGTCTATTATTTTTCACCTGTGGTAATGCGTGATATATATATATATATATCCTGTGTATAATTTTGGTACTATGAATTACTATTACACTGTAGGTCAGATGTTAGAAGCAAGGGAAGAAGGGTAGTGTAGAGAGGCGGAATGAAGAATGTGACCTTGTGATGAACTGAGTTTGTGAGTACCACCAGAGTCGATATGGCCCTGATATCGGACGGGTCCGAAATCATGGGTGGGTGCTTTGACCGCCGCGAACGCCAACCGCTTCCCGCCAAGCGAAGGAGAAAGAGGACTGGGCCGCGTTTCTTTTTGTTCGCTCTTTGGGTCGTGTGTTGATGCCCGCTATGGTATTCCACCATCACCACCATTGCGGGGACTCTGTGGCTTTTGAGAAGAGAGAGAGAGAGAGAGAGAGAGAGAGTTTCAGGAACCTTAGTTTGTATGTGTTGAATATTTCTTGTGAAAATAATAAAAGATGTAGTGTAGGTATTTCTCGGAGAGAGAGAGAGAGAGAGAGAGAGAGAGAGAGAGAGAGAGAGAGAGAGAGAGAGAGAGAGAGAGGAATTCAGGCTCTTTATTTTGTATATGTTGAATATCTCTTGTGAAAATAATAAATGATGTGTTGTAGCTATTTCACGGAGAGAGAGAGAGAGAGAGAGAGAGAGAGAGAGAGAGAGAGAGAGAGAGAGAGAGAGAGAGAATTCAGGCTCTTTAGTTTGTATGTGTTGAATCTCTTGTGAAAACACTAAAAGATGTAGTGTAGGTATTTCTCGGAGAGAGAGAGAGAGAGAGAGAGAGAGAGAGAGAGAGAGAGAGAGAGAGAGAGAGAGAGAGGCACATTAGTTTATACGTGTTGAATATTTCATGTAAAAATAATAAAACTGTAGTGTAGGTATTTTCTGGAGAGAGAGAGAGAGAGAGAGAGAGAGAGAGAGAGAGAGAGAGAGAGAGAGAGAAAATCCAGTTACTTCAATTTGGATGTTCTGAATATTCATGTGAAAAGAAAAAAAAATTAATTGGATATCAGAGAGAGAGAGAGAGAGAGAGAGAGAGAGAGAGAGAGAGAGAGAGAGAGATGAAATGTTCGACCATTATGTGAGGACAGGTTGAAAGATTTCTTGGGAATGGAATTGATAACGTGGGTATTTCTTGAATAGATTCGGTAGATGTGGTATTGAAATGACAGGGTGGGTCGGGGATTTGATGATAAAGGTAAAGAGATGGCGGTTTCGTAATTGTAATGTATTATCGGCAAAGTGTTTCTTTCGGATCGAAAATGTCGGTGTGGTCGAGGACAAGGAATTTCAGAAATTGAAGGATTGCTTTTGGTGGGTACAGGAGGGATGTTACGTAAGATTGCATTTTAGAAATAGTTTTATTTTCTAAAATAGGTCGATTATTAGGAATGTGACAGAGTTTGCATTTTAAGAATATTTGTGTTTTCGTAAATAAGTCGATTATATGTGTATCTTTTCTTTTTTTTATCGGAAATGTAATGTCATTTCATGTAATAGATATTGATTTTGTCAAAGTTATTTGTATCTACATTTTTGTTTTGCCTGGCAAACACTTCCATTATATAGGTTCATCTCTTAACTTAGAATCCTTTTTTTGGTGCCACCATGTCAAGAACGTAAGATTAAAGACACTTCCGAGGAAATGAGTTGTACAAAGTGAAACCCAACCTGAGCGACACTCGCCAAAGCGTCGGAACGAGACAGTTTATTACCCAGGAGGAGCTGGACGAGAAACTTTACTTTCACTTGCGAGCTTCGTAGAAGGTGATGGATATGCTGAGCGGTCGCTTAACTGCATTGCATCGTGGAAAGTGGCCGTATGTTTACGTTATGCCCCTTTACAGTTCCGTATCTTCAAGAAACGCCTCATATAGACGTTCGTGTGATGACGCATGAGATGAAGTTCATGAGAGGCTTTGTGTGGTCTCGCTCGTGAAGAAGCCGATAAAGTTTTCGTAAAGTGTTGCTCAAAAAACGGTAACTACTTTGTTTACGTGTTTTTCTTTTACAGAATTAAGATTACTGTTGACTGAAAATCCAAGTATTTCTTTTCTGTTGTGGTTCCATATTAATGCATTGTCTATGCCGTAAATGGTTTTGTTTACGCTTTATTAATTCGTAACGTATATTGTCAAGCTGAAGACCTTTATGTGCTTAAACATTTTTGCCATAAATCAACTTTTTTTTTTTACATGCCTAACATACGTACTTGCGAATACTGTTATATGGTTGAACTTCGCAAAAGATTCACATGCTTTTATTTCGATTCTATTGCAGGAATCATGTAACGTAATAAAAAAAAAGATAACATCCAGCACGTTGTAAGTTTAAGGTAGCAAGTCTCCTAAGGCAATAACCTTTTTAAGACGACAGTGACTGGAAAAAGTTGAAGAATTTTAAACGTCAAAGACTGTGCCGTTAGGACCAACTTGGACTGCGCAGTCATCTTCACGAAGGATAGGAAAAATATAATAAGTAGACGAAAATGTTTTCATTTATCGTTCATGCATCAGCATTACTGTACAACGTTTTCTTTTGAATTCCATCCTCTCCCCCTACCCTCTCTGAAGAACCAAAAGCCCTTTAAACTCCGGCATTGTATTCACTAATAATGCCGATTCATGTCCGGTTCCCATTCTGTTATTGATGTTTTTTGTTGGAATTAATGGCGCTGCTCGGTTATGTAACTGACTCAGGATCCCGTAACATCGATTTTCATCTTGTCTGCCGTTTCATTTTATTCTGGATTGTGTGATTGTGCTTGCATGTTGCTTTCGCAGTGCTGTTAACCATGGTTCGTCGAATGTAACGTTTTGTAAAATTTTAAAATTCTCTCTCTGATTCTAAGTCAATCTTCAGTTATATATAGAGTATTAGCACTGTGTTATCGAGGTTATTATATTTTGAGAGACAGTTTTATTTTATTTGAGATGTTAAATGTCTTAAATGTTAAAAATATCCTTTCGTATCACCCTTTTTTTTTTTTCTCTCTGGTAGGCTACTCTAGTGAATTAAAAGGAGGTTTTTGGGAAAGTGAGTTTCATGGCTTACAGATAAATTTCATTTATTGCGTTGTTTACCCTTTTCTTTTTTATCTCCTCAAGTGATTTGTCTTAAGAGTGACTTTGGTATGTCAGTGGCATCCCCAACACTCCTTGGCCGCATACTGGGGTAGCCCATGCGGCTTGAGGGAAACCTTTTACGCACCAAGTGTTAATTGATGCTTGGGCATACTTGGGGCATTCCTAAAGTAAAGTAAGACAATCCTGCTCTTTTTCTTTCGTCTGGCTCCGCTTTAAGTAGCAAGAAAGTTCGGTATGGTATTCACGTGTTTTTTTTTTTTTTTTATTTTTTTATTCTCGTTAGGGTACTCTAAATGTACCTTGTTTTATGCCCTCTCGTGGTCCGGGCGCCTTCTGAGAGCACCTGTCTCCTAGTTGCTGTTTGGGTGTTTGTGGTCAAGACCGACCTTTTGTTATTGTTAAGGTCTTTTGTAAGTAGTTGTTTCAGAAAATGGCAAGGAAGTTTCAAGATGACTGATGGTGATGTTTCACAAACTCAAACTCAACTAAAAATAAGTAAATCAAGCACATTAATATATATACTATATATATATATATATATGTGTGTGTGTGTGTGTGTGTGTGTGTGTGTAATATGATGGTGTAATGCATTATTTTTCAAAATCTTTTACTGCTTAGGGTGACAGAGAATGTATTGTAAGACGAGAGTGTATAGTTTTGTGAATGTTAAAATAAGACAAAGCTCCCTTTGAGTAACATATCTTTTAAAAAAATTGATTTTTGTGTATGTTTGGACAACGCGCATTTGAGATTTTATTTTGGCTCGATGACGTCTGTGTTACGAAATCCAGTTATTAAGCTTGGAGCATCTGAAGCAGGTTTTGCAAAATCCGGTTAGTAAATGTAGCAGAACCATCTTTCTTAGGCCTGCAAGAAGACTGCAACATTCATATTGAGGAAGTTTTCTATGAATATATCGATTCAACAGTTTCATAAATAAGACTTAGAGCTAAGTAAGAAATAAATAGATTAAGATAATTACGCTAAAGTAACTTTTGTCGAGAAAGCTTCGTTTATCGAGCTGAGGATTAAATGGCTGTTGAAAATAGCTTCTCTGGGCAATTTATTGTATTGTTTTCTCTCCAGTTTTTCGTCCATTTAAGGCTAATGAGAAGCAGATCTCTCTCAGTCTTCCCCACTCTTAACAGTTCGTTTGAGGGAGAATATTGATGTACTTGTACGAGGCTCTGTCAACTCGCAAGGTGTGACGGGAAAAATAATGAACAGTTATCATTTTTGCTTCCAAAAGTAGAGCCGAGATACAAGGTATGAAGGATGTCCAGTCCGGGTAGTTGTGAGGTGTAATATGATAGATTAGACCGAAGTATTTTATTACAGCTTTTGATCTTTTTGAGAATCCGATTAGAGGGAAATTTTTTAGATAAAATTGAATTGTTGCCACTGCCAGACCGATTTAAATTTATGGGCATATAGTGAACTGCGGGAGAAGTGAAGTGCAAAATGATCTAGATTCTGATTATCTTTACAAGAGAGCAAGCTTCTTTACAAGAGGGCAAGCTTATGTTGTAAGAGGTTGTTTGTAACAGAGATTTTTACTAATATGTTTTAGTCATTTATCATACTTCCCATTTAGAAAATTATTTTGGATTATGGTGAGCATAGTGAAAGTTTTCAGTTTTCAAAACATACAAAGCTTGTATGTGAAGAATGTATGCTTCCATGCAGAGTTTGATGATAGAATTTGCAGCATACTGAATGAGTTTTACCTTGGATCAAATAAATCATGAAATAAGTCGAGCAGATCTTTCGTGCTTGGATTTTGACATACACCCATCCTCTCTCTCTCATTGTGAAATATGCGTAACTCGACATGAAAAAATGTTGACTATTGTAATATCCACTATGCAGTCTCCAGTCTGATTTAGGGGGAGGAGTGTTTAATGACATATGTAGTGCAAAAGATTGTAATGGACAAGGCAAGAAAAAGTAATAAGACCTGAGCAGATCAGTGTAAGTAGTCCACTGTTCCTGCCAGGCGTGACATTTACATCTTGCTCCTCATTAGGATAACTGGACAACCCGTTGCAGCTCGTCGCGTTTGACTCCGGAGGGAGTGTTAAGGGAAGACTCGGTAAGGAGGTTGGAATAGGTGGAGGCCAAGTCTTGTGTGGATCTCGGGAGGAGAGATGGAGGGGGAGGGGGAAATGTGGAAAGGCGGGTAGGAAGTGAACGGTCCACAACGGGTGCCGTCCTGGCTGCAACAAATTCAAGTTTGAATTTTTTAAATTCAGTGCCACAGTTATGATCCAGAAATATTAGAAAGAGGTCATTTCCATCATTTCCTGGGCAAATAAAGCTTTATGTTTCTCATTATTTGTTATACATAATCAAGTTCAGCGCCCCAAATAATATACATTAACCTCTGCCGTATTGGGGAGGTGGAAGGAGTGAGTCAGGTCCTAGGGACCCGCCCATTGGTTCTCCTCATGGCTTCCTTCCCCCTCCCACCCCCACCCCCTCTCCGGAACCCTTCTAACCCTCCACTGAGATTCACGCTCGCAGTTAAGTCTTGCATTATTTGAATCTGTGGCGAATCATACTTCGCAGCTCTTATGAAGTCTTGCTTGTAATGCAGGCGTAGATTTAATTCGAAGATCGTTATTTAACGGTGGCGAATGTTGCAGGATTTCTTTTCCAATCTGATATTTACAGACTCTAAGATCCTCTCGTCGTTACTTTTTTCCATGGAATTAAATGGCTCCCACGGTCGGTTCTCGATTGCATTTGTCGATTTCTACTGATAGATAGAAATATCCGAGAAGCCATAAAGATATTTTTGTATGTGAAGAAAAACCTGGAAGCCATATCTTTCCTGTTTAGGTTTAGATAAAAATGTAAGTAACACGCGGAGAGAAGTGTGGCATCGCAATAACTGTTACCTGCATAAAACAAAAAAGACTCAAGGCTTTGCTGCAGAATCCGTTGCGGCCTTTGAAATTTGAAACGATACTTGGGAGTCATCGCTGACGCTGAAGTAGTACCCTGTGGGGAAGGTTTAGGTTTTTATTTATTGTTTTTGTTTACGTTTTTTCAATTTTTGTGTGTGGCGGAGTTCTTGACAGTTTTTTTATTTGTGGATTAACGATGTATTTAGTGTCTGTCAGTATGCAGAGCTGTTGTTATTTTTGTGATAGAAACAGTTTTTTTTTAATTAGAATGAAGATGGGTTATGAAAATTTATTATTATTAACCAAACAAAAACTTCTTTCAGTTTTCATCTGAAGATGGAAAGAGAGACCCACAAGATTCCTGTATATAACTTGTTTACTTGTAAATATTTACATATTATTTGAATCTCTAGTACTTTCAGTTGGGACACAGAAGTACTCGAGATTCAAAAGTAATATTCAAATAAACAGAGTGCTCTGAGAATCTTGAATTTCTCTTTCATTATTAATTTATTATTATTATTATTATTATTATTATTATTATTATTATTATTATTATTATTATTATTATTATTTTCTGATGGCCATTTCATCTAGTGTATGGCTTGAGAGAAAACGGGAAGCGATAGACACACACTGTAAATCCTCAAACAGCTGAATGAAGCTTGAACCCGCTCATTTAAACCAACCTCTAGTGCATCATCCGTTGCATGCACCGACGCAGTAGATTCATCCTTCATTAGTCATTCTGTGAATGAGTAATGAAAGTAATTAGTGGAATGAGTGGTTTGCTTTCGAAGCGATCATCTCTCGTATCAGGTCATTATCACACCAATTCTTTGTATTTAAATCGTTGAATAACGCATATGGTTCCATTGCTTGAGTTTTTACCCTAAGTTTCGTACATTTATCCACCCGTCCACAAAATTATTATTATTATTAATGTTGTTAAGCTGTTTTTCGGCTGTAAGCTTCTACAAGAATAGAAATAAATAACGGAAAGGGCAGTTACCCAGTTGTTATTTATTGCTAGCTTAATGCAATTACAGTTCCCCCAAAGAGCTTTAAAGAGAGGAATTAGAAATGGGAGATGTCTCCAGATAGGGGAGGCTGTACGCCTTATCGTCTGCCATAAACTTGAAGGCTGGGTATTAAAAGCGTTTATTGACAAGAAACGGATTAAAAAGAAATATAAAAAAACGCTCAGAATTCTTATTTGTTTCGAATGAAAATAAACTCGTAATCACCGGCGAATTGTTGAGATTTTTTAGGTTGTGGGTTTTTTTTTTCTTTGCAGTTTACGTGGCCCAAGGGCTTACATTCAAGTTCACGTGATATCATCTCGAGTGAGCGTTCGTTGCTCTAGTTTTCCCTCTTTCAGTTTCGTTTTCCTTCTTGTTCTTTCTTTTCTTATTTTTTTTTATTTTCTGTTTTTATTATTATTCCGTTCCGTTCCATTTGGTTTTGTCCGTTCTTTTCTGTTTCCACTTGTATGAGTTCCGTCCTTGTGAGTCAGGCTTGTATTGGCAATTTCTCCTATTAAAGCTGTAAAGTTTTGAACGACTCAGCTGTTTATTATTATTGAATACAACAGTTTAACCAGTCATCTCGGTTAAGTTTTCAGATTCATTGGACTATTCTTGAGGTCTGCCGTTAAATAAGGGTTAAAAATTGTGCACAAAAACAAGTTAAAGTTGAATAAGTCAAAGGAAAGGAGGCATGAAGGTCATATATGACCAGCCAGTTCTGTGCATCTGTTAAGGAACCTCAGTCCCTTCCTTCAAAGGGCATGATGATGAAGTTGCCGGGATCAGCATGTTGCATCTTTTCATTTCTTGTCGATGGAAGTCGTATAAGGCTTTCCCTACCAAAGTTCTCAGAGACAAGTCATGTCGTCGTTAATCATTTGCTATGCAAAATCGGTTATCGCATCTGATGTTTAGATACTTTGGGCGTATCGTAGCAAGTGATAAAAATGTTAAAATTTCATATAAATATTGAAGAAAAATTTCTGTTGATTAATTGAGTTTTACAATTGGTGATATATATATAGGTATTTTGTACTTTATTTTTTTGCCGTTTGATTTAATTTGAATACGTTTGTCTGTCAGTATTATTGTTGTTAATGTTAGAATTGAAAGGTATAAAAATCTTATTCTACAGTTTCCGACTTTTCTTGGCTTGACTATGTTTTTACAGCCACATTGGAGAGAGCACGGGAGAATAGTGTAACTTGCAAAGTGTATATGTTAAACAGTTACAGCAAAATTGTGAAACCAGGGAATTCGTGAATTCACCAATTCACTGGGATCAAATGTCCCAAGTGAATTGGTGATTTCTATCCCTAAGTTTAAATTCATGAAATCTCTGGTTTCATAAATCTTACTGTAAAAATGTATATGTGTATGTGTGTGTGTGTGGGGTTGTGGTTGTGTGCTCGGTGACTCTGTGACAATTTTTTTTTTTTTTCGAGTCACTCTTGGGGAAACATTATCTTTTCGTGGGGTGAAATTATGTTACCGTAACTTCTTTAGTCTAAGTCTCCCCCTTGTAAAATCTGTGTTGTTTTCAGTCCGATGCTAGACTAGACGTCATTGACAAAAAGTTTGTAAACAATGATATTGTGTGGTTACGTGGCCTTCGCGGTGATGTCATTATATATTGTTTAAGTTAAAAACAAAGGGACTACAATGTCTAGATGTCTTCTTTTTTCTTGTAAAATGGTTGAAATGCAAAATTACTGTCTCGAACAAGTAGGTTCATAAATTAGGCCTTTTACTCGTATATGCGTGAGATCGATGTGCAAGAGGGCAGAAAAAGTTTCGATATTTCTGCTAGTACTAATGAGTATGTTCATTTCCTCTGCCACCTAATTCATTTCAAAGACGTTTTGTTTGCTTTTTCATGTTTTCATCGCCCATTATTGGTGGTTTGTTTATATACCATTTGGCCCACTGTCTATTTTTCGTTCCCTTTCACCCCCTTCTGTCGTCTACAGCTGCTGTAGATATTGGGGTTTATGCCAATAAAAACACCCATGCCTTGTGCTAGCTTATCTGTTGGTAACACCGTTATCGACCTCTCTCTCTCTCTCTCTCTCTCTCTCTCTCTCTCCGGAAGGAAAAGTTCATTATCTGCTTCTTCCATCCAGAATGTTACTAACATTCTTGCATGACATTTGAGTCCCCAGACAAGTATGCCTTTGCATCACATCACGTTCCATTATTGAATATATTCGAGTTCCATTGTAGATTATATTCAAGTTCCATTGTAAATTATAATAAAGTTCCATTGCAGGTTATATTCCTAAGGAAAGGAATCCCATGTGGATTATTAGTTGTCAAGTAACTGTCATTAAAATGATGATAGTTGCGTAAAAACTAATAATCCATAATAAAACTTTGTGTTGAACACATCGGGATTGCGTTATAGTAAACCACCGCGCAAGAAAAATACAGTATAGGTCTGGCTTCCTAGATATTGCAGTATCGATAAGTGGGTCCTGGACTCCTGGTGGGATCCGACTCTGAGGTATTGAGCCATCGAATAAACCTTCGTTATTTGTTACGGGTAACCTTGCCATTGGTTGCCTGAGCTGAGGTACTTTTTAAATTTTTCTTGATACTAATATTATTCAGAAACTGGTTTAATTACAATATTTATTTTGTAAAGCTTGAGAATTATGTGATCGTCAACACAACTCCTTCGACAAACCTTGTATTGACTAACTCGGCTTATTTCTTAGTACTCTCTGACATCGTTCAGTTTTCTGAAGGTGACAGATGAGAAGTTTTCCCATGAGATTCAGTCTTCTGTCTGTCTTCCTGTTGTTTCCATTGCCTTTGTCTTACTCTTTTATTATCGTCCGTTCTCTTTTCATATGTCTTCCTTCTCTTGAATGCCTATTCCGTACTCTGCCGAGCGTATCGACCTCCGGTATGAGTGGACCGTGACCACAGATTACTAGTTCTCTCTCTCTCTCTCTCTCTCTCTCTCTCTCTCTCTCTCTCTCTCTCTCTCTCTCTCCCTCTCTCTCTCTCTCTCTCTCTCTCTCTCTCTCTCTCTCTCTCTCTCTCTCTCCGTTCCCGCCTTCTTCCTCTCGAACCAACGTCGATCCATCCCGGAACTTCCTATTGTGGATTCAGTTTTATTACTGGAAGTAAATAGAGAGAGCCTGGAAACTACTTCTTGTGTCTGTTGATCTATTGAAGTCCAGATGATGGCCTATTGTGACCTCCCAGTGGAAGATGTGATTAAGAGGAGGGGTTAGAATTACGATCCTTGCAATAACCGAACCTCTCGCAGGCTGTTCGATGCGTGTTCTCTTGTGTAATATATATTCCCGGATGGGAGTTATGAAGACGGTATATTTCCCGTCGGGGATTTTTACGGCGGAGCTCTGGAGTGACTTTTGTTCACTTGGAAAATTCCCTTTTGTGTATTTGGTTTTCACGCTTTTCTTCTCATTTCATTGGAATTGGCTGACCCTTTGTATTTTTAGTTATTGGACTCTCTCTCTCTCTCTCTCTCTCTCTCTCTCTCTCTCTCTCTCAGTGAGTGTTTAGTAAGGGGAACAGTATCCGGGATTTCTTCTCTCACATCACGTTCATTATCAGTCTCCGTTATTCGTTATTCATTCCACGTTGACCGCCATTATCATCCTACCCTTTTTTAGATGCACCATGTTCCTTCAAGCTTCAGGCTCGTTTTACTCATTGTTATTATTATTATCATTATTATTATTATTATTACAGGAGCAATATTCCACTCTTTTTTTGCGGCACTGTGATGTAAGGAAGCTGTAAACAAAATCGTTCCGCTTTACAATAAAATTGTAGGTTTCAATATTATCTTTACTTTTTTGCGTCTTTGTGAAATTTTCTTTATTATTGTAAAACCTCCTGTTATTTATTTGACCCGAGATCTCGCTCTGTTGTGTTGCCGTACGATGCAATCTCCTAAGTCCAGGCGTTATGTGGCTGTAAGGGTCTCGCCTTTCGGTAACGGATTCAGCTATTTTCGTGGCGTCTGATTGCGTCTCACGACGACTGTGCTCCATTGCAGCCACTGGGGTCCTTTAATTTTTGTCGTGAGATGTGTAAAGGCTAAATGCTGATTGTGTAAAAAATTATTTTTTTTTGTATGTATGAACGCAATTTTTTTTATTCGATGTTGATCTGCGTTCGTTTAATTATATTAGGCGCAAAATAATTTTTTTCACTGGACCGAACAGTGGAGTCCTTTAAGAAAATTTCCCTTACAGTATTTGGAAGAGGTTAAGAGTTTTTTTTTTATTTATCAAAGAACTATTCCCGTCATGTTTCAAGATATTTTTAGGACAAATTTTAAACTCATAGTTATTTTTGCTTCAAACAGGATATTTAAGCCCTGTTTGAAGCAAAAATAACTATGAGTTTAAAATTTGTCCTAAAAACATCTTGAAACATGACGGGAATAGTTCTTTGATAAATAAAAAAAACTCTAAATAATATATATAGAAAGAGAGGA
>NC_089743.1:83637470-83659970 GCF_040412425.1 Macrobrachium rosenbergii | reverse complement strand
TTGTAAAATTTTCAAGAGGTATAACGAAGGGTAGGGTCTGACCCTGGCTTCAAAATGCAGTTCATTCAACAGTCAGTAAATTTGGAACTCTCTTTTTATGTCATTAATTTATCATTATCGTATTTTTATTGTATTGGAAATTGACAAAGCAAGTCGGACAAAAATATGAGATTGCCTGATATTGCTGATGCCGTAGAGATGTACAGGAAATCTTTTTAGGTGAGGTTCTATTTTCCGTGATATGCAAGTTATTTTTCTGCGTGTGTAAGTTACGCACGCACACGCTTGCACATGTAAACGCGCATTAAGCAACGCTGAGTCTTGACAGTACTTGGTTAGGTGAAGAAAAGCAGACATTGTCGGCGCACAAGCCCTAGTAAAGATAAGTGTGGTGGGCGTTGTAGGTACATTATATGGGTTTAGATTACAGAATATTTGTAGTAAAGGAGCAATGATTTGATATCAGTTATTTTTAGAGGCGTATCTTGCTTTCTTGCGGCATTTCGGTCTTGACAGTGATGACATTAGTAATAAATCCTCATAATATTTTGTCTTGTTGTGGATATTTACACGGAACAAATGTTGAATTGTCTGTTGGCATATTCAGTTTTATTTTCTCCTTGTTGGGTCTTTTGTAGAGAAAAATGTTCCTTTTTCTTGTTATTACCAACTGGAAAGTCATTAATTGGTCAGTTCCTTTTTTTCCTTATAATGAAATCCACGTGCATACAGGTTAAGTGTAAGAAGGATTTTATTCATCATTATTTTGTAATGATGGATGCAGCATAATGAGTCACTGGAGGGAAGAGAATTATGGCCGTACATGTCAGTTGAAAATGTACGTGTATGTGTGTTTTACTTCATTTTTTTTTTTTTAGGAAGAGCAGATGTGAATGTATGATGCAAGTCTGTCAGATGTATTGAAGTTATTTGTTCTTAGGCAAGGTGTACATAAGGGTGTTTAGCTGTCCATTACTCCGATCTTAACGTTTTTATTAAAGCAATAATGGTATATTATAGAACACACTGTTCACACTTTACATCTAGGGTAGAGATAAAGCATGAAAATGAGGTAGCACCTGATAAATCAAGAGAAAAAAAATTCATACATCAGGGGTATACATTATTCAGGTCGGGAAGTGTACAATAGATGTACAGTAGACATGGTCAAGGTCAATACATTTTATCGTAGTTCGCATTCCCAGGCTAAACTGAATAAATTTCCTTAGACAAAACCGAGTAATCTTGTTGGAAGAGAATCTCGTGAAACATTAATACGTCAACCTCTCCGTTTGAATCTATCGCTGCAATATGCATGACGGTTATAGGAGCTGTATTGGACGTTGCTGCGCCCCCTGTTTGTGATGTGGAAGTGGGTGAAACGACCTCGTTGTTGCCACTTCTGCCGAGACTGATGGGTTCGTTTGCACTTGGGAGTTGCGCTATGTCGACCTCCTCCTCCTCCTCCTCCTCCTCCTCTCACTTGTGTAATAACTCGGAGAACAATGTTTCTAATGTTAGTTTTCAGTGGTACTTTTGATAGTGAAATTAAGTGCTCTCTCTCTCTCTCTCTCTCTGTCTCTCTCTTTGTTTGCAGTTGGTTGTGTTTATACTTGAAATGATGTCCTTGACAGCATGGCTGTTATTTGTTATTAAATTTTTCTTTTGGAAAATGTCCCAAGATTCATTGAAATGACTTCGGAATGAAATGGCGCTTATGAATACTTCTATTAACGAAAAAAAAAACAGTTGGCTAACAGAAACGCGAGCTAGAATTTCATTTTGAAAATCAGGCGTCACTGTTTAGACATTCTCTTCATGCAACCAGAGAGCGTCACGCACTTGAGGTTTAACGCAGTCGAAGACGAATGGGGAAGAGGGCGAGTTAGAGGAAAGTCCTGTCCCAAAGGGATAACATGTTTATGCCCTCCGTTTGCCGTAGGCTTCGGGAGAGGGTTAACATTGTCTTTTTTCTTCCCTCCGCCCATTTTCCACCCCCCTTCTCCCTTTCCTTGACTCTTGGTCACGTTGTTTGTGTCGTTGACTGTGGGATTCAAGGTTCAGAGAGTGGACTCTCTCTCTCTCTCTCTCTCTCTCTCTCTCTCACCCATATTGGTGTTAAAAATGTTTTTTTTTATTATTCTTTTTCTCGACAGTGCCTTTTTTGGTGTCGAGATGTAATTAAAGACGTTATGCCAACCGCGTTATCGTGAGTTACAATGTAAGTCATATCCCCTTTCTTGTTGTAGGTTTCGTTTTGGCATGTTAGTGATAGTGGACATGGTAATTTCACAAAGTCCTACCCACTATTTCTATAACCGTGAGCCTACCGTAATTTGAAACTCTCTGGTGCTTGAATTACAATTAACGTTGAACCTTCTTTGCAAAGCTACCCTTACATGCTCGCCTCTTCCTGACAGGCGTGTTTATTGTTTGTTATGGTAGATGACTTGCTTTTTCTTGTGTTTGCTCCCCAAGAAGGTAATAGGTTTATTGCTTCGTGACTTGGCCATCACTCATCGTTTCCACGCTGATATACTGCACGGGTGTAGTTTTTCCTAACCCAAGACTCACATAAATATCTAGGAGCATAAAGTGGTTGACTTGCCTTTCAGACCCACCAAGTAGCAGCTTTAGTAGCTTTGTAACCTGTAGGTCACGTTCTTCTCCAGGGTCTTAGGGGAAATGTACATTTGTGTAGGACAAAACTCAGAGGTTAGAAAGAGTGTCTCAGATAGTTCTTGTTCAACTACAATATAAATGTTGTGCATTGTAAGTAGATTTTTGTGATTATTTTTAGGGTAAAATAGTAAAAGTTGTTTCTCCTACGCTTAAATAATAAGAGGCGCATACTTTTTAGCCATTTCTGGGTCATTTGAATGCTAAAAGATAATAAAAATTGAAATTTGCAGAACCGATGTGGCTACTTTTTGTTTTCTAGCTCTCTTGTAATGAAGTTGTGAACTGCAGTTTTGTAGATGTGACGAGGCAGATTTCAAGTGCCTGTCAAATGAGCCGAGATAATTGCACCATAAGTAATTATGAATCAGTAAGGCTTGGTTAGTTCCATTAATTCCTGGACGCATTCATTAATAACAGATACCATGTTTCAGTGAATGCTGTGGACACTGGACTCTGATCTCTGGGATCATTTAGCTCGAGTACTTTTAATTCGAACAGAATTACTATCTTATTAAGGAGTTATTGATCCCCATTGTCTTCTTCAGGTTTTAGTGCTGCCTTACACTGATACAGGACCGATAATAAGTGGTGACAATACTGATTAGCTAGCAACAGATGTTTTTGGATATCATAGAAATATGCTGATCAAGATAAAAAGGAATGAAATGTCAGCTGTCTTCTATATGGCATGGTAATTCAGCGTTGTTTTGGATTGTGTTGGATAATTTGTACTGAGTATTTGCTGTAAATTCTGTAACATTTCGTTTATTTTCTTGCCATCCTACTGAAAGAAATTGTTCTTTTTATTTATTTTATTCATTTAAAAATGCTACGGGACTTTATGATATTCGATGTGGTTCTTTATTTTATTTTATTTTATATTTTTGATAATTGTAACGTGGGCTATTTCCTATTGGTATTATGACGGTAAAAGAGCAAGATTCTGACCGCTACTTAGGTAGGAGTCAGTCAATTTACTGGAGGCGAGTGCGGTCAAGTATTACAAATATATCGATTTACTTTCCGGATAGCGCAGCCATTAGAACAGATTAAGACAAAATTAACTGCAAATTCTTAATTTTTTCCTGCGACCGTGGCACAATTTTTCTTTACCTTTCCAATTACAATTACCATTTTATAATTATGAACAGTGATGTATACGGGATTTTTTTTTTTTTTTTTTGTCAACTGTAGAGCCATAGTTGTTCCGTACCTTTCAGTGTCAGAAATTAAGTAATCAGTTAATTATAATGGTATGCCTTAGAGTTCTGTTGTGATCTTAGCCACGTCGCGTAATGTAATTCAACTCCACTAAACTAGATTTTCAGACCGGAGATTCTCGATGAATGACCAAATGATGCTCTCGACAGTTCGACACTGGGCATAACTCGAGCTCGATCTGCCTTATCAGGCACAGTTCGAAAGTTGGAGCTGACGCCATGACTCAATAACTAATAAATTCACAAGATGGTGTGGGAGTTAGGAGGGAGGAGCTTCGACGAGCTAATGCTTCACCTGCCTCAGTGTGGAATTTTTCTGCATCTTTCAGGGGCCTATGACAAACCTCGGTTTATAGGTTTATGGGGCAGTTTAAATCAAAATAAAAAGATAATCAATACTGAGAAAAATTTTCATCGCCACTGTTATGGATCTAGCTAGCATTTTACAAGTTTTTAATGATCTTAAAAATTTTCGCCAGTACTCAGATCAAACTTGCCTAACTTTTTACGCGTTTTTAAGTGATGTTTAGGGGTGAATTTTTATGGTTACTTTTCATATTCATATCGAACAGTTCCCGAGCAAAAAAAAAAAAAAAAAAGACAGGAAGAAAGAAAACATGCTGCCTTATAACGAAGAATTAAAAACTTCCTTAAGTGGATGTACATGGAGATTTCGAAATGTCTTGAGGTTATGCATAGTCTCAGCGCATTTCCTTTCTAATCCCGATACGGCAGTTCATGTGTTCAGGGTCTTGGTAATTAACCGTGTGTGTGTGTGTGTGTGTGTGTGTGTGTTGTGTATGTGTACATACAGATTCGTTTGTGGTTTACCTTGCCCCTAGTTACAGACTGGTTTGGTCGAGTTTAAAGATTAGTCGACAGTGTCGCTGAAATAGTTGATGGGGCGATTATGCGTCATTATGTTTTCGGTGGTTTTGCAACGTTACTATTCATTTGTAGATACTGCAGCATTCTTCCCGATTTGCATTCCCTCATGCATTCAATGCATTCTGTATGTCTGTCTGTCTCTTCCTCTCCCCGCTACATGAGTACGGATTAGCAGTACTCTCATTAAACGCATTCATTTCAAGTCATCACTTACATTCTTACCTGGTTACCAGTTGCTCATTGACTTTGTCGAAGTCAGTAGTTCTAATTTATATATGATGGCAATTCTATTTTTAAATATAGTAAGATTTTGATCTGTCTCCTCGTGGATATTATAGCTTTTATTTTGTAGCTTTTCAGTGTGGATCTCAATTTTATCTCTGACATATCCGAGGTGAATTTTTAATCAGTAGCACTACTAAAATGGAGAAGATGCACCTAACTTCAAGTAAAATTCTCTTCTATTACATACGTTGATTGTTTAGTTCAAGGCATTTTTTGTCAGTATGTATGTATAAAATTTTGGATGCATGGTGGTCTTATAAATCTGACACATTACATCCAAGACAACCTTGACTTTTTTTAAATTGGTGTTAGAGCTGAAGAAATTTTTCACCGTTTGACCTGATTAAATGATTGTTTTTTAAGTTTCTTGGAAATTTTGATAGTGCTTTTGATAATATTTAGTATCTTTTTTTTTATTTAAGAAGACATTTAAATTGTTGCATGGTGGCTTATCCGCAAGTGAAAGTTGATTCCCATTCAGCAGTGTATCCGGAGACCTCATACTAAACACTTTTAGGCCTACAAACTTTCGTAACGGTGCCTGTCATTATAGCACGGGAAATGATTTTATTGCTCCTTATTGTGCCTAATTATCGGTATCCTTTCCATACCGAAATGACACACCTTTTTTTTTTTTTTTTTTTTTTTTGTAATGTCCTCTGTAATCTGTTATTTTGTCGTCATTATCCGACGCGTTTGGAGTTTTCTTTTCTCTATGTTATCACTGTTTTTTGGCGTGTCTGTCAAGTATCAAGATATATCAGTGTATACGAGAGTTCTTAGGGTATGTTTGTACACGATCATATCTGGAATATCTTTGCGATATTAGAAGATTAAGCTTTACATATTTAGAGTATCGTAGCGGCATTAGACGATTTCGCTTTTTAGTTGCCAAGCAATAAATCTTGATGACCAAAATTCCTTAGGAAATCGGGTTTTAACTGTATACTGGAATAATTTTTGAATCGTCAAGTAACTGAAGGTAACCAGAAAAAAAAACTAAGCAAATAAAAAACAAGAATGCAAAAATTCTATCCGCGAACAGTATTTTTAGATTAGCTGTGCGATTAAGGCAGCGCTCTAAAAACAAAGCGTTGAAATAACTCTCATAAACAAACCGTCGAAGAAAACTTTTAAAAACAAAAGCGTGGAAAGAACTTTTTCGGGTTGCGAAAAGCGTGGAACATCGTTTGTTAAACCGCCGGATTTGTGTCTTTTATCCGAAGGCTTACGGAGTCCATGTAAAAATATAGGGATGGCTGTGAGAGGATGTACCGCGGGGAATTATAGAGGTTTTGTATGGGTCCTGGTGTAATCATTCCTCTCATGTAACGGTGTGAACTCCACATGGCGCGCTGTTCGCAACCCGTTTTTGTGCTCAGCGCCTCATTTGCACGCTTTAAGAAGCGATTTGTCCTCCGAGTAACGTTGTTTGAAATTGCTGTAGAGATTCTAGTTTTTCCGAGGAAGAAAGGTCTAACTACACGTACCGTATGGGCGAACAAGCCAGTGCCGATAATGTCTAGCTTCTGACTACAGGGAAAAAAAAAAAAAAAAAAGGAAAGGACTCAGCCACACATACTGATAATCTCTTATACAGTGAGCCGGTAATAAGTGGTTCCTCACATTTAATTTGAATTCTGTTTGATTCTGGATTGGATGCATTTGCCACACTTAGGAAATATTAATCGAAAACATCAAGGGCTTCCCAAAAGTTTTATCAAGAGCTTTTTTTTTAGTGCACTAATCCTCTTAAATTGTCGTCATTCAATTCAAAAGTTAGGCTCGGTAGTCAACCGGTTTGATCAGTTCTTCGTACCATTCACCACCAGAATGTGGAATCCCGTACTGTCTTCAGTATTTCCCGAATAATTCAACCTGCCCTGTTGTGAAAGGCGGTTTGCTGTTGCATAAGAAAGGGCTACTGAAAAACTTGTTGCAGTGGTTGAGATTAAATTTGATATTTGTTCGTGTGCAGTTACGCATTAATGATGTTTATGAAAAGGCAGAGGTGATAAAAGCTGCCATGCAATCCTGATCGTATCTACAGTAAGTAATGACAACCTGGTAATGCGGTCGCCACGGAGCCATTGTTGGTCTGGCCCAAGGTCGACCTAGATTGGAAAGTGAAAAGCCCCGTTGCTTGCGATAGCAAGAATCCTTGAGGCCATCGGAGTCTCTTGAGGTTAGTGCATTGACCTTAGAATGTTTCATTGTAGCTTTATCTCGGTTGAAGCATTTAATGTAGCTTTATCTCGGGCTACTGTAACCGTTTCTGGATCTAGATATAGAATTACGTCGTAATTATTATATTGTGTATTTTGTACTTGAAGTTTCACTCTCTTTTGTTTTTTATTAACCTTTAGATAATCCAGATGTCATTTATATGCATCTAATAATTTGGTCGCTTTTCATTCATCAGTAAGGGAAATCCTCACACTCAAATGAATATTCAATTTTACTTTTACCCGTTCTTATCATAGAAACCACCTAAAGGGCGAAACCGACCTTTAGGTAAACTATTTCTCTCTCTCTCTCTCTCTCTCTCTCTCTCTCTCTCTCTCTCTCTCTCTCTCTCTCTCTCTCTCTCTCTCTCTCAAATTTTCTCTTTAAATATAGGTTATTTTTGGATTTTTTTTCCTATTTTTCAACGGTGCCGCTCACCCAACATCTGTTTTACCTGTAAGAATATTTTTTTTTCTTTTTCCTTAATAAGCAAGCCGCGGGCTAGGTCGTGCATGCAATAACCGCTTCTCCTGAAGCCAGGGTAGTACGGGAGGTGGAAAGGAAGGGGGAAGCCCTTGGGGGGAATGCAGTTGTCTTGGTGGGGGGAGGGGCCTTAGGTGCATTGCGTGTGTCACCTGAATGACAGACGAATCTCGAGGGCGCTCTGAACCATTCTGGGTAATCTGGAATGTGCCTCTCCTCTGTTTTTCCTCCATTCCCATTACCGGACCTCCCGAAAGGAGGGTCTCTCGGTTTTATGGATATTTTACCCCAATTTACTTCAGGTTTCACCTCAACAAGGTCATTTGGTTGCCTCTCTCTTCAGTCTCCTTATACGGTGAAGATTGTGCTCTTCTTTGCAGCCAATTTGGTTGCCTCTGGGGAACTCTTGTCGTGGGGTGAATTTCTGAAGCACTTCCCCACAGGCTTGGAATGAATACCAGGGTATTTCGTCTGTTCAGGATATTCGATAGGACAAAGAGTTTTATATTTCTTTTTAAGTTTTGTCTCTTCGATGTTGTCTATATGATTATGTAATATATACAGATTCTAAAAATTAGAGTAACGTTGCACATTCTTTCGGTAGGTTTCCTGCAAAATTGTTTAGGAACCGCATTTACGAGTAAAAAAAGTTAAGTATACCTTAGTTTAACCAGACCACTGAACTGATTAACAGCTGTCCTAGGGCTGGCCCGAAGGATTAGATTTATTTTACGTGGCTAAGAACCAATTGGTTACCTAGCAACGGGATCTACAGCTTATTGTGGAATCCGAACCACATTACAACGAGAAATGAATTTCTATCACCAGAAATAATTCCTCTAAGTCGTCATTGGCCGGTCGGAGAATCGAACACAGGCCAGCAGAGTGCTAGCTGAGAACGGTACCCACCCCTCCAATGAGGAACTGCATTTACGAGTAGGCTAGCTTCATTTACTAGAGCATTGAGATTGTGAAGTCTTTGCTAATCCAAATGGCCTTGCTGTATTGGAAGCTACCCTTTAGATTACTTCCGTTTCCTTGCTTTCCATCGTTTATGAAGAAAGTGATAGAATTCTATTTTTATGTGGATAAATTAGCTTTCATCGTATCGTTTCGCAGGATTTGTGTTGTTCAGACAGCGATTTCATAAATTAGTGCTATGACTAACTTTAATTGCCTGACATCACGCTAGTTGATGCTTTCGCGTAGTCATGAATGCTTTTAAAATTTCTGATAACTAGTATTGCATGTGAAGATTTATTTTCGTAGTTATTTTTGTAGTAACCAAAAGTTTTTATGGTAATTCCACTGACAGCTTATATCATTATTCTCGTCTGTTTCTGTTATGGTGTAAATGTATTTGTGTGTGTGTGTGTGTGTGTGTGTGTGTGTGGTGGAGAAGAGAGAGAGAGACAGACAGACAGAGAGAGAGAGAGAGGTTGGTTATGAGTAGATTAACATAAAGGAAGATCTCTTAGATATCTTAGCCTACTCATGGCTTGAAATAAATATCTTATAGAAACGTGACTAAAATTTCGATCGTCGTGAGTCACTTTGAGCGTTGACATGTCCTTCTTAGGACGCCATAATAAGACGAATCTCTATCGGTGGAACACATTTGAAGATCCTGCATAGGTTACACTTCCTCGCTCTGCAGATTCTGATTCTCCCTTCCCAAACTCTTTCGAAAGGAATGGAAATGTTATTCGGCCTTGCAGGTGTTTGAACTTTCCATGCAAAGTGGTTCAGGGAAATTCTTCTCCGCTGAAGAGACCCCAGGGGTCATTTCTAGCGGCTCTTCTTGCAAGCAAGGAGTACCCACGGTAAAAGCACAAGCACAGTTAAATGCTTTGTACTGGAATGCAGTGCCGAGAGAATACCATGGTCGTGTGGGGCTATTCGCAAAAAAAAACGTATATCTTAGTTTAACTAGATCACTGAGCTGATTAACAGCTCTCCTAGGGCTGGCCCGAAGGATTAGATTTATTTTAATTGGCTAAGAACCAATTGGTTACCTAGCAACGGGACATACAGCTTATTGTGGAATCCGAACCACATTATGACGAGAAATGAATTTCTACCACCAGAAATAAATTCCTCTAATTCTTCACTGGGCCAACAGCGTGCTAGCCGAGAGCTCTACCCACCCCTCCAGTGGAGAACTTAACTAGAGAACGAAAGTGTTACTTAGTATCTTGCTGGTGAATGTAGAGAAGAGCAAATATCGTACTAAACTCTTGAAGAGCATAGTGTGATCTACTGCGGATAGTAACTTTTCCTTTTATAAGTTTTCATTTTGTGGTCTTTCAATAAATTGCTTGGTTTATTATCTATTGTGCTTTTGCGTATACAGCCATGCGTATATGTTCGAGAATGCCCTGCTTCCAAGGGCTAGAACTCAACTCTCTGCTGCACAGAATTCTATCGTTTGCTTTAGAGTGTGATACCTCGGGCTTCCTGATTAAGAGTTACCACACTGTTGAATCACTTAATTGACTTTTTTTCTTACGCCCTCATATAATATAGGTATCAGCTACTTTTTACTGATTTTGAACAGTGTATGAGAGAGAGAGAGAGAGAGAGAGAGAGAAGAATAATGTTTGCACTTCTCTTTTGTTTTTATTAGGTAAGCTGTTGTGGTTTGTGCTTGGAGCGTTTTGCGTCCCTGTAGCTGTGTTCCTAGTTTCCTGTTGCCCACGTACGAGCTTTAGTAGAATATTGAGGATTGGTTATGTTTTTTTTTATGCGCATGTGTTGTACGTTTGCTTATGTAAGAAATGATTGGAGAAAAGTACCACAAATGACAAAAGATGGATAATGATGGTGCTGATGCTAAGTAGGATATTGAGGATTGCCTATGTTTTTTTTTTTTTGTGCGCATGTGTTGTACGTTGTCTTGTGTAAGAAATGAGGGGAGAAAAGTACCACAAATGACAAAAGACGGATAAGGATGGTGCTGATGCTAAGTAGTATATTGAGGATTGCTTATGTTTATTTTTTTCTTTTTTTTGTGCGCATGTGTTGTACGTTTGCTTGTGTAAGAAATGAGGGAAGAAAAGTACCACAAATGACAAAAGATGGATAAGGATGTTGCTGATGCTAAGATGATCATAATCTTTATGAACGAGTTGATGCCAAATATACGTGATTCAACTTTGGATAAGTAATTAGATAGGGCTAGATGCCTGGCGTAGCATGTAGTTTCAAATTTTGACGGGAATTTACCATTGTTTGTTCAAAAAGTGAATTTTACTTTCTTTTCCTGGCTTGTTATTTTAAGCAGATCGTTGAGAACGGAGCCAGAAGTCCTCTTGAATTTTTACCAAACTGAAAAATTTGACGGCAAGTAAAGCCTGGGGAAACGTTCCATTTTCCAAGCATAGTATCGTGAATATTGATACATCCAGGTAACTTAGTGGAAGACTTATATTTTTACAAGGAAATTAGGACCCAGACCTTGCCATTCCAGAATGACAACTTCAGAACCAATGTTGGTAAGCGCTTTATTAATTTTGCTATCTGCAGCATTCAGGAACTAGTATTCGCTTATGATTTCATTCATGCTGTTCTGGTAACTCAAGTAAAACTGGCAGTTGTTTCGGTTAAGTAAAAAAAAAAAAAAAAGGATTACCAACCTTTAAGCCATGTGTACGGGCTTGGGAAATATTTTGCATAATAACATCGTCATTCCGCAGAGACATTTATGTGAATAATTTTAAGACTGCAGGGACTGCCTTCTTAAACCTTTAATGTAGTTTAAATGGCTGTATTTTTCAGCTTCTAATATATTTGATAGTTTTGATATTCAATATTCCTCCTTACTAACTTACTTTTCTGTTCCTTTTCAGGCATGTAAATGCCGTTCCTTAGAATAATTTGCATTTGCTGATAAACCAAAAAATGACGCCATTGTTCTTTATTATAAATCTGGGAGAACGTTCCGTCACTCCTTATCTGCCTCAGAAATTTATAAATGGAATTATGACGTTTCCACTTTGTCATATCTCTGGAGATCCTGTTTATCTACTGCATGACATTAAGCAAAGGAACCCCTTCCTGATACGTCAGTGACTGATATTATCATTATTTTTTTTATTTGTAGTTTTAAAGAATCTTTTTTGGTAACATTTCGTTTATACTGCTGAGGTTTTGTGTATATTTTCGTGGGCTACTTATGCTCATGCTATTTACTTCCATAATTATTTTTTTATTTTTCATAAATTTCTCATTATATCATTTAAAATTTACACACGTTTGCGGTTCGAGATTCGAAATTATACTGTATAAAGTTGAGCACAGCAATTGGTCGTTGCTAGGCGGCTGTTCCCAGAAGAGTATTAATTGCGATTTCGTCTTGGATATAAGCGTTAATGTCGCTATTTTTATACCTTCAAGAAATATATTTTGTAACCAAAAAAGTTGCAAATGCAGCTTCACTTGCAATGAACGATCTACAACAAAAACGTATAAAATCACAGGGTAACAATGATCTCAGTGTATACATACATACATACATACATACATACATACATACATACATACATACATACATACATACATACATACATACATACATACATACATACATGGAGATATTTATTATTTTGTGCTTCAGTGCGTTTTTGTTTTAGATCGTGTAATGCAAGTGAATCTGCGTTAGTAACGTTTTTTTAGTTGCAATATATATTTCCTGAAGCTGTCAATCTCATTATTTTTGGAATAAAGGTTTACATAACGTTGATGAGGGTATTTCATTATTTAATTTTAAACATCATGAATTTTCCGTAGTATCGTCATTATTATTATAATTATAATTTAATCTGCAAAGAGGTAATCACAGTCTGTGGTTTTTTGTGATATCAGCAGTGTCTATTATTGCTAATTTTATACATAACGGTATGGCAGGAATTTTTTTTCTGATAGTTCATCCGACAAGGAAGAATGACGACTCTCTCTCTCTCTCTCTCTCTCTCTCTCTCTCTCTCTCTCTCTCTCTCTCTCTCTCTCTCTCTCAAAAACTCCCGGGAACCTTGGAATATATGGCAGTTTACCGAAGGAATGAACAGGCAAAGAAAATACCAACCCCCTCATTTTATGAATGATAAAATTTTATTGTGGATCGTTATTTTCTCATGGCGTATTGAGTCTCAGGTATAACTCTGTCGTCGGCTCTCCTGACGTATAAAGATGCCTTAGATGGCAACGCAGAAGAAACTTCCATTATTTTCTTATATTCAGTAAGAGTTGGTTCAAGTACTATTGACATGATTTATTACGCGTTTTCCTTTACCTTAGCTTTATGATTATGTTTTACGGATTTGTTTCTTACACCCCAGAAAGAGCAATGGAACGAGACAAAAGAGAAAATCCGTAAAGCAACAAAAAGAAAGGAAAACCAAAAATCCCTTTAAAATCGGTAGAGGTTTCCCTTCACTCTCTGGTAGTGGCTGTGGTCTGGATCAGGAAGACAGGTTTATCTTGAGTTATTTTGTTCCCAGAGAGCCCCAGATGACTGGTCGGCTGGTAAAAGGCACTCTAATTCCGCTATCTTATCTTACGCTGGGTTGGAACAGAAATAGGAATAGGGCTTGGCAGCTGACTAGGTGGTGTTACTCATCACCATATATATACACATATATATATATATATATATATATATATATATATATATATATATATATATATATATATATATATATATATATATATTTATATAAATTTCATATTACATACGCCAAGACATTTTTATGTTGACAAACATTTAAAGCTACAAATTTCGTTTCACACCCAATTCCTCCTCCTCAGGATGACTAACGTCGAAGTGGAATTGTAAGTGATGAGCGTTTTCTTCACTAGTGAGATCGAACTCCCGAGTAGTTGGAAACCGACAACTGCATTAATGATTTTTACCACTAGCCATCAAGATATATTCTCTTCTAGATAGGAAGTCATATGTGTACCAAGTTTGTTTGATATTGCTCAGTGCATTTCAGACTTATGCTGGAATACACACACTCACCCACAGACACGGCACACACACACACACACACACATATATATATATATATATATATATATATATATATATATATATATATATATATATATATATATATATATATACAATAAAAAATAAAATGTGTGTCGGAGGCTTTACTTGAATGATTTTTCGTAGAGAAGATTAATAACGAAAAGTCAAATTGTGATATTTATATTACATTTGCTAAGGCAATTTTAATCGTAATTTTTTCCTGTAATGATACTATAAAAAAAAAACTACCATTATCACCTAAATTCTAGATAAAGTGCTTCGTTTTTAATCCTTGGTCTTCACTCTGAATTAACCTATAATTTTTTTTTGCAGGTACGTTGAGGAGCTCCAAGTAATCCTATCAAACATTTAAAGAGAGAAAGAGAGAGAAAGAAGGATGTGTGTGAGGAGATACGAGAAAGAGGAACCTCTCTCAAAGTACAGGTAAGGAAAGAAGTTCAGATAAGGAGAGTTGCTCCTTTTAGCAAGGAGGGCTGCGTTCAGTTCGCTGGCAGGAAATGCCTGATAATATTTCGGTGTTGGGGCAACGGGCGCCGCCTGTATGAGGGATACAGGTAACCCGACACCTCGCCCGATGCAGCTACAGTAAAGCACACCAGCTGTAGTGAATTGTAATTTCACACTAACGCCCCGTGATGAAGGATTGGGCTTTGGGTTTTTCAGAGTACACGTAGGGGTGTTGGTGTTGTTATGAATATGCTTTTTTTTTATTTTTAATAGGGGTTTCATATATAAGTCTTTTTAGGATAGAGGTCGTTTGCTGTGAACATTTATTCATATTTAAAATATGGTTTTAGATATAAGCTTGTTCTTTGTCAACGGTAGTAAAACGAGTAATTCTCTCTCTCTCTCTCTCTCTCTCTCTCTCTCTCTCTCTCTCTCTCTCTCAAGTAGATAGTCCCAAGGTGAACTGCTACAATCAGGCATAATTTGTTTGTTGAAAGAAAGCAAAGCAATTAGATGATTAGCTTATTACATCCATTTAAATTATTGTTTTTCTGCTGCAGAAGGATATGCTGAATATACAATATCATGTCTGCATAATCTTCACAATTTTAATCTTTCTAAGAATCATGCAAGAATCTTTTCTCTCCGCTAGTGGCCCTGTGATGAAATTAATAAGTTGTCATAGTGCGCTATTATGACTTTTTGTGATTTAGATGGTAACTAATGGAGGACTATTTTGTAAAACAAGAAGCAACAATTTCTCAGAGTGCTTTCCTTCCATTTATTATTGTTGATTCATGTATTGTGTATTTTAGTGTATTGGTCCGTGTAGACACCCCGGGATTATGTATGTAATCAACGGATAGGTTTGCTTAAAAAGCAAATTGGTGTTACAGACTAATACATACACAAACTCAGCCACTCCAACATCTAAAAACATAACAGACACCTCACACGTCTCCGAACTGTCGACTAACCTCGCAACAACTTCTCTTTGCTGGGAGAAAGGGCGCTGGTGACTGGTACAAATACGATGTACATACGCTACCGGGGTCTAAGCGATGACAGGCAGGGCAGCCGATCGAGACTACGGTCTACCTCAAAAGCCAAATCAAAGTCCTTCAAAAGAAGGGAAAAAAAGCACGTTGAAAGGAGTAGTGTATTTGAATTATTACTTTGCGTTCATTTATTAAGGTTATTTATTAGTACCTATGGGCCTGGGTGGAATACTTGACATGCTACTATTCACATTCTTGTTGTGTCAGTGACCACATTTTGCTTCTCACACTCTTGACCTCTCCTTCCTATCGTGGTGTTTTCTCATTCGTCTCATGTCATTACGTTTGAATGTTTTCTTTCCCCCATGTCAATCTCTCCTCGTCATTTTATCATCCCTAGTTCTCATGATTAATGGTACGCTCTCATGTTGTTTGTTGAATGGTAAACATCCTTTTATAGCATTACATTACGTGTTTTAGTTTTTCTTCAGACTAATTACTACTTCGTGATGCTTGCTTTATTTTTTTTTTCGAACTCATTCCTTCTTCGTAATATGAGTTGCATTTTATTTATTTTATAATTCCTTTTGAATTATCACTAAGTTGTGCGTTTGAGCTGAGGTCATTTCTTATGTCATGGGTCACGTGAAGTATTCACAGGCTGTGATCATCTGTATTATCCTGAGACAGAGAATGAGGCCCACAGTTCTTGGGCTGTTTAATGTATTCAGTTCTGTTTTAACACTCGAGATGTTTGGTTTCCATACATACGTTCCTTTGTTTTGAATTGATTTCTTGTTTTTGAATGGCCAAATTTATAGGAAATAGGGTATATCACCTTTCCAGTTTATTTATTATCCTTCAGTCTGATTAATGCTTTAGGTTGCTGTTTCTGGTACCCACCTAAATAATGTCGTCTGACAGACCTCTGGGAACATGGGCATAATCTGCGATTGCAATACGGTTCCCTTTGCTCTACATATTCATGACCAAATCATTTTTAAAACTCATGTTTTTACATTCCTATAGATGGAAGTTGTTTCAGTGATTTGCATTGAGTTTTATCCTAACAATAGCATGTTTTGTATAAGACATTTTTTAACGTACAAGAAACAGGAAGAAGTTGTACTGATATTTTAGTATGTAATCGACAACGAGCAAATGGTCTGTACAGAAACGATCAGCTGTACAGAAAATAAATTAAAGTTTAAGGAAGATGAGAAAAGGTCTCTTCTACATTGAAAATAAACCAAGGCGTTCTTTTCGAGAGAGACACAAGTTTGACATTGCATTGATAAAAAAAAAAATTTTCACACAGCAACGGAAACGTATTTTTTTTTTTAGTATATTTCAAGTGGTAGATTGGCCATTTATTCTCGACATTTTTGTTGAAGTGCTGTATGGTAACAATTATGTTCCTGATAAGAATATAATTAGCATACAGTTTATCACAGTTATATTAAACTTCCATATTAAGTTAAGTATATTTTAATTTAACCAGGCCACTGAGCTGATTAACAGCTCTCCTAGGGCTGGCCCGAAGGATTAGATTTATTTTACGTGGCTAAGAACCAACTGGTTACCTAGCAACGCGACCTACAGCTTACTGTGGAATACGAACCACATTATGACGAGAAATGAATTTCTGTCACCAGAAATAAATTCCTGATTGCAAGATTCTTATTAATCGTTAGTCTCTTTGTGAATATGTTTGAGGTACATTCGGCGCCTGTTCGAAAGATATACAGTAAGTTGTTAAATTGGACAAAATGCTTCTTTTTTTGACACGAACGGCGTTCAAGTCGAACGTATGAGAGGCGATCGCTCATCCCTGCTACTCAGTCAAGAAGCCTATGCTATTTTAGATGTAGGTATTCTTTTGTCATAGACGAAGAGTATTTCCATATTCGTCACATTTCATCGTCATTTTCATGAGTGGGTGAATTTACAAGCTCATGTCGGTCGCAGTATTGTGCTGTAAACGAAACTTACCAGTTTAGCATGTTTATAGTTAAATTTATATATTATTAAATAAATAAGATTTTTTTTTCTTGCAGCAATATTTTTTGTAGTGCGATGTTGCTGTTTTCTGCGAGTCATTCCATCCAATAGTAAATATGTATAAGATGGCTTCAAACTTAACGTAAAAAATGATTGCGCCTAACATGTATTCACGCCTACCCAGGACGAAATGTTTTATTTCTGTACACGGATGAAATTTCCATGATTTCCTGGTGTTCGTGGCTTTCATGTTGGTGTCACTGTGGTCGTGCATGCGTGTAACTTATTTTTAAAATATTCCGATTCTGATGGATATATTTTGGGGGCATTTGTGACTTTCAGCTTGGTATGTCGTGACGTGGTGTTAGATGTAATTTAAAGATCGATATCTATCACCGATTTTATATACAACGAGCGAATCACGATATTGCTGACGTGTTTATATAAATATAATTTTTTTCACAGTGTGCTGTTGCATAAAACCAAATGACGGGTCTATTTTTTCTTTTTTTGGCATCGATCCATATCATCATGGGAAATTGCTAATGCTTTTCAAAAGGCATTATTACTAGGTTTCATCATGGAAATTACCTTATAAACATGATTTGGTGTTGCTATCGTCTTGATTACTGCTGATGTTACGGTTAAAAGAGGCCACTAATTGCATTTTCCAAGAAAGGGAAAAACTTTATTTTCCGTTGTCATTGTGTTTCATTTCAGAGTAAAGCTGGTAAATGATTCCGTTGTCAGTGTGTTTCATTTCAGAGTAAAGCTGGTAAATGATTCCGTTGTCAGTGTGTTTCATTTCAGAGTAGAGCTGGTAAATGATTCCGTTGTCAGTGTGTTTCATTTCAGAGTAAAGCTGGTAAATGATTCCGTTGTCATTGTGTTTCATTTCAGAGTAGAGCTGGTAAAGGATTCCGTTGTCAGTGTGTTTCATTTCAGAGTAGAGCTGGTAAATGATTCCGTTGTCAGTGTGTTTAATTTCAGAGTTAAGCCGGTAAATGATTCCGTTGTAAGTGTCTCATTTCAGAGTAAAGCTGGTAAACGATTCCGTTGTCAGTGTCTCATTTCAGAATAAAGCTAGTAAATGACTCCGTTGTCAGTGTGTCTCATTGCAGAGTAAAGCTGGTAAACAATTCCGTTGTCAGTGTGTCTCGTTTCAGAGCAAAGCTGGTAAATGATTCCGTTGTCAGTGTGTCTCATTTCAGAGTAAAGTTGGTAAATGATTCCGTTGTCAATGTGTCTCATTTCACGGTAAAGCGGGTAAATGAAGGTAATGTGAATATGAAATATTAATTCCCATTTTAGGGAATTTTGTTCATCGACGTTCAATCACAGTTGGGCACATTGATAATATCTCTATGTATGATTGTATGACGTATTTAGCCATTTTATGCTATTTGATTTTTCCTCCTCCTTGTTTTGTGACGTTAACGGAAATGATCTCTTAGACTTTCCAAATAAGCTCATCAGGAACTGCCAAAGGAAGTTATGAGGAATTAGACGCGCCAGTTACTCATAACATGCACATAACGTGGCATGCAAGTACAGTCACTCAAAAATGTTTTGCATCATACTTCTAAACTTTTCGGACAAAGCTTATAATAGTGACATCTGGCGCTATTTGGCAACTCCGTCGTAAGTGCATGAAACAAGTACAAACGCGACTAGTGCGTGTTTCCCTTAAACCGGTTTGTATTTCTCTCTATCATTATTATGATTCCTTTATTTCTTTTCAACATTATTATAATTCCTTTATTTAATAATTAATTCTCTCTCTCTCTCTCTCTCTCTCTCTCTCTCTCTCTCTCTCTCTCTCTCTCTCTCTCTGCCACTAGTATCCATTGGGTGTTACCTGATTTTCTCCCTATACTTTTCCACTGGGTTATTTATACATGAAGAAGAAAGTCTGAATTGACTTCCATAAAGATTGAATGGATGACTAATTATAGTTTTTTATTTGACTCTTTTACCCTACCATCATGAACGAAATTTTTCAAAATGTTTTGTTATTTTTCGTAATACAGGGTTTTCACTCGCCATTTTATTTTTATATTGTTAACCGTTTGATTAATAACCAAAATCGAATAAGAAAAGCACATTTCCTTGTATATATAAAACGAATCAATTATTGCTATTTGAACGAAAACTTCTGGAACATGCTGCGAAACATTTTTGAGTGACTGTACCAGGCACAGATATAGTTGTACTCATTAACATGACCTCTGCGTTTAACTTTACAGTAGGCATTTAACTCGCCACGTGCTTGTAGCTAAGTGTTAGGTGTTTGATGTGATCACCGTAAAGTTGTGTGGTAATGTAGGGCTTCCTCTTGCTCTTTTACTGACCTTTCTGTCTTATTGCAATATATATGAATGTTTGTTACTTACGCTCGCGTGACTATTCTAGTATTCTTATATTCCCAAATATTATGCCGTGAATATGATTCAGTATCTAATTTACTGCACAGTTATTCCCAAAGTATAGGAAATTGATATTAAAATGTTTGGGAATATATATACTGTATATATATACATATACATATAGCATATATATATATATATATATATATATATATATATATATATATATATATATATATATATGTACTGTATATGATATATAATAATATATATATATATATATATATATATATTTTAAATATATTTATATATATGTATATATTGTATACATACATACATACAATAGATGCGGATGAGCCCCTTGCGCCGGAAACTTCCACAAGATGAGACACTTCATACACTTACATAAAAGGTCCTCCAGTAGTGTTTAGACCTCCCTCCTCCCCTCCTCCCCTCTCCCCTATTACTCACCCCTTCCCTTTCAAGTCAATATTTCCCCGTACTCTAGCGTATCGTGGATGTTGGGGCACATGCCCATCCAATATAAATTTATTTTTCACTCCAGTGGGTTGGGATACAATGCACCGTATCTGAAGGCAGACGAACCCTTGTGTTTTTCTGTTTGTAGTATAAACACATGAATTATTTTTGTCCATTACTATCATATTTTCGACACATGAATTATTTTTGTCCATTACTATCATATTTTCGACACATGAATTATTTTTGTCCATTACTATCATATTTTCGACACATGAATTATTTTTGTCCATTACTATCATATTTTCGACACATGAATTATTTTTGTCCATTACTATCATATTTTCGACATGAATTATTTTTGTCATTACTATTTTTCGCCACATTATTTTGTCCATTACTATTTTCGACTACATGAATTATTTTTGTCCATTACTATCATATTTTCGACACATGAATTATTTTTGTCCATTACTATCATATTTTCGACACATGAATTATTTTTGTCCATTACTATCATATTTTCGACACATGAATTATTTTTGTCCATTACTATCATATTTTCGAAACATAAATTATTTTTGTCCATTACTATCATATTTTCGAAACATAAATTATTTTTTGTCCATTACTATCATATTTTTCGACACATGAATTATTTTGTCCATTACTATCATATTTTTCGACACGAATTATTTTTGTCCATTACTATCATATTTTCGACATGAATTATTTTGGTTCATTACTATCATATTTTCGACATGTGAATTATTTGTCCATTACTATCATATTTTCTTTGACATGAATTATTTTGCCCATTACTATAAAAAATATTTTCGACATGACCATTTTTGTCCATTATTATCATATTTTCGACACATGAATTATTTTTGTCCATTACTATCATATTTTCGACACTATTTTTTTTAATTTATTTTTTTCATATTTCTCGCCATAAAAAGCAAGAAGACAGTTGTGTCATATGTTAATTTGACTTAGGAAAGGCAAAGTTTGGTTCAAAGTGTGGAGTGAATAATCCTAACCACATTTTTTTTTTCACATTAAGAAGCACAGAAACTATATTGTTACGCAGAGTAGTAGTACAGAAAGGCAGCTGAAGATGTCAACAGGTATTTCATTGTGGAAAAATGAGTTACTGTCTAAGTTAGGAATGTGGCGTGAGTGAGGAACCTGCTAACGTACGTAAGGACCGGGGGTGTCAGGTATTGGATAGTTCGATCATGCCGGCTCTTTGTGTTCGTTCCCGGTTTATCCGGTGTGAGCTCTCTCTCTCTCTCTCTCTCTCTCTCTCTCTCTCTCTCTCTCTCTCTCTCTCTCTCTCTCTCAACGCCTTTTGTGTTCTCCCTTATCCGTCATTAATATTGATAGAGTTTCTGTTGCGTTTTATCGATTGTGCGGAACCTGATGAGAATATTTGCCAAGTCGTTGTTTACAGTATTTCCAACCACGATTTGTTCTCGTTTACGAAGATTATTTTAACTACCATTCAGTGTTTTCACTAGATTAAGTGTATATCTGAGCGTAATTATAAAATTTGGAATGTAATTCAAGGGAAGAAATCAAATAGTTTGTTATTCGTGAAGATTTTGCTTTAAAATTTCATGCCGGTCGATATTTTTCAGGCTCAAACTTCAGTAACGAGACTGGTTCGGTTTGATGTCTACATAAATCATATTGATTTTTCTCGTCTAGACCGAGGATTATCTATTTAATGGGATGTAATTTTATCTTATCATAGATCCCCTAATACTACAGTATTTTGTTGACTTTACAGTGGCAAAAACAGTTTTATGTGAAGGGTAATTCGTAATGAGTAATAAAAATTATTTTCTAGCAAGTTATTAGTTATTGCATGGCTTTACTTCAGTGCGAGAAGGTCCCTCCTCAAGACAGCCCATGTCTCCTTTCCCTGTTAAAATTCTTTTACACCTTGTAAACGTTTTCATTTTTCCACTTTTATGCCGTGGGCGCTGTGGTGGGGCCGTTTTATGTTGCTGTTGGGCGTCCCATCCAGACGGTCGCCTTTAAAAGAGACCCTGCAAGAACTCAATTTTTAAATTCCCATATTTTTTTTTTTTTTTTTTTTTTTTTTTTTTTTTTGAAAGTTCCTGGCGTACCATCATTATTTTTCTCCCGTGGATTCGGTGTGTACTTTCCGTCTGTCTTGGTGTTGTGAGACTCCAGAGAATATTGTTTTCACATCCTGCCGCAAAATATCAACTTGTTTGTAAACTGGCTCATGTCTTATCAGTTTGCTCTCCCCCCACTGACCTCTCTCTCTCTCTCTCTCTCTCTCTCTCTCGACCCAGAGGGTTATGAGTGGGTTTGTTTTCTTTTCGATGCCTTTCACT
>NC_089743.1:83539970-83632470 GCF_040412425.1 Macrobrachium rosenbergii | reverse complement strand
GAACCTTCCGTTAAGAGACAGATTAAAAAAAAAAGGTGGGTGGGGGGAAATGGTGATGATTGGAATGAGCAAGAAGTCGCGATGAAGCTTGACAAAACTGCCTTTTCTTTAATTGCTAATCCGGCCCTGGAAGACCCTCGTTCACGAGGTCAAAAAATATTTAAGGGCTTGTGGGATCATTTGTTGCATACACGCGCAATAAAATGGAAGCCATCATGTTCGTTTTACGAAGGAATCGTGATTATGTTTTCATTTACCTTTTTTGTTGTTACGGTTATGCTCTCTCTCTCTCTCTCTCTCTCTCTCTCTCTCTCTCTCTCTCTCTCTCTCTCTCTCTCTCTCTCTGTGGTCTTGTAACACTAATGCAGATAGACTCGTCTTACAAGGTAGCAGATCCACGTTTGATCCCGAACCGGGCCAAGGATTGTGAAGGTATGGGCTCGTTTCCTAAAAATTCTCCCTGCTTCTGCCTCTTATTGAAATAAAGTACATGGTTGTTAGTCGACTGATGTGGGTGGCAGTTGCGGTAGAGAAAGTAAATTAGAATTCTATATATGCTTTGTATTCTCTTGAAAAGCATAACATCCCACTTTCATAATCGTCACTCCTGGGTGAAATCATTCGTAAGAAATTTCTCTCTCTCTCTCTCTTTGTGTCACAGAATTGCACTGTTGCAGTAGTAAACGGAAGAAGCTCGTTTGTCTCTCAATCTTACAAAAAGGAAGAAGTATTACGAACAATTCAAAGGATTTTATATGAATTTAAAAAAAGACAAATCCACCCGTTGGAGGTCGTGATGTCAAAGAGATTTTGGGTGGATGTGAGCAGTTACCTCTCCGAAGAAAATACCTTTGATGGCAGAGGAAGCAGTTGTATGTTTATTTTGTCAGATTTTAATGACGTTTAAAGAATTGAGAATGACTTTAAAGTATGAAATTGAAGTATTCTTCCGCATAATCTAATAATATAAATTGTTATTCCACAGTCACTGTCGCTAACATTCGTACGAATGATTTTTTTTTTTGGCAGACATTGCGCCAGCATTCACAGTTTCATGAATAGAAAACTATTTTTTATTGAGCCATTGGCCACCATTCTCGAGTATAAAACCCTCTTAGGTACCTTTGTCCAATCCCGTCGCCATCATTCTGAATAGTTGTGTTATACAATCATTAAGCAGCATAATTTTGAATAAAATGGTCGTTGTATAGAAATTTCGCGAACTGCTGCAAGAACAGGAAATTCTACAGTCACCGCTTCAACGTTCGTAATAAATAAATGTTTCATACAGTCGTTCCACAAGTATTTTCGGAGAAAAGGGTTTCTGTAATGGTATTATGCTAGCCTTCGCAAATCATGTTCAGTGTTATAAAATGCCAACACATTTTTATATGCCATTCACACCTTTGCTAGCACACGCAGAGAGAGAGAGAGAGAGAGAGAGAGAGAGAGAGAGAGAGAGAGAGAGAGAGAGAGAAAAACGGATTTTGAATGTTTTGTATGTATATATATATATATATATATATATATATATATATATATATATATATATATATATATATATATAACATATATATAAATATATATATATATATGATATATATATACATATATATATATATATATTATAATACTGAGGGAAAACGATATATATATATACATATATATATATATATATATATATATATATATATATATATATATATATATATATATATATATATATATATACCGTATATTACGTTTTCCTTTGGTTTCTCAGTAGACTCTGGTACCCATTTACAACTGGATGGACTGATAAGGATAGGTAGATAGGAACAGAGAGGTTAAACGGGCCTCCCGATGTAGTTTAATAGGTATAAAATCTCGGTCCCTTTTTTTTAAGTTTTTCATATGAAGGATTTAATTCTGTTTCAAGTTTTAAATTTTTTCAATAATTAGCATCCATTTCGGGATGATTTTCCTTATGGTATTCCTTATTCATTCCCTACAAACACAAGCAACTAGATAAACCCCATGCATAGAGAAAAATAAAAAAAACTATGGTTATTTCTTGTGTTTGTTTATGGTCGTATATCTGTTTGGGTATATAGCTACTGAATATGTGGAGTATATTGTAAGTCGGTTATTGATACGATATTTGCGTTTTATTTACATTACATGAAAGCTGTTGAACAATAGTATGGTTAAGTACCGATTCTGATCCATCTGAAAACGCTGTCAAGTGTTCCCAAGTGTTCCTAGACCGTTTTCTAGTACTCAAACATTCCTTGAAATCCAATAGTAAATTTCTTGTAATATGCTCCGGTAAGACTGACAAACAGACAGGGAAGAGTTCGCACCTAAATTCCAGTTTTCCCTATAGGAAAAATAACATTTCTGAAATTTTCATCTCAAAGAAAATCTTCAAGCAAAATATTTACGAAAGAAAACCAAACTTCTGGATTAAGGAAGTCTAAAATGCCTCCGAAGATGACGCTTCGGTAAAGAATGTCCAGTGACGAAGTTTTCTAAGAACAATAAATAAAAAAACTCCTTTAACTAGCTCTTCCATCTTAACCGAGTCTTCTGTCAGAACACGAGGCACACACGACGAGAACTGGTATAACCACTTCGAGACGGGTCGTGCGGTGGTTGTACATTAAGCTGTTCAACCGCAGTCTGACTCGTATAAAATGGACTGGTTGAGGTAACCTGTCTTGCCAAGTGTGACGTTTGAAAAAAAAAAAAAAAAAAAAAAAAATATATATATATATATATATATATATATATATATATATATATATATATATATATATATGTATGTATGTATTTATGCAAATATACATATTTATATATGTATATATATACTGTATATATATGTTACCTTTCCCAAAGCTGTGGAACTCGAACGACTGTGCAATGAACGCTTCACTTGTCCTCATATTTTCTGGATTCGATTTCTGTTGAAGTCCATGAAAATCGATAATATGAAGTGAAATGAAGAACTCCTTTCACGCTGAACTTCGAACCCGGGTCAGAGGGAGAAATTAGTTGAGCATTAGAATTTTACGCTGCACCTGATCATTGCAGAAACGAGTTGTCTTTCTTGTGAAATCTCTACCTCTCTCTGTTATGCAGTATACACACACACACACACATAAATATGTATGTATGTATGTATGTATGTATATTGAAGCACACTACTCACGCACAGTATACTAATATATATATATATATATATATATATATATATATATATATATATATATATATATATATATATATATATATATATATGTATGTGTATATATGTATATATATATATATATATATATATATATATATATATATATATATATATATATATATTATATCTGAAGCACAGGAACATCCTTCTGTAGCATTGCATTAGTGCTTATCAGAAGTTGATAAGGACATTCCATAAACTCATAAACTCAAAGTATAGGCAACGAAACATATGATAATGGATACACAGGTCATCGTGGATATTACAGATGTATATCTGGAAAAAATATTACGGTAGATTCTAAAGCCGGTAGATTCTAAAGCCATGAAACGCTTAAACGCCATGTTACGGTCTTGAGGTTGAGTACTATGCATATTTAAAATCGCATGATTTATGTACGCATGGGTAGTCGTAGGAATATCGTTCGTGGGCGAGAGGTTAAGGATAACCTAGCCTAACCTATCGTTCTTGGGTTTGGTTCCAGGACTTTATATTGGGGTTTCTTAAAGGCTGTTGGTGATGGGCTTATCCAAAAAGTGAATAAATCGAATAGATTGTTGTTGGTGTTATATGTACAGTAGAATCTACTGGTCACTTTTTCCTTGATGCATATGTAATTGTAATTAGCCACAGGTCAGGTCGACAATGGTACCTCGTTCTGATTAGCGGACCCGGGTTTGTTTCCCGCTACCGCACATCAGAATTTCTTCATATTTCTTGCACTTGGATCTTAAGGCTTGGTAGTGACAAGCGTATCCAAAAAAGCGCGAAGAATTCAAGAAAGTTAAGAGGGCATTGTGGCTAATTACAACTACAATATATATATATATATATATATATATATAGATAGATAGATAAATAGATAGATAGATATAGATATATGTCTGTTAAAAAGCAGCCAGTATATTCCCAATATAATTCTGGTAATATTTAAACTTGATATAGCACATCTAGAGAGTATAGGCTCTGACAGTCTGTTGTTCGATTTGTAAGTAATCACCAACTACGAAAGTACAGGAACTAAGAACATGTTTGGTTCAATATGAAATGGAGTAATAACCTCTGATTAAAAGGAAATAATTTTTTCGTGAAATTAAAGGGAATTTGATACTTTAGATATCCAGTTTATAAAGTTGTTTCTAGTAGATTAAAATACGTTATATTTTTAGAAGTTGTTTGGAAAAGAATTTACGTACTAAATGGTTTGAAACCCTTGTCGATTGATTTGACGAAAACTGCTGTTTTAATATAGTTTATCCTGATGCAACAAGATGAAGTTTCTCAACTTTCATTGACTTGAAATGCATTGGAACATTTTCTTTTTGACGATTGTTCTGTAACCTTGCCGCTAAATGTGTAAAAATATTTGACTGATAGTGTAATAATGAAGTATCGGTAATTAGTGTAGGACATTGCCTCCTTTCCTCATCCCTCGAAAAAAATGTATATATATTTTGAGCGTTTAACGAATTACTAGTAAATCTAGTTCTGTAACCATCAAGTTCATAGTTCCCATTTGTATGTATATATATTTTTGTAAGTGAATGAAAGTACGTTTTGTTCATCCCTGTAGCGAACTGAGGATTTACTGCGTGTCATTCTCCCCTGTTTTCCTCACTCCACCCTTCCTCTTTCTCCGGAAATCTTAAATTACTCCCAGACGGTGTTAGAAGGAAAAGGGAGCCACAAGATGAAAGAATCCGTCTTAGAGCTTTAGTGTGTAGTGTGTGCCAGCCTTATTTTGCAGAGAGAGAGAGAGAGAGAGAGAGAGAGAGAGAGAGAGAAGAGAGAGAGAGAGAGAGAAATTGAGGGAGAGAAAGAGGAGAGAGAGAAAGAAAGAGAGAGAGAGAGAGATTGAGGGAAGAGAGAGAGAGAGAGGGGGTTTGAAGAATGTATGTATTTTTCCTTTTTTTCGTATTTTAGTTCCTAAAGAGATCTTTTAAAGGAACTGCATATAGACAGTCAATGGTGTGATGAAAAGTCGCTGAAACAGATATATTTGTATATATCTTTTTGTCAATATGAAAGGAATCATTAATAAAAAAAAAAAAACTAATTTCCAGCTTTGCAAAGAAATATCTCGGAAGCCATTGGAGTGTACAGTAAGCCCACGAATACATGAAGTCATAATTGTCTCCTAATCAAACTCGATTGTTGAAAAAGAACGTAATGGTATTTTGAGAATAAGGCACAGAACTTCACCGTGGACAACCCCACTTTTGGCTTCTATCACCTCAGACATTAATTAAGTTTCTTGTCTAACAGTAAGTTTTCTGTTTTTGGTGATGATACTGCATCCGTAACATCTCCTGCTTCCTTGGACCCTTAGGGAGATGTTACAATCATTTTCATTCTTGTTGCCGTTATTCCCTTCACAATGTGTGTGGTTATGTGTTGCGTGTATGTGTGAGAGAGAGAGAGAGAGAGAGAGAGAGAGAGAGAGAGAGAGAGAGAGAGAGAGAATTTACTCATCTGTATATTAGTGAGTTGTAACACGTTTTATATATATGTATATATAATATATATTATATATGTTTTATGTATATTATATATATATATAGATAGATAGATAGATAGATAGAGAGAGAGAGATAGATAGACAGACATGTGAGAGAGAGAGAGAGAGAGAGAGAGAGTGTGAAATTTACTGTATATTTATTTAGTGCTATTATTATTAACACTTGAATAAAAAGTAAAGAATTATAGAACGTAAAAAAATTATAGCCAGTACTTTGTTAATTACTTTGGTGGAGATGATAAAATACCCTTGCTTTGTTTAGTATTCTTCCCATTGCAAGGGGGCTATAGAAACCAGCGGATTAGTGTATACACATCAACGGCGTATTTTTGTGTTTACTCACACATTGTGCACATGTAAGCCCATACTCACGTGACGCATATTAGCAGTAGTATTTTTTTTTTATCCTAGAGGTAGTGTATACTGTTTAATAGAAAAGTTCCCAATATTATTTCTTGCCACGAAGAAAGACGGTGTCATTCGTGTTATACAGATGGATGTCAGAACATTTTTATTGCTCTTGTAACCCCCCAAAATGGGAAACACGTGGAGAGAGAGAGAGAGAAAGAAAAATTTACTTAAATGTATTTAGTGCTATTATTATTAACACTTGAATAAAAAGTAAAGAATTATAGAAAGTAAAAAATTATTGCCAGTACCCTGTTAATTACTTTGGTGGAGATGATAAAATACCCTTGCTTTGTTTAGTAGTCTTCCCATTGCAAGACGGCTATAGAAACCAGCGGATTAGTGTATAAACATCACTGATGTATTTTTGTGTTTACTCACACATTATGCACACGTAAGCCCATACGCATGTGAAGCATATTAGCTGTCGTATTTCTTTTTTTTTTTATTATTATTATTATCCTAGAGGTAGTTATACTGTTTAGTAGAAAAGTCCCCAATATTATTTCTTGCCACGAAGAAAGACGGTATCATTCATGTTATACAGATGGATGTTAGAACATTTTATTGCTCATGTAACCCCCAAAAATGGGAAACACGTGGGGGAGAGAGAGAGAGAAAAAAAAAAAAAAAAAAAATATACCTTAGTTTAACCAAACTACTGGGCTGAGAGAGAGAGAGAGAGAGAGAGAGAGAGAGAGAGAGAGAGAGAGAGAATATGGGGTTTTAACTCGAAGAGCCCTGTTGGGATATGTTGTGGGAAGCTTCAGAGGTAATACGGGTCATGGGGAAGGGAACTGTGCAGAGAGGCGTTCGAGGGCGTTCTCATGCGGCCACAGGAGTCCCCGGAAGTTGCTTCGAAGTTGTACAGGAAGTGGGATTCTCTCGACGTCCTCCACTATCTTCCCTTCTTCCCGTACTCTGAGCTGTTGCATTTTATTCCCACAAACACATGAGATTACTTATTATTTTTTTATCTTAAAATACCAGTTTAACTTTTTATTTTCTTTTAACATTACAATGTCAGGAATAAATCTACTTGAGGGAAATTCAGTTACACCAAATTATCAGATTGAAAGGTAAAAGCAAATATTAACAGCAATAATATAATAAAAAGGAGGGACACGTGGCTGTCAGCTTAATAATCTGCCAACTTAATATTAGTTTTAAATATCCTTATAAATTGGTTGATGTAACTTGATTTAGACATACCTTCCAAAAAAGGAACGGCTATTAAACTGAGGAAATATAATTTTCTTCATAGTTTTGTTTGGAAGCGTTTATAATTTCATGTATTACTACATTCTTAACACTTTCTTTACTTGTATTACTCTCGAATGCTTTGTAAGTATGTATTTCCTTGAAGATCTCTTCTGCGTGTCCTTTAGAGTGGTTCCAAAACTCTCATAAATTGTTGTTAATTAAAGACTCATTCTTCGTTAACTAATTCATCTTTCCCCATCACCGGGTCTTTGGGTAAACGCGGCAAAACATCCTGTTCCTGTTACAAACTGCATTATCTTGCGAGGAAATCCCTTCTGAATTGGCACCATTCAGAATTTTTTACCGTGTCATTGTTTTAAATTATCTTGCGTAAAATCCTTCAGATATTTATTATTATTATTATTATTATTATTATTATTATTATTATTATTATTATTATTATTATTATTATTGCTTTGTGTTAATGTTTAATTGCTATATATTATTTTCGATAGATTCTTCCACTGTTACATGTTTTATAATGTTAATTGGAGCAATCATTTGAGCTGCTCTCTCTCTCTCTCTCTCTCTCTCTCTCTCTCTCTCTCTCTCTCTCTCTCTCTCTCTCTCTCATTTTTAGCGGAGCGAATATTTTCGAACCCCCTTTAGTTATTGCAATGCCAGGTCAAGGGCCAGAGCTTTTATGCAACCCTGAAGTCAAATAGTAGTTGGTACGATGTGACGTGACTTTTGCATGTACTTGTTTTTTGTCTAGGTAAAATATGTTAATGACGTATAGAAAAATGCAATGGCGATTTCTTTTGAGCTTTTTGTGACCAAGAAAGGTATTCGTAGAAGGGGTTTGTTTAATTGTAGCAAAATTATCAACACCATAACAGAAGGGCAAATTATACTGATCTGTAAGGAAGTTTTTTTTTTTGAGCAAAGAAATTGTTTTTATTATTTAATTGTAGATTTAGATGTTTACCACTTGGTTATGGTTCATAAAGCTATAAATTGCTTAAAAGAAGCAAGTTTCAGAAGTCAGAGCCTTCATTTCTTTGTAAATATTTCTCTGAATCTAAGTTGTAATAAAGGCCTAAAGCCAAATATGATACAGTTTTACCCAAATTCTATTTCCCTTTGTCCTAACTTCCTTAACATCTCGTTCGGTGACTGTTTTACTCTTTATTTCTCCATCCGTTTTCCCATTGTGCTTTTAGTTTCTTGATTGTACTGTGCCCGATGCCTAAAAACCTTCTTTATCCAGCTGTGACTCATTCACGTTCATATGATGTTAATATAATGTCTGTTGCATAGCATATCGTATATATCTTTGATAGTAGAGGACGTTGATTACATTGGGGTCGTTGTCATTTACGAAAGGTTGATGTAGACGATGTTTCAAGTAATACCTCAGCGATAGAAAGATGGTTATAATAATAATAATAATATATTATTATTATTATTATTATTATTAACAAATTTCTCTCTCTCTCTCTTTCTCTCTCTCTCGCACACACACACACACACACACACACGAAGACGGTAGAAAAACTAAACTAATCAGATTGATTACAAACCACGTCCCATGTATCTGTGAAAGCCGTGTGGGAGAATCAAAGGATTTGCGACTGTAGATGTAAACAGATTCTCCCCATTAGCCCTGAAAGGTGAGGAAGATTAATTTTCGTCTTTCTTAATTAGGGTGACATTAACCTTGAAGCTGTGGATGTGGGAACCGACGGACGTGTTTATCTGAGTCGCTGTTCTCTGAAGGATTATCCGAGTTGGCTGAAATCAGAAATTGACTGTTTGTCTTATGTTGTATGTTATTTTCATTGATTTTTACACTTGTAGTCGGTAATGTTGGCGTTCTGTAAGGTGTCGAACATGTGTGCGTCTCAGTTTTATGTCGTAATCGGTACGTTGTTTGTTAGAAATTTATTTTATTGTAATAGTTTACGACGATTGTTTTGAGTATTTTAAGTGTATTTATATTCGTTAAAGCCCCTACCCATTAAGGTCACCAAATAAAAGAACCACATATCTTGTATTTTAAGTAAAATTTGGTCATTTGAAACTTGTTTGGCAAGGATCCTTCTCATCTAAGTAGGATAAAGATCTTTCCAGATCACTAGTCATTAAGTGTCACCAAATAAAAGAACCACACACACGCTGTATTTTAAGTAAAATTTGGTCATTTGAAAGTCGTTTGACACGGACCCTTCTCATCTAAGTAGGATAAAGGTCTTTCCTGAGCACCGGGTACTTTTATGTTCGTACCTTTGGCTACCTGTAAATCCCAGATATTTATCCAGGACAGCTACCTGGGAAACAAGAAATGACTTTGTTGGATTGAGGAAATATTAGTGGTGAGTGTGCGAGGACGTCTGACGACAACATCTGAGTTTCGTGAGTTGAATACTCGATAAGTTTGGTTAATAGAAATCTAATCTCTCTCTCTCTCTCTCTCTCTCTCTCTCTCTCTCTCTCTCTCTCTCTCTCTCTCTCTCTCTCTCTCTTGAAAATAATGATTTTACGGCTGTTAATCTTTCTTTTCATTTTCGGTAAGTCAGGCGTTTGCTTTAAATCGTGCGCATTATTGAAGGCGCCGAAGTGTAAAACTGTTGACAGTAGAATATTAAAAATTTAGATAAAAAGTTCATTTTCGCTGTAGCAACCTTTTGTAAACTTCAATTTAACCATTATTTACACAAAACCATATACTCCTTATATTTTCCTGCAATTTAACCATTATTTACACATAACCATATGCTCCTTATATTTTCCTGCAATTTAACTATTCACACATAACCATATGCTCCTTATATTTCCCTGCGTCATTGACCTTTTTGTTTGTAACGCACGCACATGCTTGAAATCAATCACTCAATCAATAGGTTATTTTTATTTTTTTGTACAGCACGCAACTCGCACATTGTTCCCAAATTAGTTATAACTTCACAGGAGACCGGGTTGACCTTAGCCCTGGCATTTTCCCTTTTGTGTAATTAGGGGGAAAGACTGCCTTATCCTCCTTCTCCTCCTCCTCCTCCTGTTATTATCTGGCTCCCGTCAGTGGGAGTCAGTCAGTGATGGAAAGGCCAGTGGGCATTGTTCCTTCATTAGGGGTGGCGTAAGTTACGCCAGGGTTTAATCTGATCTCTATCGATCAGCTGAGTTTGAAAAGTGTTTTTGTCCTAATGTTTATCCCCGTATGTTTATTCTGTTATGCAGAGGCTTTTATGAAAGTCTGGCTCTTATGAATTGTTTTAATGAAAGGGAAGCCCCATTTATTTGAATTTCGTCTGTGGCGATTGAAAGATGAATTTTTGAATCTGTATTGGTAATATTGTCGTTGTCATATATGAATGATTATAATCACTTCTGTACGTGATTCATTTATAACACATTACCACAGGTGAAAAATAGAGACTCTTATTTTTCACCTATGGTAATGTGTGTGTGTGTATATATATATATATATATATATATATATATATATATATATATATATATATATATATATATATATATATATATATATATATATTAACTACAAGTGTGAATTTTCTCTGCTTAAGTTAAAACGTCTTGGATTACTGTTGGTGCATCTTTCTTTCGGAGAACAGCAATTCATCCTCTCTCTTTCTCTTGGCCTTGCTAAGATTAGGCATGACGATACTCTGCAAGTGATGAGTGTGAGCCCAACATTAATAAAGATCAGTTGCTGGCATTGCCAAGCTAGAACACAGTTAGCCACTGTTATCATCGTCAACATTACCAGTATTTACGTTGTGATGTTGTGAGGAGGCCACGATTAATTTTTCGTAATGTGTCGTTAAGTAGGGAGGATTTGAAGTTTAATGGAGGATCCGTATGAATTAGTCATAAAAACTGAATCAATAATGAAGGTATCCACGACCGTAAGATAATTTCGAAGTTGCCTTAGGGCTGTTGATCATTTTCCTTGTCTGAGACGGGAAGCTCTGCCCTTTTACCTTTCGTGTCTCCAGCACATTCATTAAGCATTCCCCGACCGCCTTGCCCCGAATGTCTGTTTTCCATCAGGGTGATTCGCGGTATGTCGGTGTACCTGGAATGACCCCCGTGGGATTGGTGTTCGTAGGGAATACGGCCGCGTAATTCCTACCAAAACTTGGTAGATGTACTTTCTCTCTCTCTCTCTCTCTCTCTCTCTCTCTCTCTCTCTCTCTCTCTCTCTCTCTCTCTCAACCTGTTTACTTGTGTGAAAATGGGTTTAAAAAAATTCTGCCGTATGAGCAAAGATCCGATGCCAGCGGCCATTTCAGCGGCCACAAATATATGCTGCAATTTGAACTCGATCTGACACCTTGCATCCAATTCCAAAGTCAGATCTGGTATCACTGTTTTCAATAACTATTGCAAACAACGTCCGAAGCCGCGTGCGGCGGGTCTCGACAAGGGATCTCTCTCTCTCTCTCTCTCTCTCTCTCTCTCTCTCTCTCTCTCTCTCTCTCTCCTTGTATCCTGTGCTAAATTAATGCATATGATACACATTAAATATTTGACTGCACGCTTGGTTTGCCGATATTGCAAGTTCACGGGTATCACTGGCGGTGTAGATTTTCTTACGTTAGGTTATACTGAAACTTAGCAATGTGCTCCGTTACCAAGAACAAATATATATCTTCTTTATGAACTTGAAGTATTTTACCTTATAATATGTATACTTTTCTTAGTATGATTAATCAGTTGTGGAATATTGTCAAAGATGTTACCACTCATACGAGATAACTTGGGTTTGGAACCGGAAAAAGAAAAAAGTCTTGTCACACTTGTGTTACACACGAGCATCCACAGGCGAGGCGGTTTTCCATTTTAGGAAAGCAATTCCGAACTTGGTTAAAGGACCGATGGCCGTCTTAGGGACTGAAAAGAAAAGGGCTATCATGACAATGAAAATGCCACATGGTACGTTTTGTACTGTAGATTACAATATCATTATTATTATTATTCAGAAGATGAACCCTATTCATCCGGAACAAGTCCGCAGCGTCCACTGACTTAAAATTCAAGCTTCCAAAGAATACGGTGTTCATTAGAAAGAAGTAACAGAATGAACAAGACGCAATGTATTTATTATTATTATTATTATTATTATTATTATTATTATTATTATTATTATTATTATTTCGGTTGCAAAAACAGCAAGTTATTTTTCCGGTCGTATTGTCAAATGCAGACAGCCAGTTTATGTGGTCGTAAAACCAAAATTATTCTGGAATAAAAACTTTTGTATGAAATATTCATTTTGACTGGATGGCGCATGAGGAAATAATTTAGAATATACAAGTGAGTCCTGTCAAATGTTTTTTATGTATACTAGCAGATGCTCGCTATCGCTCGCATTTTCTAGTTCCCATATCTGTACCTTACCCATACCTTTACCCATATCTGTATCATACCCATACCCACAACCTTACCATACCTATACCCATATCTGTATCATACCTATACCCATACCCGTATCCATACCCATACCCGTTCCATACTCATACCTATACTCATGTCCATTCCATACCCATACCAGTTCCTCGTTGGGAGAGTCGGTAGAGTAGTGGTCTGAACCTTCTAGGCCCGAGTTCGAGTCTTCGGCCGGCTAATGAAGAATTAGAGTGAATTTATTTCTGGTGATAGAAACTCATTTCTCGCTATAATGTCTGATTCCACAATAAGCTGTAGGTCCTGCTGCTGGCAACCAATTGTTCTTAGCCGTAAAATAAGTCTAACTTTTTGGGCTAGCCCTATGGAGAGCTGTTAATCAGTCAGTGGTCTGGCAAAACTAAGCTATACTTAACTTTTTCCATACCCATATCTATACTCATACCCATATCCATATCTGTACCATACCCATACCCATACCTATACCTGTACCCATACCCATACAAATACCCATACCCATATCCTTGCCATACCCATACCCTTACCCAAATCCATGCCAAACCAATACCCATATCCATACCCATGCCATACCATTCCTATACCCATATGCATACCATACCCATAATATACCTGTACCCATACCCATACCCACAGCTAAATTAACCCTACTAATAATAGTCAGCAAAAGTCTACGGGCAGCACCAGCCCCGTTTGCCTTCCGGTCATATCCTAACAACTGACCATATCTTGGTTTACTTGCGGGAGCAGCTGCTGAAGGGTTTTGAATCAATGCTGGTGCTGGTTCTGGACCATCACCAGTAGTGCCTGCTGTTGTTCCAGAAGTATCTACAGTCCATTTCTAAATGAAAATAACAAAGCTCGGCCAAAAATCCTGTTATTTACTATTGGGTCACTTAGTGTTGAAAATATCTGGACAGGGATGGGAAAAAAGGAGGGGGGAGCGGAGGGGGAGGGGGCCAGGGAAGGGAAAGGGAGAAGGGAGGGGATAGGGATGGGGAGGGGAGAGGAAGGGGAAAGAGGGAGGGGAGTGACACACACACAGAAAGGCAGCCAAGGAAATTAATATAATAGATGTCTTAATCGGACAATATTTTCTTGAGGTTTGAAACTCCTTGTAAAATAAGAAAATCAGCGAGCAGTTCACAGAGGGCGAGTTATTGCTTGAAGAACGAACGTAAATTGGACGTTTAATTACGTGCACGTTTGTAGCCTAGGCCCGGAGAAAACAAGGAAGGAAGAAGGGCGAGGCTTAACCACGAAGGAGTAGCGTTGTTGCAACTCTCTCTCTCTCTCTCTCTCTCTCTCTCTCTTCTTCTTCTCTCTCTTAAAAAGAGAGAGAGAGAGAGACTAGAGAAAAATTTTACAAATTTCAGTAGATCCTGAAACTACCGAGTACTCTGCCTTATATCGAAAAACATGTAAAGACCAGAAATTAATTGAGATTAACATCATACTCCAATATGTCACGTCTTCCCACGTGAAAGAATGAATGAAATTAAGTCAGAATGCAACTAGGTGTCCCTAGAAATCACCTGCGGTGTCGACGTTTAAACCTCAATCTCATTAGTTGGCTTCACTTTCCCTTCCTCGTATATTAGATTACGGCGCCCTCTCATCGCCATAACCGGTGAGGTTAACGAGACATTCTTCCAGTCAAGTTGTAATTTGGTCATGACAAAAAGGATGGTGGAGAAGACGAAGAAGAAAAAAAAAAAGACAGCGATGATGATGAAGGAAAGAACATGGCTGTAGCTGCCTTTTAACCTGTAGAATTATGACGAGTTACAAATTGGGGTTAACAAAAAATTTTTTTTCGTACCATTTTATTGGGGGAATATCGAAGCACGTGAAACTTATTTACGTAGTTTTTTTTATTGTTTGCAGATGGTAATTACCACGCCAGGTCACTCCAGAGTTAATTACTTTTTTTTTTTTTTTTTTAGCTAGTTACTCATAAAAAGTGGGCTCTTCCGAGTGCATGTTTTGTGGCGGTGATAATTACGTTCCCAAACTTTTTATATCTGGTGCTATTTTAGCTCGTAATAGTTTCATTGATATGAGAACGATGTTGTATTGCAACACTTTAGGAGCGGGTGATTTGTCATTGATATACAATTGTATAATCATTATTTGTAATAGAGTAGCATGTACTCAACCCTTCCATAATGGTTAATTTGACTTCACTTGAAAGTCTCAGTCGCGCCTTTTGCTATTTCTTCTTAGTTCGGTGGTATGAGATGAGCAACTATTGCTGGGAAGGTGTTATGGTGTGTATGACCTTTGTGGTCTGCTCTCTCTCTCTCTCTCTCTCTCTCTCTCTCTCTCTCTCTCTCTCTCTCTCTCTCTCTCTCTCTCTCTCATACACGCACGCACTCAGCTTTTAAGAAGTGGAATTGTTTCCAATCTAATCAGTACTGTACTGACAGTACATACCTGCTAAGAAATTAGATTTATATGATGTGAGGCCACTGAACAGTTCTTACTAACTAGATACGAGATGCATTCCAATCCGATCTGTCATGGCATTAAATTCCTTAGTCATAACTTACATCACGACTTCCAAGAGCTAAAACGGATTACTAAATTAATGTTGGGGGCGGGGGGGGGTGGTTAGCGTCTAGGATTTGGCTTGAGCGTTCTTTTCTTTCGGTCCCAGATGCTTTGCTCTTTTCCGTTTGCTGTCCAGCGTCTTGAACGCTTCCTTGCTCTAGTGTTCACCTGTTATTCAATAACTATTTTTAGACGAAAGTGACGCTGGTAATGTGACGCCAGTTAATTTACATTCCGTGTTCGGGTGGTCCCTCTGAGTCTCGAAATGTGACTCAGCGGTCTCCTTAAGGTATCTGTAATAATTACAAATCTGGCTTGATGACGGGAGGAAGTGTTGCTTAGTGTTCCTGCCATTTTTTGCTCTAGTACTCGGCTTTGGGAAATTAATGCATGACTGAGAGACATCCTTTTTAAATCTACAGATTCGTAGCATCGGAGTGGACATTAACTATGAGCTTGTGTTGAGATTTAGCAAATATTCACACTACCAGGTTATGTTACGTGTTCTAGGTAGCCCCTGTAGTAGGGGTGGGGGGAGGTAGTGCCGTCAGTGCACGTCACGTGGTGCGCTCTAGGTAATACCATAGGGTGTTTGCAGCATCCCCTCGGCCCTCTAATTGCAAACTCTTACCTATTACCTCCTACTGTAGCTTTGGGATTGTCTTCCATGTTTGGATCCATATACATCCTCTTCTATGTGCTCTGGATTCCTTGATCTTTCTGTCCAACCACTCCAACTCTTTTCATTGTCTTATAAGAGCTACTCTAGTGCTTGACTTGGCTAGCCTTAACCCCATAAAATCAATATTAAATCTCTTTGGTTGGAAAGGAATTGGGAAAAGAAGAGCAAATGCTTCTTAATTTGGCGACAAATAGGCTATCAGCCTAATCCCATATAATTTACTGAGAAACGAGTGTAAACATCTTTTGAAGCCGCCTTCTTAAAAGGGACGAGCGGGCGAGGGGGGGGAATCGTCGTATGGCTTTAACACACACACACACACACACACACACACACACACACACACACACATATATATATATAGTATATATATATATATATATATATATATATATATATATATATCGAGAAAGAGAGAGAGAGAACCTGCAACAACAATGGATTTTTTGTTTCCATTTTCTTTTCTGACCTCACATAAAAGATTTTATTATCATTGATGTATCCTGTACTCACAAAATTACGCTTTTACGGCACAAGTCGGATTCCCACGTTGTCCGGGGCTTTTATTTTTATTTTCGATGTTGCTGCTTTCGTCACGCATCCCTAAACCATCGTCATTCGATGTTTTTGCGGTTGGAGTAACAGCCCATGTCATATCGTTATTCGGTCGTGACTCTCCGCCAGTGTTGCAGGCATTTAGAATTGATAAACTGCTATGGAAAAAAGCTGAATGATTGGACGGGTAATTAAAATCACAAGTTTTACGGTGCATCAGATTTTATAACTGGCGCTTGCAGTGATGCCTGCGGCGGGTCTCATTTACGGATTGTAAACGATTAGATGCGACGAAAATCGTGCAAATGGCGGAACTTTTTTCTGACTGTGTCCCCTCATTTTTTACCAGTTAGTAGTGTCACATCATTTGGCCTTTTTAAGAGCTTATAAGACCTTCCTCTCTTACAAGAAAAATAATGAAAAGGTTTCCGATAGTCGTGTCTTGGAACTCGTATTGTTAACCCTGCTTAGAGAATTCCAGCACACTCGTACAATAGAACTGGCCGGGAATATTGAGTATATCTTTTTTTTGTGTTCGTGATCTAAATCCCAAAGGATCCTTGGCTGTTTTATCATTTAGGCCTGACAAATGTTCCAGGCTTACAGTTCCACGAGAGTGACTTGTTTCTTATTCAGAGAGTATGAGAAAGAAAGTAAAGCCTTATTTGAAAATGTTTGATGGTCATTGAGTCTTTGGCAGATATTTTTTTTTTATGATCAGGTTTTATGAACCCAGTGCCTGTACATTGATCTTTGGTTTGAAGAGTACAGTAAAGGAATGCTGCGCTTTTAAGCACAGATGAGACAAACGTCGTTAAGGGCAATAGTGTAACACTTCTAGAAATTAAAGCTTGTATTTTTTTTTATCATTGTCAATCCTTCTGGACATCCGGGTTTCTGTGACTGTAGTAGGTCCATATCCTTGACATAACTTCACTCTCATTTGAATAGTTCAGTTAGGTGTTAAAAGGAAGCATTGTTCTCTTTACACATATCTCTGAAAAATTCGCGTTTTCTTCTTAAAGGAGGTAGTTTTAGTGGCTGTTAATCTTCCGTTTCACAGCAAGCCTTTTGGGATGAGGTTGCAGCCCCATAGCCTTTGCCAACCTATCTGCGACCCACGCAGTCAACTAACCATCAGGTACATAATTCACTTATTAGGTCCTAAGAGCCACAGTTGATTTGTAAGGAAACAGTCACAGTAGCTTCCCCACCGTGGGCGTTAAACTCGTGGTCTCTCGCTGTTAAAGTTGGGCTTGGAACCGCGGATCAACGAAGGTTTTGGATCTATCCTAGACAGTGACCCACAAGTAGTCCTATCTTAGATAATGACCCCCAAGAAATATCAGTCCTAGATAACGACCCCCGGGCCTTGTTGGGTGTCAGTATCTAGGAAAGATCCCAGGTTTTTTGCAAGATCATGTTTGTATCTGAGAAGAAATCTAAAATCACGTTCTCTCTCTCTCTCTCTCTCTCTCTCAGAATTTTTGTTGCATTAGGTAATGTTTAAACCTGGAACTGCTGCGTCTCCTGTTATTACAGGGCGAATAGAACCGGTTGAATAACGCAGCGGAGAAGGATATTGAGGGAATCTCAGGGTCAGACCTCGTTGTCAGGCCTCACTGGGTGTGGATGGCAATAATGCATTCCGTAATTGCCATTCTTGTCTTTTTATGCCGAAGAAACCAGCAGAGGCAAAGCCGACTTAATTGTATTAGCCTGTCATAAAAACGAAAGATAATCAAATAGTGGGGTTAACTGGCTTAAGGTAAGCGATACCTGAACCTGAACTAGATTTTTACTCTTTTGGTTATTACCGGATCGGAAGCAAAGTTGCTACACTTCCCAAATTTTATACTTTTTTAACTTTTATAATAATTTTCTTCCGCCCTTTGATTTGTGCGCTGAATTTTTTTTTTTATATAAGTTTAGTGATGATTTAGTTCAGTTTGTAAAGGTCATTCAAAAACTTAGTTTTGACGTTTTGAGAACCTGTTATCTTTCAGACCACCAAAATTAGTTTCTTATATGGAGTAACTGCCTTTGATAAGTTGTGATATTCATCATACAAAAGTGCCCAGATAGCTTTTTACGTTCTGCCACGTCTCCGATGAGTAACTTGGGTTGTCTCTCCTTCTTTTCCTGAGTTATGAACGGAAATATCGTGTCGAAAGGGCGTTGTAAAACTAGGTATGGTTTTGCATGGTTTATTCTTCGATTGGCATTACCAACCATTGTTTATTGTGTCGTGAAATAATGTTTACACTGACTCTGCTTCTCGTTTGAAACTGTGACTTGCCACTGCTCTGCGGAGAGAGAGAGAGAGTCACGAAATCGGAATTCATTTTTTTTTTTTTTTATGAGAAACCTGTCTGTTGAATTCTGAGGAGTTTGGTTGACTCATAGGATGCTGAAAATGGGCAGAGCTCTTGAACTTGCATACGTCGGGGATTGTGGGTAAATTTTTTGTGGTTTTATTTTTCTTGCATTTCAGGCTGAATGAAATGAGATGGCTTAAAGTTTCTGCGGTTTCCTTCGTGCATGCTTGTGTGCATGAATAATAAATGTTCATGTTTGTTTGGTGCGCTTGTTCTCTATTTGTATCTGTCGTCAACGAAATTTTAAATGCGGAAGTTCAGAAGACGGTCCTGATCTCCGGTTTGTGTTGTTAGTCGTTTTGTACCGTTTGAAACACTGAAATTTTTTTGGAGGATGAAGATGTTGATAAACACTGAATAAAGTTTTGTATACAAATTCCAATTCGAATTCGAATTTTGGAGGATGAAAGTGTTGAAAAGCACTTTTTGCAATTTTACATACAAATTTCAGTTCGAATTCTTATTTCTCTGCTTCCGTCTCTGAAGTAAAGGCAGTACAGAAGTGAATGACAGTCTTCCTTAGTCTGAAGTGAACCCAAACTCTGGAAGAGACGACAGGTCCACCTCATGCCCCCCTTACCATCTGGTCCACTGCGTTTGTAAATCGTCTTATATCCATGTGCGTGTAAAATCTTCATATTGGAAAGTCAAATTATGATCCTTTTTTAAACTTTCTTAAAATGTTCATCCATCCCATTTGTTAGCTGAGGTGCCTTGTAGTCAGGCAGGTAATTGTGCACCTGGAACCTCAGATTGGGTTTCTCGTCTACCTTGCAAATTTTTCTCGGAAGATCGTGTAACTGATGATTTTGTTTTGATATATAGACTTGCGAGCTATGATTATCTTTCGACCCCGCGGCGATTGTTCTCTTTATTTTCTAAATATACACCTCACCAGTTTTACAGTAAAGGTTTGTGGTCAGTGTGCCAACAGCTGCATAATAGTGCACGCACAAACACGCTATACATAATATTATATATATATATATATATATATGTATGTATATGTATATATATATATATATTTATGCATATATATATATTTATATATAAATTAATTTATATATATGAAATGTTTGTGAATGCAATTTGTGCACATTGACCGAAACGTATGAATGAAGCAATTATATAGCATTAAGTTAATTTTGTTTTGCATTATCTTTCATTTCTATTTTAGGCGGACTTGGTTTTATTGAAATGCCGGTAAAAGAGTATATGTCCATCTTTCTGGCGTCGGTCTGTCGGTTGATGACGCATCACATGGAGGTTATTGCTCATGGTCTGTCAACAATAACCACTGATTCACGTCGAGAATCTTTCTTGACGGGAGGAAAAGCGCTTTCTCCTATGGTAAGTTGAGGAGGATTGAATTCGATTTGCTTTGAAGAGGCGTAAAATCGATGTAAGTTCAATGTGACTCGATCACTGACGTCACTTTTGCTCTCTTAAAGTGAATATTCACGGTCGAGTAATTATTCTCCCGGTATCTTTGCTGTCATCGATGAGATAAGTTTTGTCAAATTATTGTTTGACATTGATCGTTCGTCTGTAACTTGAAAATTCTCTCTCTCTCTCTCTCTCTCTCTCTCTCTGGTCGTCGGCGTTCTTCGCGGGTGACTTCATGTACCTTCTTCTCGTCTCACCTTTAGCCGCCTTATAAATGCAGACAACGTGAGAGTGCGGCTTCTTTGTGCGATCATCATCCGCGCTTTGTCTCAGGCCTGGATCTGTTCGAGAGTGACTCTTGAAGGTATGCCCTCCCCCATTCTCTCTCTCTCTCTCTCTCTCTCTCTCTCTCTCTCTCTTTGGCTGTTTTGCTGCAATGGCATCACTCTTGGCTCTCAACCGAGGAGCCTGCGTTCGATCCCGGGATTAACAGACACGACTAATCAGTGCTCCGTCAGAATGTATACTATTCTATCAACATGACAGTCGGGAAGGTTTCAACGAGGTATTTCTCTCTCACAGAGGAAATAGAGGGGCTCTCTGTTTTGCCTTGCACTTAACGAGACATGTCGCGTGTCTAAACTTTACTTCAGAACGTAGTTTTGATGAGAACGACAAATAATGACTGATTGCAACAAAATATGTAAGTGTGTGGATATTTTTGAAGCCATTATGACCGCACTGATGAACCAGTTTTTTTTATGTTCTTGATACGTCTCATAGAACACAACCGTTTGTTCAGTCCCAATTCTTATCAGACGAAATTTATTTATGTAGTACCTTTCTATAAGTTTTCTATCGAGATTGATTATTACCCATAGTATCCACTTATTCGAAGCTTGAACAATACATCATTTGACATAACTAAAAGTGATTTTGCGTCATTGTTATTAATTTTTACTTATGGTATCACACAGTCAATTATGTTCCCGTGAGTTTTACCCATTTAGTCCACATTCCATTCCGGTGTTTACACTCCATTCCGGTTTCTTATTCTTTTCTACCTTTATTTTTTATGTGTTATTTAGGGTCAGGAGAGGTCTTCTGTTACCCATTAACGAATGACTATAGAACTTCAGAGGTTAGGTAGAGGCCAGGTGATTAGAGTCTCGGTGGGGAAACAGCGTACCTCTGGTCTTTTCTCCTGTCATTTATCTTGTAGAATTTGCCTCATCAGACGAAATAGGAAGGCCTGGATTATTTTAATTGAGATTGATTCTCGGGAAGGCTTTGTCGTATTGCTACCCGTCCTGAAGGTAGAAATACCAAGGGCCTAAGTCAAGATCCCCAACATTTGATGAGGTGACTCGATACAAAATATCGACTGTGTGTGTGTGTGTTTGTGAGAGAGAGAGAGAGAGAGAGAGAGAGAGAGAGAGAGAGAGAGAGAGAGAGAGAGAGAGAGAGAGGATGTACCTCATAGTAGGAAGAAACTTCACTAAGGACGACTCATTAAATTGGAAGAATGTAGGTTTCATGATATTGTTACAAGTTCTTTATCAGTAATGGTAAGGACCTGGGAGATTAAAGTATTTGTCTTACCATTATTCCTGGTTACTGTTATGTAATTAAATTGTTTGTTCTGATAACTCTTTCTCTCTCTCTCTTCAACCTTAGTCACTTGTTTTGGAACTCAAAAATGTTAGGAATTAAAGAGTTCCCATAACTCGTGCCTCGTAGCTCAAGTAATATGTGTTTAATGCCACAAAAGCTTTCAGTGATTGATCGTAATCAAACATAAATATAGGTGATATTAACATTTTACTTTATGTAGCATGTATTAGTAGGTGTACTGGCCACTAATATTTTAAAACTTGTGAGAATCGTGTAATTGGTGCTGTATTTGAATATGGTTTGTTTAAAATATTCAGGTGAATTTTAATCTTTTCCATAATTATTATGATGTGTAAGAATCTCAAACTCAAATTCTTTGCAACATAAAATTGTAGGTACTGCATATGATTTTTCAGGTATTACATAAGCTAAGATTTTTTCATCTAGATAACTACGAGCCAAAAGCCACCGTACTTGACTTGACTTTGGCCTTGAGTTTTTCCGGGTTTAGAGTTTAATTTTCTCAAAGTTTTCAATTTTTATGGTAACTTTATCTTGAGCTATTAACTTATGGATTGGGACCCCTTTCCTGTAGTGAATTTCCAGTAACCCTGCCAAGGCAAGTTCGATAATGATTGAACTTGCATCTTTCGGTGAAGTTTGTTTTTATGACAGAAATATGTTATGCAAAAAAAAAAAAAAAAAATGTTGGTAGCAGAATCCAGTAGTTTTTGAACACGGTTAATATTTGCAATTGCCAGAAATAAGCGCATGTTTTTCATTATTGCCTGTGCCAATGTTAAGTCGGCTCATCATTCGTTGAGTTTTCCTATGCAACAGTCCCTCTTGGCGCTTGTATCAAGGCGAATTTCATTGATCACTTCGGACACGTCGTATGAGGGGCGCATTTTGCTTTCACAATTAGGGAAGCAAATATTCTAGGAAATGTGTCTGCTGCATGTGGGTTCAAGAAGCCGGCTTTCCGGCGATATACATAGAAGGCAAGCTGTGCTGTGCTTAGCTTCCAGGAAAGATGCATCGACCGGGTTCGTTTTGTAATGCCAGACCTTAGAAAGGAAGGCAGGAAGGGGTGGGTGTGCGGGATTTGGATGGCTGCAAACGTTGCGTGCATAACCTATGGCAGGTTAGCAATAGCGTTAGGATATTCCTTGGCGTTCCGTCCGACATGCAAACACGGACCTTTTATAAGTCACTGCCCCGCCTGGTCTACAGTGTAGTCTGAAGTCGCCATAGTATGTGATTGGTAAGCAAGTATCACGGCTGCGCTGCCAAGCAGTCTGGAAGGAGACTTGGGACATCTCGCAGTACTTCTTGCGTGTCTCGGACGCCGACTTCTCGTCATTGACTCGCATCAGCGCCAAGGACGTTCATATCTCGGACTCCAGTAAATGGCTCATTTACTTGAAATGGTAAATTCACTTTTGTCAGTCACAGCTTCACGTGACCTTTGGTGCTTATTTTTCTGGACAGTGCCACCGAATATTTTGCCATTATATTAAGTTTTTATTTTTTTTTTTATTTTGCTATAGTTCTAACATCCGTTAGTATACAACATTAAGTCTTTCCCCTAACAGTGGGTGGCTCTAGAGGAAAGACAATACTACGGTCACTAACTCATTCACATTTTCAGTACTAATTCGTGCATGAACCCATGTTTTTTTTTACTTATACGTATGTATATATGTCTGTATGTATTACTTGAAAGTGGTGAACTTTTTTTATTGAATTTTATATTCCCTACCGACTCGATGATAATATTTCTGAAGTGCCGTATTGTTCAGAGTATACACAGTGTAATGAAAGTTCTTAATACTCACTAATACTATGTGTACTTAGTATGTCAGGCCGGTTTCGTTGCTGTGTACAGTATATATATTGTGGCAAGTGTTCTTTTCTTTCTTTAAGCAGATGCAGAGTTCGCACCTGTATTGAACGCTATATTTAGTAGCGCTTGGCTATCAGACATCTGGCGAAACGTCGCAGTTGTTCATGGCCATATATATATATATATTATATATATATATATATATATATATATATATATATATATATATATATATATATATATATATGTATATATATATGTATGTGTATGTATGTATGTATGTATGTATGTATGTATGTATGTATGTATATATAAATAAATATATGTACTGGTATATGTATTTAAACATTAAGCTCTGAAAGGGAGTGTCCCCAGAGGATAAAACATGTTGACATTGACAATTTCATGCTTAACTGCTGAATCGTGGATGAACCCCCTGTGCAGTAAAACGTTCTCGCCTACTCAGAAGGCTCTTTTGCAGCTTGTCGAGCCCCCACAACAATGCGCTGTTCACTCTTACCTTACATGCTCCCTCGCTCTTCCTCGGTATTAAGGCTGTTCATTTCCAGTATCTCTTTCACATTATCTATCTAACTATATGGATTATAAATTCTTTTTACTAACCTATCTTGTCCAGTCTTTCCCCATGACTGAAACATTTCAAAATACTCTGATGTATCCTTTCACCCATGGTAACCTTTTAAACTGTTCGACGTATCTCCTCTTTTCTCAATGTTAGTTCTCTTACGCCACAGGTACAGTTCATTATAACATATTCAACCTTTTCTCATTTCGTTCACATTCATCATTTACTTAACATTTCCATAAAGGAGAGTTGGCTCAACAATCCCTCCGTGCGTTCCTACGTTGGCTTTCGTTAGAAAGATTAGGTCTTTTGCAGACAACCTACTATCTTTCGTGCTTCACCATTTCTGTGACACCTTATCTCTCATCCTATCATCAGCTGTTATATTTACCCCCAAATACCTGCCATTTCAGTTCTTCCACCATCCACATTAACGTCTTGTTCCATCTTCCTGGTTTCACTACCTAACAGTCTTCCTCTTGCTTACGTTTCCTCTTAACTATCTCTTCTTGCAAACACTTTCCAGCTCCTTGACCAGATTGTACAGTTGCTATTCACTATTCCAATCAGCACAGTATTATCAGCAAACATCAGTCATTCCACTCATCACTCATGACTCATTTTCTGATCCAGCAATTTTGCAGCTACGTACACTGTCCTTTTTCCTGACTTCTCGAATCACCTTATCCATAAAAATATTAAACAGCCACTGCAACATAACAAACTCATGACTCAGACCGACTGACATATCAGACCAGTCATTCTTCTGACTGCATATTCAAGATCATATTTCACTTAACATCTTGAAATCGCTTGCAGCGATTGATCCTCTGTCCTATACATTCTCAACGCCCTTCACATTGTTTTTGTCAATTCTGGGTTCATGCATGCCACATATATCTTTTCCCTTTACTTTCAAACTTTTCACACCACTGTTTCATCGTGGTTAACGCTCGCCTCGTGTGTTAAGTCTCAAGCTAGGTAGAGAGATTTAAGCACTTCGCACACGCACACACACACATACAACATTATTTATATATTTATATATATAATATATATATATATATATATATATATATATATATATATATATATATATATATATATATATATATATATATATATATATATATATATGTATGTATGTATATATATGTGTGTGTGAGAGAGCATGATAACATTATAAAAATCACATTTGCATTTGAATGAACTAGAATGTAAAAAATTAAGTTTATAATGCAAATTCACTGAAGGTCAGAATTTAAAGCCAGTTTAGACATGTATCAACGAACACTTACAGGTGTAATCATTCTTGACTTTTGATTACTATTATGAGGATTCCTTTTTATACAATCAAATTTTCATTTTTTATTTTTCTATCCCAGTTGTCTATATACAAGTTCCGAATAATTTTTTTTAGTACTTTTAATCCTTAAACATAAAGAGCTGGGTAATATATATATATATATATATATATATATATATATATATATATATATATATATATATATATATATATATATATATTTATATCTATATATAAGTTATAATATATATGTATTTATATATATGTATGAATAGCCATACATACGTCAAATAGTGAAGAGAAAGAGATTCAGACCAATATTAAGTTTGTAGTTTACACTGGTTTTTATGCAGCCATTGGTAGAATGTAATCAGCTGTAATTTATGGTGCATGCACATAATCCAATATTTAATTTATCTTTTTTCTCTTTTCAGGTAATTTGCAACGGGATCTGAAATTTTGGATTTGGTGAGGTCAATTTATTTGTTGTTGTGCGCGTTATGATTTTATTTCTGCTTATTGGTTGCGGCAGCATCATATGCCTATTTAATAAAGTAAGTTGGCCCAGCGTTCGACTCTCCGAGCGGCCAATGAAGAATTAGAGGAATTTATTTCTGGTGATAGAAATTCATTTCTCGTCATAGTGTGGTTCGGATTTCACAATAAGCTGTAGGTCCCGTTGTTAGGTAACCAGGTTCTTAGCCACGTAAAAATAAATGTAATCCCCGCCAGCCTTAGAGAGCTGTTAACCAGCTCAGTGGTCTGGTTAAACTAAGATATACCTAACTTTTAACTCATAGTGTAGTGGCCGTTATTGAATGAATCTTGCGTGTGTGTTTGTGTGTATGAGAGAGAGAGAGAGAGAGAGAGAGAGAGAGAGAGAGAGAGAGAGAGAGAGAGGATGTCATATGAAGGGATCCTCTTGGTGGGATGAGGATTACCTCGTGGAGGCACTATTGTGGTCCAGGTTCAAAGAAAAGGGTTTACATTTTGACGGAGTGCGGAACACTCATGTCTTTGCTTTCTTCCTCTTCATCCTCTCCCCCCTCCCTCGCCTCACTTTCACCTTAGCCGAGACCCACTACAATTATCTGAGAACTAAGTACGTAATTAATTATTTATGTCAAAAGACTCTTGCTTGATTTTTAGGTAACACCCCCTCCCACCCATATCGTCCAGAGTGAAAGAAAGAATACCTGTATAATATTCCACCTCACATGGGGCATTTCTCATGCATTTCCAGTTGAATTAGTATGAAGTATTCTAGAAGGCAATGTTAAAACCTTTTAATAGGATGATTAACGCTTCGACCATTAAATCTCTCTTCTCTCTCTCTCTCTCTCTCTCTCTCTCTCTCTCTCTCTCTCAGATTAGTTTTGAAAGTTCTGAGCAGCAGCAGGTGGAGAGTCTTGATGAATCCGATCCGAGCAAAGATGATGAACGTGGAAGGAATATATACACAGCTGGTGTTAGTTCTGCTCCACGGTCGAGTGGTGTCCAGTATCGGATGGGAGGCTTTGATTTACACAGGCTAATGGGGAAGGAGGGATTGCCTTTTCTGATTTAAAAGAGAGAGAGAGAGAGAGAAAAATCGAATGCTCATTGTTGTTGTTTTTTCAGAGGTACGAATCTTAGGAGCGAGGATCTAAGGTGAAAGATGAGAGCTCCGAATTGTTTTCGCAGACTGTGTGACTCGACTCAGGTTTTTAGGCAAATGGAACCTTACTTTTTGCTTTTGAACAAACTGCGTTTCATTGATTCACAAGGTTTCATAATATCTTGTAAGATCATTTTTTCTTGCTAGTGGGATTTTTAAATATGTTTTAGAAGCTGGAGTTTTACGTAAGATATAATTTTATTTCCTACAAGTTTTAATTATAAATATACTACACTATGTAGTCCTTTTGATGGACATCGGCGTCAATGACCATAGAAGTCACAACGTCTGATAACTTAAAATCATTCCTTCACTCTTGTATAGATATTGCGTCTCATGACAGTGGTGAATTTAATGGAATCAACGTCAGTTTGGACCTGTTTCCCTCTTAAATTGTGTCAAGGAACAAGTTTCATCGTATAGGACGAATTTAGTTTCTCTTTTTTTCCCTCTTTCCATCTTACAGTTTTATTGTCAGAATTAGATTGTTTCTTTCACTGGAAAATTCAGATATATATTGGAATAAAGAAATGATCTTAGCAGCCAGACTGAATCTCTCTCTCTCTAGTAACCTTTTAAAAATCGATTTTAATACTTCAGATTCATCTTTTGGTAGAAGAAAATGAATAAACAGATTGCTCTGTTTTGTTGGTAGAATTATCTATCTATATAACTTCTTATTTCCATTCTCTGTATGTGAATTATATGCGGCGAATGTTGGGAGTCCATTTCTCAAGTGTAACAACGCTCCACTAATATATTCAGTGCGTAGGTGTGCTTAGACCGTCCTGATACTGATAAGGAACCAAAACAAGTAGGGGAGGCAAATGATCAAGGAACAAAGGGTTGATTGTAGCGGTCATAGGGGTGCACTTGAAGAGAGGACAAACGTTGGACAAGGCCTGGCTAAGGTATGGAACGGTTGGCTGGCTAATGGAGGACTGGGAACGCACCCTGCTGACTGTACTGTACTATAGATTCTCTCTCTCTCTCTCTCTCTCTCTCTCTCTCTCTCTCTCTCTATATATATATATATATATATATATATATATATATATATATATATATGAAAAAAGCACGTTAAAAGAAGAAGAAGAGGATATCACAAGTATGTGCGTAACCTACGCGTGGATTTTCAGTTCATTGTAACATTGGTTATGAAAGGTTTTGGTTTCGACTGCATAGATGTCCGTGGTTTCTTTGTATTCTGGTCTTTGTAACTTTTTCCACCCGCAGTGCTTTTGAGGCCAGACAAACCTGCGTGTCTCCATTGTCTTAGAATTGTGTTTATCCAGTATATATTGTGATATTACGGTAATTGTGTACCCATACCGTCAAAATGGGCGGTAATATACGGAGAGGTTCCTACTTACATTTAAAAATTAAGGCAATATGAGACTGTTCGGAACTGGGTGTATGGTTACCAGTGGCTAGAGAGAGGCTAGCCAGGCTGGACAAAGTCTCAACGTGCTTTGTTAAAGGTACAATGTATTTGAAAAAAAGAATATATATATATATATATATATATATATATATATATATAATTAAAACATGCTTATTAAAATGTACTGGAAAGTAAAAAATAATTTTTTTTAGAAACACCAGGATTTTCTTTCAGTTAATCATGTTTACAAAAATAAAGCGTGGGCGCCAAACATGGAAGGAAATGCTACATGAAAAGAAATATATATATATTTTTTTCTTGTAACATATCCTTCCCATACTTGAGTCCGCGCTTTTATTTTGGTATTAGTTGTAAGAAAATCCTGCTTTGTCTCAAAAAATTATTTTTTACTTTCCAGTGCAGTTAAATAGAAGCATGTTTAAAGAAATTAAAACAAAAATTATTTGATTTTATACGTTTTAGATTTGACAAAAATTGTCACCGATTTATGATTTTTGCTAACGAAATTGAACATGCTATCTTGTCGAGCCAAAGAAGATTTGAAAATTCTGTAGAGTTATTACTTATTCTACCTAGTCAAAGAAGGTATGAAATATCCAAAAGTTTCATACAAATCCTTAGATAGTGGGAGAGGTACTGTAGGGTCACTAGAGGTCACTGCTGACCTTCTGATCATGTAAGGTTGTATTGTCACCAGGAGTGAGTGCCCATGCAAAATTTCATGTCCACCGGGCAAAGGGAACAGGTCGAAAATTGAGTTACAAGTTTTGACCCAAACAGATATAGAAGTCAGGTTAAATAAAAGCATGTACAAATATAATGGCATGTATACACATTAGATTTTATATCAGATGATTTATGATTACTGTACCATGAAATAAGGCCTGTTAATAAATTCGATGCGTTTGTTTTAAAGTATTATTTTAAGGGCCATGGGACCCAGGCCATTGGCTGTCTAATGACAGGTAAAGCCAGGATCAAATCTATGGCGAAGACTGTAGCTGGCTACATTCACATCACAAAGTGGTAATTTAATCAGGACAGTCATTCATTTTCAATAATGATTGACAGGAGGGTTGTCTGATGCAAGGTGAAAAGGCTCATTATTTCGTTGTGGATTTGAACATTTGCTGAATATAATATAGGAAACCCTCTTGGAAAAGTCCTTTGGGCTCGGAAATTAACTGAACGACCAACCACCTCCCGGGCACGTCCCCATCTTTGTTGGGGTAGGTAGCGTGGCCCTTCACGTGATTGACCAGATCCCACCCCTCGGGTACGAGGATGTTTAGGGGTATCTGCCTCTTAGGATAATGGGTACGGTGGGACTGCACTCTTTCACACATGTAGTGGAAGGGGGTGGGTATCCGTGGGTATGGCAGGGTTGTGACGGGCACGACTGTATCTCGGGTTACCTTGTGTGTGTGTGTGTGTGTGTATGTATGTACATACACGGTTTGAGGGTCGCGTCTGGTCTTGGTCGCTGTTTCTTCGCTTTAATGTTTCCTCCCTCAACCTCCCCCCTCTCCATTCTGATACCCCTCAACCTCCCCTCTCCATCCTGACACCCCTCAACCTCCCCTCTTCTCCATTTCTGACTCCACCTCAACCCCTTTCTGATACCCCCTCATCCTTCCTCCTCCATTTCTTGACACCCCTCAACCTCCCCCCCTCTCCATTCTGACACCATCCCTCAACCTCCACCTCTCCATTTCTGACACCTCAACCTCCCCTCCATCGCTGACACCTCAACCTCCCTCCATCTCCATTTCTGACACCCCCAACTCTCCCACTGTATACCCCCGGATCTGTATCTCAATCGTGAGATGCCCTTGTTCTATTTTAGATGCCTGTTCTCCCCCCTTCCCTCCCTCCCTCTCCCTTTCTCGTCTAATCTCTCCTACCCCTCCTCCTCACGTCATGAGAGCTTGACCCTGACTCATCGTCCGTATCATCAGGATAAGTTTTCCTGAGCTGCCTATGTCGTTGTTTTGAGTTCCGGAATGTGTGAAACGGCTGCATCCGCCTCTCGTTGGGAAGTCGTGAAATTGCTCATTGGTCTTCTGAAGTGTTATGTAGTAGGAAGATTTGCTTATGAATCATTGTAATCTTTTTGTGGAGAATATGCTCACTATAGTTAAATATAATTTCACCATTTAGTGTGCCCAAGGAGCTTGCGTGTATTTTTTTTTTTAGTGAATGCAAGAAAAATTGTCCTAGTCCTGCACAATCAGAATGTAATCCTTAAAACAAGGAGGCATGTAACCATTTCCTTTTAAAACCGAATCAACTCGAAATTGTTATAATGTACTGTACTGCTTGAGCGTCTCTTTCCTTCTTTCATGCACTGACAAACGTTTCTGTTTTATTCGATGGTGTTCCCTATTCGTCATGGCGTAAACCTTTGTATGTATGTCAAATAATATTCAACCCTGTCTTCATTTGATTCAGGTTTATATATATATATATATATATATATATATATATATATATATATATATATATATACTGTATATATGTATGTATATGAAATTAAAAGTATTAGGAATTAAAGAAGTTTAGCACAACAGACAGTTCCAGGCCTTCAGTTGTTGAAGGTATTACAGTCATTCATGAATGTAATTAATACTTGGGCTCGTCGTCACTCAAAAAAGGGAAGTCTGTCAACATACCTCCTTTCATGCAGAGACCAAAGTTCATTAGTGGTTGGTCAACTGTTCCCATCCGATCTCTTCGTTGTGGAATAAGGGTAGATAGTTTTTTTTTTTTCAGTGGTGGCGTCGCCTCGCCGAGGTTGACCACTGAGGCGTCACAAGGTTTTATGCAGAAAGGTCGAAGATTACCTCCTTGTGGAAGGTCATGTTTACTTGTTTGGTTTGTTTGTATAGTGATTCAGTAGTTATCTTAGTTTTTATTGCTAATGAATTCGTTAATTTAATGGTATTAGGAACCTGTTTCACAGTGTATATATGTTGGTTTTTTCCTAATGTTGGTTTTTTGATATTTTTAGGAACCCACAAATACTCTTCAATGACAAATAAAATTGATACGAGTGAATATAAAGATAATTTCACGTAGTTCTGGATAACCTGTTTGTTCCGTTTTGAAGTATTTAGAGCTGTGCCTGCACCTTTGTGTTGAAAAGCCTAATTTTTTGGTATTATTCAGACATTGGTTTTTATACTTTATTGTCATTGATTTAATTTTATTTACTAATTACTCTGCTGTTATCCCCTCACACTTGGATATCTTGGATTAATAATAGTAATAAATCATTATTACTATTATATTAATCCGACATCCTCATCAGAAGATGACTGGGACTTGAAATGTCCGCAGAATATAATTGTGGACGTGGGCCTTGACAGAATCACCATATGAATAACATTTGTTTCGTGAAACTTAGGCACACGATCAACTTTCTTTTAAAATGCCGAAGTTTGTAATAATTTGGTAATATCTTAATTATGTAAATGAAATGTAACATTTTTCTTATTATGTAAATGAAATGTTATATATTTCTTATTATGTAAAAGAAATGTAATATTTTTCTAAAAAAAGATAAAAAAAACCGATATTCATGGATATTTTCCGTACTCGGGTGAAGCTGTCCTTACTCAACCCAGACTTATGTTCGTCGTCTAGCTCATAATTTTGGTGAACCATTAACCTCCGAGATGATTGTGCTGGTTTTTTTCTATTTTATTGTTATATGCAACGGATGTACATAGCTACGTAGTTGTAACCTGTGTTGAATTATGTTGGTTCTAACGTATTGTTTCGAATCACAAATTTTTTTTTTTTAATATTAACACTTCCGTTAAGACCTGTAAGGATACTGCATTCAGTGTTGCTTTAGACATGATTTAGATAATTCGCTGTTAAGAGTTGCAAATATTTTCATTCTGTTACTTAATATTGGCAGTGTCGGGTCTCTTTTTATTTAAATTGTTTTAATCTAGGAATTAGAAATGATAAAAGCTTAAACGTTCCCAGAAACATGCAAATGTCGTCATAGAAGATTGCGAGAGAAGATTATTTTCATTTCGTTACCTAATGGTGGCAATGTCGGATCTCGTTTTTATTTTAATTCTGTTTTAATCTGGGAATTAGAAATTGTAAAAGCTTAAACGTTCCCGAAAACATGCAAATGTCGTCTTAGAAGATTGCGAGAGAACATTCTTTGCGGTACCGACGGGCTTCTGACGGCAAATTGCAGCTCAGCCGTCTCGAGTCAAGACACCCAGTATTGAAGAGTAGCGACAGAAGGCCGACTTTCCCACGCATTATACAATAACCCAAGACGTACTCGTCTGCCGAGTTTAAAGGAGAGAGAGAGAGAGAGAGAGAGAGAGAGAGAGAGAGAGACTCTCTTATAAGGTGAACCTATGACGGCATAACTGTCTCCTTGGCTTTTGAGACAGGACTGTTGAAGTCTACGCAATCATAGTTTACAACATCTTCAGCTGAAAGTTTGCACCAGTGGTAGCGGGCTCACAGCTGACCTTGAGAATGTGTCCTAGACGTAAACTGCTGAGGGATCGACGCATTTCCCATTTTTTTATGGAATGGAAAGTTTCCAGGAATTTTCAATCTCCAGTTCCTCTATTCTATCTCTTCTTGATAGACGGTCTGTTTTTTTTTATTACTTCGCCATATGAAGGGAATAGCTGGGTGACTTGTATATTGCTATATATTGATATTTGGACAACGGGACTTTTCATATGAGTGATAATTTGCAGACATGAAGGGTTTTCTTCCCCTTATTTTGGAAAGTTGACATACCAATTTTTTCTGCTGCAGTCCCGGATGTTGGACATTCCAAGTACGAACGATCTCGGATGTTAAATACAGTATATTCTCCAGCGTATATAGAGGAATAAAGCTTCCATCATTTTTATTCGTTGAAGAGGTATGAAAAAAGCGCTTGGCATATTGATATACTGTAAGCGTGTGAGTCAGTTTCTCGAAAGAGCTGATAAAGAATGATGAGATACCTCACTGTTATGTTTGAAGTTATATAGAAGAATGAAAAATTTATGTACCTTTAATAATGCAGTAGAATTACGTAATTGCGACCGATCAGCTCATAGAATTTGTGTGCCATTTCCTCTGATGTTTTGGGGACAAGGTTTATCGACCTAGCAGTACGCACAGCAATCGGGTCTGTTGCCGGGTTAGACTAAACCCCTTCCCTGACGTTCCTCGTTTTCTTCACTCTCGCGGTTCTGTCGGAAATTATGGGTACTTTTGTGGAAGTACCCGAACGCCATCTTTCCATCAGTCACAGAGTACTATGCGTGTACAATTAAGGTAGGCAGATCATCAAAGGCGGAAAGAAAGAAAAGACTTGCATGGCCTGCGCGTACACACACGCAAAAATGACGTTACTAGTGTCGGAGTTGCTTGCATGAACCCGTGATGATTATAGGTTCGGCATTGAGCGATAACTTATGTGTCTGGTTCGATACCCCAGGTCCATTTTCGTGTTTTCAAGTTCACGCGGCATCCATCGAACGCCTGGGCGCCGTGTCGTGCAGGTGCATTAGTGGCACAGAAGGGACGGATGTGTACGCTTTCAAAAGAAAGAAAGCTATTAATCATTCGTGACGCTCCGTGTGTACTTTTCCAACTCCGCAGAGACGCCCTGTTTTGTTTTTCGGTTCCGTCAGCGAACTCTCTTCTTGGAAGTCGGCTGTGCCAGTGGTTTTTGGGGGTGACTCGGTGTCAATGCACTTTCGTCTGGTTTGGAGGTCGTAGGATCTACAGGCGATGACGAATGTGTCGTTGGTAGTATTATAGCGTCTGGTTTTGATATATAGGCGACTAAGATAGTCAGACCAGATGTTGGTGGGCTTTTCTCTATAGATGTGGAAGTATTTTATGTACCGAAGAGACAGCGCAGTTTACACTGGTAGTGTCTATGCAGAAATACTCAGGATAGGTAGTGACAGGCTTTTTCCCTTGAAAATTGTCTCGTTCCTTTTTAGACTGCCATGGGAACGATGCAATACAATTGGTTTTGTGTTGCAGCCCTTATGCAAATAAGACGATGGATTCAGAAGCATTAGAACAGTTTCTACCCTCTTGAACATTTACGTTTGAAATGTTGGAAATACATGTTCTTAAAACTAGTATGATACTGCATCACTTATATATGAAGTTTTGTATTTTGTTAATTTTAATTGATAGAACATTGATGTATGAAGTCATGTATGTTTTCATTTTGATTTTGGGGAACTGGAGTAAGAATATTAACGCTACAGCATTGGTGGGTCCTGAAATATGTCGCTGAAGAGATTTAGAAGGCAATGCAAGAAACGCCAAAGATGCAATTATTTCTTGCGTCTTTGATGTTATTGTATTTTGAATAAATTAGAAAACTATAGATATTTTTAGATACATACTGTTGGTGTGAGTGATAATGTTAATGTTTTTCATGTCTGAATTTTGTCCATTTAATGTGAATAATTTTTTAGGTGACCGACATAATCGGTTATGGACGTTACTGATTATAATTTTGAGAACTCAGAATATGTCGCTGGATAACACCTTTGTTGTGTCAGAGAGAACTGTTACATGTTCGTATATTTTTCCATAAGATTGTTTTTCATTCTGATTGTAAAAAGTCCACTTTTAGGTCGAGCCAACATACTGTATATTCTCTTTTAGATGATGAAAACGGTTAATATTGGAAAACACCACGGACGTGCTATATATCAATTTATTTTTTGTCTGGTAATCTTAATTAAGTTCATGAAATGTTTAGTTCTTATTATTAGTTTGTGATAAAAAAACACGCTCTTTCGGGAGACTGTAAATGACCACTGCTGTTGTGACGCCAGCGTACGTTGCAGCATATATTTTAGAAGTCATTTCATAGCAGGTTTTAGATTCTGGCGCTGCTGAATCCAATCACCATAATTGATTTAGACTAGAAAATTTATAATCGCCATTAGTATGCAAGAGTTGGAAAACAAGGTTTTATTAAATTCATTGCACGCTAATTGGAAAGGACGTTGACACAGACACGTGATCTGTGTCGTGTTGTGTGTGATATGCATGGTGGTTGCAGGTGACTGGTTTATTATCATTGATGTGGTTGCGTTAATTATTAATTATTATCGTTGTTATGCATTACTACCCGAATACTACTCTCCTTGCATTTTAATGCGTTTTTGTGTATTTATTAAGTTATTAACTAATTTTTTTTTTATTTTGATAAGCGATATCTTTTTGTGTTTTCATTTACCTACTGAACACCATATTCTTTGGAAGCTTGAATTTCAAGTCAGTGGGCCCTGTGGTGGGCTGGTTCCATATGAATAGGGTTCATCTTTGAATAATAATAATACAATAATAATAATACACACACAATAATAATAACATTGTTTGCAGCTGACTGGCTGATTGATTTACACCCAGGAGCATGATGTATAAGAGTCAGCATTGGCCACCTTGTTAAGGCTCACCCTTATGGCTGACAACAGTAGAAATTAACATATGGCCTCCCATATGTCTCGACTTTTGGTCATTTTGATAGCAGTGCGGTCAACTCCTTGGTCATCCCTTGTCAAGTACCACATCAGTTGTCACTCATTCCCATGATTTATTTAAAATGGGGCCGCATGATTGTTGTTAACCGGTTATGGTTGGTTGGTTCATGCTACTTTGTACCGTTAGACGGCGCATCTGTAGGTTAATACTGCTGGTTTTTCTCGACTTGAGGTTTTTAAATCTTCCCCGGTTGTAATTTGATTTGGGCGACTGTGGTGCAGCATTTTCGGCATTTTAATTGTTATATAGATGCATGCCTGTATTTATGTTCACGCGCGAGCGCGCGCTCACGTACTTCTCTCTCTCTCTCTCTCATATATATATATATATATATATATATATATATATATATATATATATATAATTCTTTGTAAAAAGAACAGTTTAATTAGTTGTGGTAGTTAGTTGTGGAAAGGTTAATATATTGTATGGGAGTGTTTGAGCTGTTTTGTACTAAATATAATTTTATATCATAAGATGATTCAGTACTGTATTAATATTTAAGAACGTGAAATTAGACTTCGCATATTTCAGGAAAGTTTTATAACCATCCAGTTGCATAACAGCATTAAACTTCAAGTGACATTCTTCTCATTGCATGTGTATGATAACGAGGATTTGCACTTCCAAAGGAAATGCCGTAGGTCACACTGCAGTGAATCACTTCCAACGGTTGATGTGTGGGAGTATAAGAAAGAACGGGTATTTGTCAGTTCCGTTTTCTATTTTCTCGTAATGGGCTGACATACTGGCAGTCTGTAGGGTATTACACGGGGGTGATTGTATTGTAGACCCCCGTGGCTTCATGGATTATTCCGTTATATTTGAATTGACCATCGAAGGTTGAAAGACGGCAATATGCTGGCGACTGTAATAAACTGAAGGACAATAATTGTCGTTTTTTGTCCGGTGGGTTAAGTTGGTAAGAGGGACATTATTTCATTAATGATAAGGGAAAGTCAGTTTACCTACCAGATTTCATTCACAGAGACGTCAATCGTTATGTTGGACAATTTTTTATGCCATGTGTTTTTTTTATTGACATTCGTTGTAGTTGATCTCTGATTCCCACGTTGTAGTTACTAGGAAATATTGCATTGCCAACAATAAACGAATCTCCTAAGCCGTAATTGTTATCAATAGTTGTGTTTCACTTAACCCTCGCAATTGTCTAGTGCTTGTTCAAGCAGTGCAGTGTAATGCAATAGTCACTCTATGACCTCCTTACTGACGAAGTGTAGGCGGTTGGCAAGTTACTGGTGCACTTTTTTTTTTTTTTTTTTTTTAATTCTAGGACAGGTTGCCAGTAGACAGCATGGCTACGCAAAGTGCCTCTTGGATAGGGCAAGGTCACGAGGAAGGTGTTCGTGATGTATTGTAGAATGTCATTTTTGGAATGTTTGTTTTTTTTTTTTTCAATTTCGTGTTACTGTTATGTTTTGCATAATTATTTTTGGTGTTTGTGTTTTAAATTTCGTGTCACTATTATTTTCTTTTTCAATTTCGTGTTAATATTTTTTGCATGATTTTTCCAACTCTTAGGTCTCTGTTATCTTGCAACATTATTTTTTTGTAAGAAATTCTGTAATAGTGTTTTTTTTTTAATTTGACAATAATATGCAAATGATAAGCTGCAAGTTTTTGTAGCAAATTATTAGTAAATTAAAAAAATGCTTCTACCATTTAAGATTCTTAAGTGTAAGTGAATATTGGTGAGAACGTTTGCAACATACTGAATCGGAAAATCAGAGATGAAAGTGTTGATTTTTTCGTCCAACTCCCTTTTTCAAGTTTAATGTATTATGTAATTACAGTTTGATTATGCTCTATATTATGTAACCACAGTTTGATTTGTGCACTCATGGCTTCTTGAATCGCCCATATCTGAATCTATAGTGTCAGTCTTGCAAGGCTGTTGGCACGGAGGCGGTGTATAGCAACCATAGTTATACGGAGGCACCTCCGGTGGTCAGTTCAAGGGTGTCTTCTCACGTGTACTGAGCCAGACATTCACGTGCCTAAGCAGGTTGGAGACACGTGCTCGCACCCATTGCCCGTCGCCGTGCGCCCTTGCGCGCGCAAATGGCCATCCTGATCTGTCCTTTTGTTGACAAAAGCAAAAGTGAACTTATCTTCGCACGTAGAGCTTTCAGTAGACCAGGAAGTGTCGACAATTTGAGTGTTATCCCATTATGCAATGTTGAAGCTCAGCCAATAGGATTTTGGACTTGGGTATTATCCTGTTTGGTTATGTTGTTGTTTGCAGAGGTGAACAGTTTATCAATTGTTTGCAGAGGCGAACAGTTTGTCAATTGAGCAGAGGCGAACAGTTTGTCATTTGTTTGCAGAGGTGAACAGTTTGTCAATTATTTGCATAGGTGAACAGTTTGTCATTGTTTGCAGAGGTGGACAGTTTGTCAATTATTTGCAGAGGTGAACAGTTTGTCATTGTTTGCAGAGGTGAACAGTTTGTCAATTATTTGCAGAGGTGAACAGTTTGTCAGTTGTTTGCAGAGGTGAAGAGTTTGTCATTGTTTGCAGAGGTGAACAGTTTGTCAATTGTTTGCAGAGGTGAACAGTTTGTCAATTGTTTGCAGAGGTGAACAGTTTGTCAAGGAATTCAGATCTGAATGTTTATCTAGTGGTTACATGGCATTACAAGATTCAGGTAGACATCATAACACAATAGATGCTGCAAGGAAGCCTGGGATACATGTATGGGTAATTGCCAGTTATGTTAAGATAAGATTCCCTCATTTTCCCTGTGCATAATAAAAGACATTTCTCGCAGCATTGTCAAAACAAGCAGTTAATGTATGTCAGGTAAAAGCAATTAAGAAGGAGATGATGAATTTACACTGAATGAAAACACTGAACCACGCGCTGTCCCTCTTAATCCCTCTTATGGAAGAAAGTAGAGGCAATTTCCTTCCCCTTATACCTCCTTTCGCAAGAAAGGGTTCCTTGTCTCTCTCTCCCCGTCATCCTCATTAATGAGGAGCTCCATTATATACCTCCCTATTGATTCGGGCATTAAAAACATTCGTGCTCATGAGAGGTGGGGGGTGGTGGAATGAGGGGAGGGACGGTATTGGAGTTGCCGGCTAGGAAATCTCCGTGTAGTAGCTAATTATAAAGCTGTATGGAGCTGAGCTTGTTTTATTGCTTCCCCTGGTTGAATTTGTGTGACGGTTTCTATTTGCTATTAACTAAGTAATAACAGTAATTATAATATGTTTTGTATTATGTTAAGGATAGCACAGAGTTACAGTATACAAATAGTATTTTTTTTTTTGGTTTTATAACGATTGGAAAGACGGTAACAGCCGATAATGTAAAGTTCACACATAATCATATACAGTAGGCTATATCATTTGCATTGTTCTTCTTCATCTTTAAGTTGTTATTGTTCATAGAACCTCTCCAATTTCAAACTTTCCTCTCCTGATTTTGATCCATAGAAAAGATAGATTACGGAATTTTGGGATGAAATATTGTGATATACATACTTGTCACACACACACACACACACACACACACACACACACACATATTAGTTATATATATATATATATATATATATATATATATATATAAAGGAGTCGTAAGAATGGTAAAATAAGGAGACAGAAGGATGAATGCAAAATGGCAACTTTTTTAAAGCCAGTGTTGATGGAATGTAATTAAAGGATTGTTGCCACATCTGTCCTTTGAAGTAGTAAGGTGTTGATGTTGAATGCAACGAAAATAAATGAAAATGTTGAAACTGTTGAGATGAGTTCTGCGTAGAAGTCATGCAATCTTTTACTATATCCAGTGTGCGTAATGCATTAAAAGACCGCTCAGAATGTTAATGGTCAGTATACTTTGCTGAAGATGATGTAATTTTTGTTCAGGGCGATGATGACTAGTGCTACTAGTGGGGTAGGTAATTTATTCGATTGGACACCAACCTCTCATTATTTTGGATAGTATTCCAGTTGTTTTTTCGAGAATGTATAATCTGTCGTTTATTACTCAAAGGATATAGATATCTTATTAAAATGAACGATATCACACAAAAAATTGTTGCCAACGTTATTTGATTTTATTTCTTTTATCCATCGCTGAGGAAAGTTAAAGTATATCTTAGTTTAACCAGACCACTGAGCTGATTAACAGCTCTCCTAGGGCTGGCCTGAAGGATTAGATTTTATTTTACGTGGCTAAGAACCAACTGGTTACCTAGCAACGGACCTACAGCTTACTGTGAATCCGAACCATTATGACGAGAAATGAATTTCCATTACCAGAAATAAATTCCTCTAATTCTTCATTGGCCTGTCGGAGACTCGAACGCTGGGCCAACAGCGTGCTAGCCGAGAGCTCTACCCACCCCTTCAATGAAGACATCGCTGAGGAAAGTCCATCTCTTTTCGAGCTTGCTCATATTCTCCTAACATCCTGTTTTTGCTGAAACAGTACGCGGGTCATCGTAATACCCGTAATACCTTACCGGATCTTCTTAACGGTACCGTGTGTGGATTCGATTATCCGACTTTAGGTTACCATAGAGCTGTCAGGTTTCTCTTTTTCTAGCCCCATTTGGATGTGGGATAATAGGCGAGGAAGTCTTCCAGACAAGGTGACGAGGGTGAGTAATGTGAAAGGTAATAGGTTTTCATTACAGCACGGGAGCGTTAAGAGACGTAGTAGTAATAATGATGATAATAATAATAAAGAAATGAAATCAACAATAATCTTGGCTTTCCTATGTATGACATTAAATTATTCATTTTCCATATGGATATTTATGTTATTGTAAAGCATTTTAATAGTCTTTTGGTATTGAAAGTCTTCATAACAAAGCGTGCAATTGAACAGAAATCTCATAGAAACTACATATTGTTTTGATGATATATATTGGCTTTATTTAAGAGGATTATCGCTTGTAATTCCAATTTCCTTGGGAATGGAAGATTAAGATTACAATTTCATAATTTCTGTTGTATAATTTGCAAGGGAGTGATAATGGGGAACGAATCTTTCTCGTGGCAGTTGTGATTATGTTACGATTCTGTCAGTTCGCTTTTATGTTAGGGAATGAAGTTTGGTTTAATTGAGCGTGAAAGTGTAGGCTCAGGAGTTGCCGAATCAAGAGTGATTTGCTGAGGTGGCACGTAAACTATCGGCGTTTGAGAGAGAGAGAGAGAGAGAGAGAGAGAGAGAGAGAGAGAGAGAGAGAGAGAGAGAGGAGGAGGCGGAGCCTGTTGTAAGTTGCAGGACAGCAGCGATCAGCTGATCTGTCCGTTGTGCCAGCAGCCACGTGGTTGCACTCTCGCAGGATCAATAGTGGGGCGCATGGCACACCCAGCCTTGTCTCGACTCTTAGTCGGAGCCTTCTGTCTTGGGCTTCCTTCTCGCACAGGAGTGGCACTCTTGATGCTAACTTAATAGCAGTGGTGTACATATGTGTATTTATGTTATTAATTTATCTAGGTATATTGATGCTATATAAATTTTGTGTGTTTCACATATCTGGGTGGCCTCTGCTTCGTATACCTCAGGCGTAAGGAAGTTGTACAAATATTGTTGGGTGTCAAATATGATGGACAGGAGCCATCTTTGCTCCACCAGGATTATAAGAATCCACTTCGAAGACTTACATGTGTTACGTTCATTCTACCGAATGCCGTTGTTAATCTCTGATCGATCTAATAATCCAATGATAATCCTCCAAAGCCGCTGTCATTTGCACGGCTTCGAAGGAGGTTCTGCCTCTGGGCCTCATGAGAGCATGAATGCCGGTGGTGGGGCGTCTGGAGAGGATGGCTGCGGGGGAAGACACGGAGGGGGGAGGGTTTTGGGAGGTAGGAATGGTGGATTTAGGGAAAGAGGGTCGTACTTATTAGGATTTGCTACCCATGTTGAATTTGTCCATAAAGTAAGCTTTCAATAATAATCGGTTGTCCTCTGATGGGCCTTTTTGGAATGGTAGGTGGCTTTGCATTCTTGCAAAAAAGCAAAAAATGGTAATGGGAGTGTCTGCAGCCAGCGTAAGTCCATTCTCTCTCTCTCTCTCTCTCTCTCTCTCTCTCTCTCTCTCTCTCCAGGAAAGAGACATGTGCCGTTGTAGTCGTCGGTGGCCACAATTCAATAGGGTGTCCTTGCGCGGCTCAGGGCAATCGAGTTCGAGTTGCAACCTAGCACGCAAGTGTTTAAGCGCTCCTCTCGCAGCTGTCGTTGGAGCTCGGCTGGTTTTGTGGATGTTCCCGTTTTATTCTCGTGGAAAGAAGGAGGACCTCCGTTGCGCATTATGAGTGCCTTTTGAAAGACGGACATCCTCCCCGGGACCAGACTCCATCAGAGATGCATTGGTGGTGTCGGTGGGTGAAAAGGTGTCTGTGGAGTCATAACCTAGGGCGGTCAAGGTCAGGTCCCCCCTTCCACCAAGGTCAGTTTCAAGATGGCTAGTTTTAGGTGTACAGAATGGGCAAAAGGCAGCGCCGTTTAAATTAATTAGTGCGTAAGTGTGCGGGGACTTTGTTATGATACAGCGTGTATTTAAGACGTATGTTGACGTGAGATTTATATAATGGGTATGCATATGCGTGAGTTTCAGGAAAGTGCAGGAAAAATTTGATATATATATATATATATATATATATATGTATATATATATATATATATATATATATTGTACAGTATATCATCCTGTAACCGGGGGGAAGCGGGTGGTTCTAGAAGGTACTACCTTCCGGTTTTCAGAAGTTAAATGTGAGGTGAGGTTGTAAGCCTGATGCCCTGCCCCACTGATGTTCACACGTCTTATGTACCAACGGCGTCTACCATTTCTTAGTGGTCATCCATCCAAGTGCTGACCATTCTCAGCATGTTACACAATCACAAGTTACGTAAGATATTTTTCGTCATGTATTCAGGCAAACTTCTCGTGACTCGAAGACGCGACAAAAAATTACAATCGATTGCGGTTTGTCACGCAAGCAAGCAAGCAGGCAGGCAGTGGTCATGGTGGGCTGAAAATAAATGGAGAGGAGTTTTATCCCTTTTCACTCCCCCAGGAAGATTTATGTTTGGTCACATTTGTCTAAGGACGAGGCCAGGGCAGACGTGTGTCTCGAAAATAAGATCTTTGTTTTTTACATTTCTTTTATAATTATATTTTGTTTGTCATTCTCTGCCACGTAGTAATAATCCACTCTTTGAATATTTGCGGTTAACGTGTACACAATAGCATTTCTCGTGGAATGTCAGGTAACAGATTAGCGAATGGATTGAAAATGGTAGAGCTCCGAGTAAACACACTGGCGGCTTGCTTCGGTACTCTGTAAATTACATACTGGGAGTATTGACTGGGTAGTTTTGCACGGAAAGTGTATTGCCGGACCAATTACCCGAAGACGTCACTGTACCCTACGTAAAGTAAGAGGTGGCAAGAAAATCTATAATAATTAAGTCGATGGTATCTGTTCGATAGATCTGTTTTTCAAGGTTGCTTACTATTTATACCTTGAGCTTTGTTCGCCCATATGCTGGAAACTTTAGAAATGCTTATTCAAGAGTCGTCTGCTTCCCAGTAGTTTTGCACTTTTTTTCGCGGAAGTTATCGTTTGCTGCCTTGAGCCAGTTTTATTCTGCTTTTTGTTTCATTTTTATTGTCCTCCTTTTTAATGGAAGAAGATGGCTAAAGCGCTTGGATAGTAGATGTGTAGTAAACATATCATTGCTTTATAATGATGGCAGTCTGTTGTTATTATATTATTATTATTATTATTATTATTATTATTATTATTATTATATTATTATTATTACAAGTGTTTTTGTTGGCAGGAGTTCTATTGATGGGTTGGTATCGTTCTCGGCTAGCACTCTGTTGGGCCTGCGTTCCATTCTCCGACCGGACAATGAAGAATTAGAGAAATTTATTTCTGTGATAGAAATCCATTTCGTTATAATGTGGTTCTGATTCCACAGTAAGCTGTAGGTCCTGTTACTTAGATAACCAGTTGGTTAGCCACGCAAAATAAATCTAATTTTCGGGCCAGTTGTAGAGCTGTTAATCAGCTCAGTGGTCTGTTAAACGAAGGTATACTTAACTTAACTTGTCGTATAGGGAGAAGGCGAGTTGGACTGACCTAAAGACTGTACATTTTACGAGTTTGAAAGAAGGGAAAGCGGTGCCTAGAAAGTGGTAGGTTGACCGTGGTAAGTGTTAGAATAAAATGACCATCATATTGAGAAGGTACAGTGGTGTGTGGACGTTTTAGGTGGCGCAGTTTATGTAGAGGGTGTCAGCTTGCTTGTGATGAGTATGCTGTACAAGAATATGAAGTGGCTTTTAAACATGGTATTTGCTCTTGATTGAATGCGACAGAGTCTGCTGTTTTATGAACGAGGCTAATCCCCGTGAAGGGATGCTGTCTCTGCCAGGCTCTCTGTAATAAATATGAGGATAGAAGTGAAAAAGATATCACAACGCCAAGTTCTTTCATTTCAGGTCGTTCATCATCTCTTCCCTTGTTATTTTCTGCTTTCAACGTTTTTATCACAGTCCAGTTCTTCGTGACTCACACGCTTCGCTTGTGATATAAAGTGCTACATTTTAAATATGCAGAATGTAATCGGTTCTTGGTTGTTTGCGTGCAAAGCCTCTCACATCAAAGCCTAGATTGACCTTGAAATGTGACGTTCTCACATAGTCTGGTCCTGGGCATGAATGCTTTCATTCTTTTATTTGCCGTTTCCAGTGGGCCTCTTAATTATTTGCTAAGCTTCGATCGCAGGATAATTCAATTCTTTATGTTCCTAACCCCCTTATTGGAAATTGTTAGGGTCTCAATATTTACGAAAATGTTGCATGTGCATTGAAATATCTGTCTTGGCTTCCTCCTGATTTGATACGTTTTTTTTATTTATAATTCTTTTTAAGAAACGGTTCTGCTCCTAAATTATCTTAAACTATCCCATCAAACTGTTCGTTTAGTTCTTGAATGTTTCAGTTACCATCTTAACTTTTAGATAAATTTGTATTTTTTGATCCGACTATACCAGCTACGCTATTTCTATTATTATCTTTTTCACCATCCGTATTGATTTGTTGTTGTTGCTTGCTGAGCTACACACGAGCTTCTTGTATGTATAGAAATGTCGGGAATGCCTTTTGCGGCAGGTCTTTTGTTATACATTCGTGGAGTATAGTTCTTCTGTCGGGATGTTAACCGTCTTCTTGGAACTTTAACTTACTGTAGAGTTTTATTCCTGAGTGACTGGTTGCACCCTGTTTCCCAGAACGCCAGCGTTAGTCTCCAAATAAGACGTGGCAATAATGTATACTGCCCGCGGTACCAAGTGCTGTCATTTCCCATTACTCTGAAGCCTGTGGAGTGGCTTCCCAATAGTGTCTAAGGATACTGACACTTGGAAGTTTAAGAGAAGCCCTAGTGCTGCCTTCAAGCATCATACCATGCTCCTTGGGATGATTTTATTTCAAGTTTACAACTAATGTTTAAATATAAATGCTTATTTCATTTTAATTAAGTGTTGTACTATAACTTACTTCATTCTTTTGTTATCCTCCTTTTGGGAAAAGTTATCCATGAAGTTCACGGCATTCTGGCTCCGTGTGAATGTCCTATGAACAGCAACAACACCAGTTAAATTTGGATTCATCCATTAATACTGGCCTGAATGTAACGCACACATTCATTTAAACTTAGCGAATGTCAGGGTATCGAGTAGTTAAACTAGCTTTCAGCCATTCCAAGATAAATTTTAAATGAGCACTGTCAGTTACAAAAACTGGATACAAGCCCTTTGGCTACTCTGACACGTTTTTTTCAGTCATCTGTTTTGTGGTGGTGGACTAGAGAATTCCTCAAGCAGATAAAAAAGGCATATTCGTCCATCTCTTCCGCAAAAGATTGATTTTCAATCCATGTGTAAGTTCTCGAAGTACTTCATCGCGTCTTGTGTTTAAAGGTCAGAAATAAGTGTGGGGAGTTTTCATCTCTTTTGTTTTGTGGGAAGCACGTTGTACTTCTGCCACAGAAACCAGGAACGATTATTAAAGTCTCTCTCTCTCTCCGTTGCTGTTCCCTTGACCTTTCTGACTCATTTATTAATAAAAGTAATTGGTTGTTATTGGTTTTAATTGGAACAAATCAAGCAGTTGAATGAATTTATTGTTTATAACCAGTCATGACAAATTTACCTCCTGGCATGAAGGCTTGCATTTTTGTAAATAAACACAAATATCGAAAGACTAGGATAAATTTAGCTGGCGCCTTATGTCTGTTATGAATATTATTTTCTTGTTACTGCTGTATGCATTTGTAAATGTTTTTTGTCTGGATATTATGTAGAAAATAAGCCGGATATGTACTTCTTTTGTTAAAGCAGTCACGTAACATGCAAATATTTTTTTCTATAAAAATGCGTATTTCGGATCTTTTTTTTTTTAAGACTCATTATAAGGGATATGATATATACAGTATAACCTCTGATGACCTTGAATTTATTATCTGTTTTTTTTTAAGACTCATTATAAGGGATATGACATATATACAGTATAACCTCTGATGACCTTGAATTTATTATCTTTTTTTAGGACTCATTATAAGGGATATGGCATATACAGTATAACCTCTGATGACCTTGAATTTATTATCTGCTCATTGGGTCAGCTTGTAACGCAAGAAGTCCACCGTCTCAAGGACAGTCCCATCTCGCCTGGCCTAGGACAGGGCCAGACGTCGCGGCTGTAGTTGTAAAGCAAGTGGGTTCAAGGTGATTCGTTTGTTTTTGTTCGTCGCTCTTGAACGGCTATTATAGTCTAGCCAGGCATCTTCATGAACAGTGGCTTATCATTTATTGGTATTTGGTTTTTATTACTTGCGTGCGCCTGCGGCTACACACACACACACACACACACACACACACACACACACACACACACACACACACACACACACACACACACACACACACACACACACACTTCCCCTTGAGTGTAAGTCACTCCCGAAGTATATTCAGTTGGATACTAAACGATGTTTATGGCGTAATATTTGTGAATACATAAAATGTCATGGTGTAAGTGACAAATATATATATATATATATATATATATATATATATATATATATATCTATCTTTATCTATATCTATCTGTCTGTCTGTCTATATATATATACAAATATATATATATATATATATATATATATATATGTATATATATATTCACATACTTTAAACCGTAAATCTCGTTTAATATGGATTTCTCTCTACGTTGGAAGTAACTTGCACCCAGACGGAATTATAGTTGATGAGTGCGTCTACGTGTATGACACCCTAGGTTTAACTTGTCACGATCCAGTCTAGGTCCATCCTCTCTCACCATTTGTCCCTTAGAAGGATGTCGAATGAAAGTGCCTAGGCTGAGCTAACGGACGGTACTTAACGTCCGAAGGGTCGGTGTCTGCTGTCACGACCTTCTGTTATATTCCCGTCATTTCTGACGGTATGGGTACATTAGTATGTCGACACTCGTGTGGATAGGCGTTACCAGTCTGTATTTTGACGGACGAATTGATTTCTCGATTGGATAGATAACACGTCCTATTGACAGGTGTGCCTGCTGCAGTCAGCAGAGCCGTGGAAGCACTGTAAGTTTATGTGTTAATTGCTTTTGCGGAGGTGCGAAAACATTTTACATGTCCAAAATTTATGATCTTCTCATGTTAGTATTTGCATAGCCACTAGGTGACGAGAGGCAGTTGATCTTGCATATATATATATATATATATATATATATATATATATATATATATATATATATATATATATATATATTTTTACACACACACATATATATATATATATATATATATATATCACACATTACCACAGTTGAAAAAATAAGAGACGGGATGAATTTCTGACCTGTTTAACTTATTTCCAAGCCATTGACGAAGGACTGATACATAGTATTAGAAGTCACAAATATGTATAATACAGAGACAGATATATATATATATAGATATATATATATATATATATATATATATATATATATATATATATATATTCATATATATATATATATATATATATATATATATATATATATATATATATATATAATAATATTCATATATATTTCATCCTTTTTATGTGTTTGCGTTTTGTTTGATTGTTTCTTTTGCAGTTCAGTGCAGCCGGAAACCTAATTTTATTTTATAAGTGTAATGCATGTCCACAAAAGTATTACCTTGAGGTTTGCATCTATTTTACTTGTTTGTTTTTTCCATGAAAGAAAGTTGGAAGGGAAAGGAGGCTGTCTTTCTTATGAGGCAGAGCAAAGAAATCGTAATGAAAACGCGCCGAGCTATTGACCATTGCTAGCTTCATTAACAGTCGCTCAAGATGTCGTTGCTGTATCGGTTTGAATTTTGTATTTTGCAGTGGATGCTCAGTCTTTACTCTCACGTTGCTGTAAGTTTGTAACGCCGTGTCGCTAGGGTCTTCAACTGTCGATAAATTCGCATATCACCTTCCCGGGAACCTCCCCAGTTCATCCTCAGGCCTCTCTCTCTCTCTCTCTCTCTCTCTCTCTCAAAACTGTAGGTCGTCGATTTCTCATCTCCATTCTAGAAATTGTAGTTAACGTAAGTGATGATGAAATTTTAATACTCTCTCTCTCTCTCATCTTACGACAGCTCTCTTTATGTTATAAAACTGTAAGTCGTCGATATCTCATCTCCATTCGTGTTTCTTCCTACAAATTGTTGTGGTGATGGAATTTTAATTCTCTCTCTCTCTCTCTCTCTCTCTCTCTTGACAGCTCTCTTTATGTTATAAAACTGTAAGTCGTCGATATCTCATGTTTCTTCTTAGGAATTGTTGTGGTGATGAAATTTTAATTCTCTCTCTCTCTCTCTCTCTCTCTCTCTCTCTCTCTCTCTCTCAAACATTACGACAGGCCTCTGTTTTTAAAACTGTAGGTCGTCGATGTGTCATCTCCATCGTGTTTCTTATTAGAAATTGTAGTTAACTTTCGCGGTGATGAAATTTTAATTCTCTCTTTTCTCTGTCCCTCTCTCATACACACGCAGGGAGAGAAGAGACATAGAGAAGAGGAGAGGGGAGAAGGAGGGATGGAGATAATAGGCTTATGTGTTTATGCACAGAATGGCAAATAAGACTCGGCAGGAGGGAGGAAAAGTGAAAGCAAAAGGGGTAGACGACCTATGCGGACCAGTTTTTGAATATGGTTGAAAATAAAAGCGGTTTAAGAATTACCGCACATAATTCGAATGGGATTTTTATTCCTTTGGTTTGGATTTCGTATTGTAATGTAGATTTGATCATCGTATGTTGAAGAGAGAGAGAGAGAGAGAGAGAGAGAGAGAGAGAGAGAGAGAGAGAGAGAGAGAGAGAGAGAGAGAGCAAAATATCATAACCATTGACGTTAATTACAGTTTCTAGGAAGAAGCTGGAATGGAGATGAGATATCGACGATACAATTTTATAACAAGAAAGAGCTGTCGTAAAGTAGAGAGAGAGAGAGAGAGAGAGAGAGAGAGAGAGAGAGAGAGAAGATCAAACCATTGACGTTAATTATAACTAGGAAGAAGCAATGGAGATGAGATATCGACGATTAACTTTTATAACAAATTCTAGGAAAAAAGACGAATGGAGATGAGATATCGATGGCCTAGTTTTTATAATATACACAAATTCTAGCTGGAGATGAGATAGAGTTTTATAATATACACAGCTGAGAGAGAGAGAGAGAGAGAGAGAGAGAGAGAGAGAGAGAGAGAGAGAGAGAGAGTTTGGAGAAGAGTGAACTACTAGCATGACCTATAGGAGTGGTCGACGCATTCCACGTAACTGTCTGATACTCGTCGACCTGTTGTCAAGAGCTGCCCCGGTGTCAATACTGCTCTTATGGTCTGTCAGCACAAGGAATAGCTTGGTGTGGATTGTAGGTAGATGATGGTGGGCTTGTAACCGGATCGTTTGGTTGAATGGCAGTTTTTTAAAATTTTAAATCTCGTGTCTGTTCGTGAACACTTTAACATTATTTTTCAAGTAACGGCACGAGGAAAAGATGTTCGACGATTGCATCTGAAGATTTCAAAGTTATTATTGTTAGTACGACTAAAAACATAACAGACGCCTTACACGTCTCGAACTGTCGGCCTAAACCGTTCACGTCTCTTCGCTGCTGGGAGAAAGGGAGCTGGGGATTTGGCGCGATACATATACACGTGCTACCGGGGTCTAAGCGATGTCAGGCAGGGCAGCCGATCGAGGCTACGGCCTACCCCAACGCCAAATCAAAGTCCTTCAGAAAGGCATCGTCCTTACCTTATGAAAAATGTGGAAAAAGCACGTTAAACGAAGAAAGAAGAAGAAGACTAAGTACGTTTTGAGAAATTGCGCGTGATGCCATCAATGATGTCGCATCGAGGAAGAGAGGTGGATGAGGACGTGAGGAAGTAGGCGTAACTGGAGGATTAGGGTCACGGGGAAGAACATCATTCATGACAGCGACATCAGGAGATTGAAAAGTGCCGGGGGGATGTTCTGGGGTTGTGCTGGCTCGGGGGTGGGATGAGGTTCATGTGGCACTTCGTTCTTGGGTGGCTGGAGAACCGATTGGAAATGAGCCATGATGCTGGATGGAAGTTGATTCTTCCCTGTCGTGCTGCCATGTTTAATGATTGATTGGTTGCGTTAGGTTGTAAAATGGCGTTGCACTGGTGGTGCTAGCGTGGAAATCATTTCTGTTTTACGAGCTGTGAATGATACAGTAATGTGTATAATGACTAGGAATACTACTAGATGAAGTTATTAGAGAATTTTGACCTAAACCTCATTTAGTATCTGGACAGTTTGAATAATGTATAAAAAAACTTTCACCTTATAAAGTTGGTTTGCACGGAATACAAAGAATGCAGAAATTGTTTTGTGTTTATTTTCATATAAAGCGTCATTATTTACGATTTTCAAACCGTATTCGAAGAAATATACATAAACTAACCTTTAGCAATGTTCTCTCAAGGCAAAATCTTGATGACTCGTCATCTTTTAACACCGATAGTTGGGGGCCCCTTTTGCGAATCGGAAGGCTCCGTTTTCTGTTACGTTCGTGCGCAGGAGGCCCTCAGTTATGGCAGAATGCGCCTTCCCTCCTGTGTACTTACCGCTCATTACCAGATACAGAAGAAACTGCAGTAGCAAACAATTTCCACTTAAGTAGGCGGTTCTTATCATCCGTGAGGGACGCCTGGTTGCGGAGGCGATCTTATTGGTGGATTTTCGAGGAGAGAAGCTTTCGTGTTTGTGGTGTCATTTTCTCCCTTTGGAAGAGTAAAAGTGATATGCGTCTTCCCATTTTATCGTATGTTATTTGGTTGGTCAGATTCCATTCTTTTTATGATCTCACATTTTGCTTATTGTATATTGGATAAATAATGTTTTGTTTTCATTTTTTTTAAATAGTTTGATTTTCCTGTAGTGAGGATATATTTAACACACACACACACACACACACACACACACATACATATATATATATATATATATATATATAAACATATAATATACACCGTATATGTATATATACATACATACATACACCGTATATATACATAGAGACATACACCGTATATATACATACATCCATACATACATACATACGTGCAAAAGAAATATTCAGCGTTCTTCAGATTATGATGTCATAAGTGGTCTTAAAACTAAGAAATCATAGAGAAATAAAGCGACAAGGTAAAAATAGCATGTAGTTTATTACTGTATTGCATGGTTCAGGATTATGCATATAATGTACTGTACAAGTAGTGGTTTCTTCACTGAAATTGCCCCTGTAATGTTTACAGAATTCGTTTAACTGACTTATCTTGATTTTATGGAAGAAACCCGGAATTCTGTGGTAGGTTTGTGTGGGTTTTCGTGGATTTTTTTTTTTCGTCCTCTATTATGTAGTTTGGCTTAGGAAAAAATATTCACAGCGAGAAAATATAATTTTCCTGTGGTCAAAAGTCGTAACATTTTTATTAAAATATAAAGGTAATACACGCACTGCACAAAAAGGGAGTCCCTCAGTTGTTATTAGAATACACACACACATATATGTGTGTGCGTGTGTGTATACTGTGGATGGAATATGTCATTAACTCCATACATTCTAGTTTTCATGTAATATGAAATGTGCGCGTAGACGAGTGGAGAATAGCCAGAGCATTTCCATGAACCGTATGCTATCTTCAGTTGAATCTCAACCATAAAGTCACTCGGGATCAACTTCATATCCAAAACTGAGGATTTTATTCGACTTCTCAATTAGCGCGAAGGATACAAGGCCCCTTTGCGCAGATTCTATCATTCTTTAGCAATAAAGATACAATGGACTCTCCCCTTGCGGAATCCGTGTCCTCCCTCCTTTCCCTGACTTGAATAGCATCGCTTTACGATGGTAATTTTGGTGTTATTTATCATTGCCTGCGACCATAAGGTGACGCCGGCGATCATTTACGACCTCGTTAAGATTGGCCTAAGTGGTTGTCTCTTAGACCCAGAAGCAGGTGCTTTAGGCCTAGTGCATGAGATACTGAAGACTTCTGTCGTGAGCCGGTACCATAGGTTTTACAGGGGCTTATTTTTCTTCGCCAGACGCCTCAACTTTGTGGTTTTGGTTGTGGTGGTGGTTCTTTCACATGATATGTATATGTGTGTGTGTGTATGTATATATATATATATATATATATATATATATATATATATATATATATATATATATATATAATATTTATATATGTGTTCTTTAACATACTGCTGTGTGTCACAACAAACAAAGGAGGAAAACAGCAAGTGTGTGTGTTTTTACAAGTTCAGGTATAACCTGTACAATAAAGGCCAAAAGGCAGCACTAATAAAATCACAAAAATATGGAAAATAAACAACAGCAGGCAGATGATCCTCCATCGGGGCACCAAGATGATAGCTGCACAACAGGGACAAGAATAAATAAAGATAAACCTCTTTGTCATCGAAGGAAAGGGAAGGGTGCTCCAAACACTGGAGTGCTGCTGGTGAGGCCTTTCGACTCACCACGAAAAGCATCTTTGTAAGGAGGCAGCAATCCGAGACCAGTTTCCTTCCTGGATTATTTTTTTATCTTTATATGCGCCATAGTGGGCCGTTATATATATATATATATGCAACAAACAAAGGAGGAAAACAACAAAAACAATAAAATAGCTTATATATTTACAATATATATCTCAAAAGATAAAAAGTTAAGTACAATAAAGGCCAAAAGGCAGCACTTAATCCAAGTTAAACAATTCTATGTAACTTTAAACTGGCAAAAATAAACAACAGCAGGCAGGTCCTTCGGGGCACCTACAGCCCCAGCTATGAATAATTTATTAGATGTCAGGTACTCTGATAAAAGGGAAAGGTGGAAAAGTGAGAATGGTCGAGAAACTTAATACCATGGCACGGGAAAGTTTTTTATTTATTTATTTATTTATTTATTTATATGGGTTGTGTTCTTAACTGGCCAGATACATAAAATATTGCTGTTTTTTCATAAGGCTTGTCTTGCAGAGTAAATAATTTATTTTCATCAACTTTACAGTTTTTATTTACAGTATTTTCATCAATTACAGTACAGTATTTTCATCAATTACAGTATAGTATTTTCATCAATGTCCACAATAATATTGACCTTGTGTTCTAAAATATAGTTTTAGGAAAGCAGTGAAAGGATATTTTAACGTCAGGTTAGTTACATATATTTTGTTGGATTTTTTTTTCTACGTGCATACAAACTTACAGAAATAGCCTACACACGCTATATATATATAATATATATATATATATTATATATATTATATATATATGTATATATGTATATGTATGTATATTTGCCGACTCAGAGCTACGACAGGCAAATGGACATACTCCATTAAAAAGCCACTAGGCTTCTGTTGACCTAAGCAGTGCATTATGTATCTGAAAATTTCAAGATTGAGGTGATCATACATATACGTGTGTTTATTGTTTGTCTGCTAATCTTTGTCAGAGGAAATTTCTGCATGTTGTGTGATCATCCCCAATCTTGAAATTCGTAGTTTATTTAGTTACTAAGTCTACGGGCAGAAGCAGCCCCGTTTCAGGGAAGCCCTTTCCACTCCCACCCCCACCCCCTTTGGTGCTAGTGAAGTCTTACCCCACAGTATTATTTTCCAGATAGTAAGTCGTATGTATACCAAGTTTGGTTGAAATTGCTTTGTGTGTTTCAGAGTTTTGCTGAAACATACACACGCACGCTTACATACATCCATTTATATATATATATATATATATATATATATATATATATATATAATATACTGTATATATAATATATATTATATATTTATACATACATACATATATATATATATATATATATATATATATATATATATATGTATAAATCTCTTACATGGGATAACAACGTAATATCAAATGTAAACGGTATTTGGCCACGAGGAAATATTCTTATATATGTTAATCATGTTCTTTTTTTTATTACAATATATATAATTATTTTCGTAGTGCTGCTATTTTTTATGTTGAGTGAATTTGTGTGGAGATTTTTGCTGGTGAAAAAAAACATGTTTCTATCTCCCTTTGTATCCCAGTTATCGCAAATTGCTAGAAGTTAAGACCATCTTCTGATGGAACTTTCTTGCCACACCCAGAACCTCAAAGGTCTTTTTTCTTTAATCACAAGCATGGCTCTCCCCCCCAACTCTTCCTTCTCCGGCTACGCTCTTTGTTGATAGGCCACCTGCCTTGCATTGTAAAGCTTGCTGGAGGAGATTTTTGTGAGGGAGCGTACTGGTATCTCTTTGAGATTTTACTGTGCCGAAGCCTTGATTATGGTTTATACTTTTCGAAATAAGATTTCTCTTATTCGTGTTATATTGATACGTATATTTTTCATGACGTCGAGTAAAAATCGGAGTCATTTCAGATCCTGTTGTCATTAAAACTCTTGTACTTGGGTATGTCTGAAAGTTAGTGGTCCCTGTATCGGCATGTACAGTAGACCATCCGCCAATTAACTCAAACCGGTATCCCCTTGTACTGTTCTGCTGCTCCAAAGTTGTTCGTGGAGACTCGAGAACATTTAGACGTACCGGTATGGTATGACGCTGAAGTGTGTTTTAGAAAGACAGAGAGGTCTAGTAAAAGGAAATTCCATCCCACCCAATCATTCTTCTCTGGGAATTCATCGAATTCTCGAGAAGGTGGGCATTCTGTTCGTAAATGGTCAGCATTACTCAGTGGCATAAATAACTGCATCATAATTCTCTGAACGCTTTGGTAAGTAATACATTGTGTCCTTCCAGAAAAACTGTACACCGTGAGATGCACATTTTTTGTTGGTCATCGGAGTTTAGGTAGGCCTACGGGTTACAAAACAAGTGATAAAATTTGTCAAGATTCTCGTACTAAAATTGGTGAACAAAGGCTGAAATTACGTTGTGGTAATAAAAAAAGACGTTTTACCAGACCACTGAGCTAATAAGTTGTAAAAAATACGTCGCGCGCTTTTCATCTAAACAATTTACACGAGCTTTGATTCTTGTTGATATTGAGAAATGTTTGGATTAGGCCTAACTCACATTCTTTTTTACTATATATATATATATATAATATATATATATATATATATATATATATATATATATATATATATATATATATATATATATATATAATTGTGTTTTGAAGTGAAATATTACTTTTTACATTACTAGGTACGTGACAGGAATGATTGGTGCCCTTTCTCTTAAAGTCTTACCGTATATATTAATTTTAAAAAACTTGCATTTGCTGCTTGTCGTGATTCCAAGTTGAAGAGGAAGCGCAGGAGGTAAATGATAAGTTACTACAAAAATGAAATTGAAATTATTTTCAAACAGTGGAGATATGTACGAGTGTAGATTCCGTTTCTAAATCTTAATAAAAACACTGCGCTTGCATAGTGTTTTTAAAGTAATAGCAGCTTGGATTTCGTAAGGCCAGAATTATTTTGTTCTTTTGTTGCCAATGTTTTTTTTTTTTTTTTTTTTTACTCAACCCATTCGCATAGAACACGACGCCAAACGTAATGAATTATGAAGAAAAACGCAGCAGACAGTCTAATGGTTCATTGTGTGTCGCGTTTATGAAAACTTTGTCCTTGAAACTTGCGCATTTTTTCGTGTTCCTTTTCAAACTAGGCTATATTATCACTAATGCTGTTAAACGAAAAAATTCTACTGCAATGAATGTGTTTGTGATGCATGCAATGGTAGTGGTAATGGTATTAGTGGCTCATAAAATCCATTTATGGTGACAAACTAAAATCAGTTGTAACAGATGGATTTATGGAAGAAGTCTTTTAAACTCGATTTAAACTCGAATTATTATGTATGTAACAAATATCACTGTAAAAATTGTTGTGTAAAATGAAAACTGCCTTGTTTGTAAATAAACTTTATTGAATTAAAAAAAAAAAAAGTTATTATGAAGATGCAGTGTATGTTTTCTTGTCATGTTTCTTCTAGGGATGGCGTGCTTTTGACCGTTTAGAACTTTAGATGCTCAGTTCTCGTATAATTCGTGTCTGTGGTTTTGCTTAGGTGCGTTGTAATTCTTGGTCAGCCTACGGCGATGGAGTTGGGCCTCTTCGTGCTGTGATGGTTTTTTTTTTTTCATAATTTGCGGTGGCCAAGTGGCTCTTTCTAGATGTTCATGGCTTGGTGAAGGTGAAAAATGAGGTGTTTGCAAATATTCGGCCTCCAGGTGCAACGTTTCCCTACTTTTGAATGTGATGAGGGATGAAATATTCCCAAAATAAAACTAATGGGTATTATAGAATGGAATGGAATATAGTGGTTAGGCCAAAGGCCAAGCACTGGGACCTATGAGGTCATTCAGCGCTGGAAAGGAAACTGAGAGTAGGTAGGTTTGAAAGGTGTAACAGGAGCAAAACCTCACAGTTGCGGTATAAAATAATTGTTAGGAGAGGGTGGATAGCAAGGCGGAAGAGAGATAATATGAATGGAGGTACGGTAAAAGGAATGAAAGGGGTTCCAGCTAAGGGCCGAAGGGACGCTGCAAAAAACCTTTAGTAATGCCTACAGTGCACCCGGCCCCAAAATAATAAGAAAAATGATCAGATTGTTAATTTTACTGATAACAAACAAATAACTGTACTGGAGTATTGTATTTGCATCATTGTAACGATAGAAATGTGGCGGAGAACTGGACTCGCGTTCTCAACGTTTGTGATTCCATTCTGGCCTGCTGCCCACCTGTCGACCCAGCTGTAAATTGGTACCAGTGTCCTCTGGAGCCAAGGAAAGGACATGGTGCTTAGCAGCTTCATCCTTAGAATCTTGATAGGGAGCGGAGGCCCTGACTTCAGACTGCCACCCTTAGGGAATACATATACATTATTATTATTACATATATATATATATATATATATATATATATATATATGTGTGTGTGTGTGTGTGTGTGTGTGTGTGTGTATGTGTGTGTGTGTGTTATACGCAAAATACTAACCTTGAATCTGCAGTAAACTGTAGCAATGCATCAAATTTCAGATATTTTCAGAAAAAGAAGATTGGTCGTAATTAAAAAAGTAGTTTCCTTTTTAGGTATGTTTTTTAAAATTTCCTTACGACAAGAATCAGTTGAAGGAACCGATGGTATAGTAAGAAGAAACTGTAGCGGTCGATATACGACCAAACCAACCCCAGGCTATCACTTTTAAACCGGCGAAATGTATCCATTAAAATTCCCCTAGACCCCCAACGTACTTAGGTTGGGGTGGAATAATACCAGCCTGCTTTTGTTTTTCCATCTTAAAGATGGAATTTCCTTGGAGTAGTTAGAAATCGTTGGTATGCCCTGTCTCGGTGGAATTCTGTTCCCGGTCGGCGCCACTGAATGCCATAATTACACAGAACGAAGTGGAATGTTATGGGCCTTGTATGTAAATCTTTAGAAAAATAACTATATGTGTAGGTGTGGTATTCTATTTTGAGTTGCTGACGACGACTGCTGGTATGTGAATGGAATGTACCTCTACAGTGTTATAATGATCGATTTTGCTGCAGTTAAAGAAAATGCTGTGTGAAGGACTTTTGATATGGAATGAAGTAAATCGCAGCTTGGAAGAGCAGCTATAGTGGCGTTGAACGTAAAATGCTGGTACTTGGTAAGTTAATACATTAAATGGAGCTCATTCTTTATCTTGTCATTACTCATAGACAAAGAATGTCGAGTGAAAGTTTGTCTATGAGTGTTGGTGTTTATACGATGCTGTTATGTTCATACAGCATTATACTAAGTACGGTTTTTATTCTGTGGCTGTTTCATTGACCTCAGTGAGACATGTTGATAATTAATGTAAGGGAGGGTATATTCACCATAGGGATTTCCGTAACTGGCAGCGAACTGTAGCAAACAGGAAGTATTTCCACGTGGCTTTAGGCGTTGTGACCTTGGCGGCCATTGGTGTATCCAGCTAGTGTTCCTTTATTTGCATTGTTTCATTGTTATTTAGTTTCTTTATTGTTTCATCCAGTGGAAATGTGCCTTTGAATATTTAAAACACATGACTGGCCGTCGGTGCGTATTCTACCGCTAGGGGGAATGTTGCCGTATAGATTCATGAGTAAAACCGTCGCTCGATTCTGTTATAGGCTGAGCAACATGTAGTAATTGAAGGCTTTGTGAACAGAGATAATAGGTAAAGTTACGTGTGGCGAAGCAGTGTCATCTGCGAAGTGGAACAGAGAACAGACTTGTACTGAGAGAGAGAGAGAGAGAGAGAGAGAGAGAGAGAGAGAGAGAGAGAGACTTAGGGAGGGTTCACCACCTGCTCAGACATGTGGCCTTCAAACATGTTTCCCGCCAAACGTTGCGCTAGTGCGATTAAAGCGCCCTCCGTTAGTATCTGCTTGAACTACTCTTAAGTTTCGTTGTCAGGCTCATAGATGGCGCGCACTGCGCGAATCCAGCAGACCCGTGGGATCTCATGCTGCTTGTCCAGGTTGTGGTTCTTCTGCACGTGACCTCTTCTTAAGCCTCAAGTCTTTCAAATTGTGAAGAGGGTTGAGAACCGTTATCATTGTATGGCACCTTTCCTACGGCCGTAGTTAGTACTTTGAAGTAAAAGTTAATACTTTTTGCATAAACAGGCAGCGAAGGCAAACTGGCTACACGAAGACATTGATTATGGAGAAATAATAATCTTAATTACAATGGTGTTTCTTTTTTTACTTTTTAAATTACATTTTGAGGTAATGATCTGTAAACGACGCCTGAATCATTTTTTAGCTAAATTCTTTCTTTCAGAATTAGAGCAATTTTGTGTATGCATGGGTGTGGTGACAGGAGAGAGAGAGAGAGAGGGAGAGAGAGAGAGAGAGAGAGAGAGAGAGAGAGAGAGAGAGAGAGAATTTCAGAATTCTTTTGTATGTTGACTGAACATAATAAGAATACTGTTGGAGAGATATGGTAGAATGTCTGAAGACAGGGCAGAGTCTAAAGCAAACAGTTATTCACAAAGTTATTTTCTCCAAATAAAGATGGGTGTTTGCAATACAAAGTGAACTGATTTCTAAAAATTAGTAATCAGAAAAACGATTCATGCATCACAAAAGTTAACCATTAATGTAAGAAATATATTCGAGAATGGCTTTTTTAGTTAGTGATTTCAAAACTGGGGCTTTTTTCTGGGTTTTAGTTTTATTGTATTTTCTTTTAGTAGTCCATTCTTCTTTGCAGATTTATACATAGTGATAATTAGCATGAAACTGTTCCTACAGTGATATATGGAAATTTAATTTTCAAACTTTCTTGCTGAATTTCGTATGATAAATTACAACTCTCATGATATTATCTTCATCGTTATAATAATCATTATTCCATTAAGGCATCCGATACCCTACTTCCTTGTATACAGTTCTATTAGCGCTGGCCACTGAAAAAAAGGTTTGTGCTGACGTAACTTTTATGGGAGAGGCACAGCCATTAATGTCTATAGCATTTCCTCCTTTCTGTTATCGGCGCCTCCCATTCTTTACTTAATGGCTCAGTGCTTTGTTGATATAGAGACTGATAATGAAGAAGTTTATGTGCGTGATGGGCCTGCATGATAAATATAGATATGAAGACTTATATTGCTGTAACGTAAATAATGTAGACGATTGTCATTATTTTCACTGTAAAGTAACGGTCTGTATAATCAGGATATGAAGATTATCCGGATGAACTTTTTCACACCTTTTTTAATTTGATTGAATATTTTTGTTAAATGCAAAAAGCCTTTTGTAACTGTTACAGTCCTCTTAAGATGGGGCATCTTATTTATGTTAAATTGCTTTTAAGATAGGGAAGAATCTATTTTTATTAAATTCGTAGGTCTCTTTGCAAAGAATATTAATTTATTAACAATAAAATGGAAGATGATTATGTTTATTTTTCCATTGAACGATTACTTAAATTGCTTTTACGTAGTTGCTTGATTTTTACATGACGCATCACATTTTTCATGTTTTTTTTTTAGTAATGGAAGAGAGATTCAGTAGTATTGTTGACTCTGGTTTCTATAAGAAATTTTATGCGCTGCCCAAGAGTTAGAATCCGTGCTGGCATAAGACCAGCTGAAATTAAAGCAACAACCTAAGAAATACGAATGTGGGTGTATAAAATCAGGAAGAAATTATTACAGTATATTCATATTTAAGACCAGTAAAAAAAAAAAGGAAAACAAGGATGAAGTACTGATTTTGGGGAGGCCAGTGATTTTTTTTTTTTTTTTTTTTTTTTTTTTTTTTTGCCCAGCTGAGTATGGATTTTGAGGAAGACAATGAAATCATTTGCCTTATCAAGTACTGTATTAGGTAGACTGAAATTTTTGCGCAGATCGTAGTCAAACCTAGTTCCATCCTAGTTTTGTGCGTAGATTTTTTTTATATTAATGTTTGGCGATGTATGTGAATATTTTGTATATTTAAACGATTTTAAAATTATAGTTAATCTGTAGGAATGATAATGTAATTTAGATAAGAAGCATTTGAATGCTTTTTAGGAGTGACATGAGGAGTGACAGTTGTCATACCATCCTTGGTTCTGGGCTTGCTGACGCAGCTTTAAAAAAAAATAGAAATAAAATGCAGTTCCTAAATGCAGTTCCTATATTTTGTTTAATAAATGGCCAGAGGTTCTAGGCATTTAAACTTGGTATCATTAGATACATTTTTCCTAGGTTTTCTAGAATAGAGCTTGCACAGGGGCACGTCAGAGTTATTGCTTGACTTGTTTACCAAGCAAGGCCCTGTCCTAGACCCCGTGTGCAGTAGTGAACCTAGTAAGCCTCTGAGGAGAACGCTAAGACTATTTTAAGAGATGTAAACACGATTTTATTGTTCAAGCAGACGCATGTCTTATAGTTCTGTAAAATGTATGCTTTGACTGGTTGTGTATTATTAAGAGGCTGCAACTGACTGGTGTTTATTTTAGGAAAAGTGTCCGTAGTGTTTATATAAATGTCAAAACAGTTATGAGAATGTCAGGGATTGTAGACTTAATAATGGAGGTATTAACTGATCCCAAGAATACAGAGAAATAAGCCGTTTCTCTCCCCGATGCCGATGTGCGTAAATTCTCTCTCTCTCTCTCTTCTCTCTCTCTCTCTCTCTCTCTCCTCTCTCTCTCTCGTAGCGTGGTGGAAGCGCATTTATCTCACAACTGGAGGATTCGTGTTCGATTCTCGAATCGGACAAGGAGGGATGAATGGGTGTGATCCCTAAAATCCCCTAAGCTCTGTTGACATATGCAGTGTTCTGGATTGTATCCAGGGGAGGGGAGAGAGAGAGAGAGAGAGAGAGAGAGAGAGAGAGAGAGAGAGAGAGAGAGAGATCAAACACAAGTGTGCGTTCAATGCTATGTCTAAAAATGTACTGCTTCAATACGGGAGAGCTTCAACGATGTAATCCTCACTCTGGGATGATGCAAGAGATATTTATTTATAAAACTCATTCTATAAGTTATTTATTTATAATAATATATTCTTTCTCTCATTTTCTACTCTATCATATATATATATATATATATATATATATATACATATATACATACATATATATATTATATATATATATATATATTATATATATATATACATATATATATATATACATACATACATACATACATTACATACATACATATATGTTAGTATATATATATATATATATATATATATATATATATATATATATATATATATATATATATATATATATATATATCGTTTTTGAACTTGACCTGCGTTAGTGGGCCGTACCAGAGGTTTTGTACTAGAAAATGCAGCATAAAAGCCAAAAGGGTAAAACGGCAGTAAAATTCAGTTAATTTGTACTTTTTACTGAGAAATATGTGTGTGGCTGATTTTCATACTACAATATGGATGGACAAGAGTAACTTGTATGTATAAATCTGAACTGTGTTGTTCACTTTTTAAACCTTTGATTAAGGTGAATCTATTATAGGTAATCCAGTAATGCTAATCATTAAAGTTACATTATTTACTTCCAGACCTAATGAAGTTTAATGTAGACAAAAATAATAATTAAGAAAAAATAGATTAGAGGAATATGTTTATCGTACAGTACGTGGAAGCAAAAGACACGTAAACGGAAAGATGTCACCTGGAACTACTCCTAGACAGGAAACGTCTATTGGGTGGTATATATGTATTGGCAATAGTATCATTTAGAACAAACAAAATCTGTTGGAAAACTTCAAGGGAATGGATGGTGCAACTGGGGAACACTTACGTGTAACCCCTATAATGGTTCACTGATAACAAGAGAGATTTTGTTAAGAGCCAGGTGTGCTACCAGCAGGAGCGTTCGTTTTTACTGACTGCAAAACACCCGAGCTGCATAATTTGCATTTTCTTAAACTGCTTGTCGGAGGCCAGATGAATTTTAAGGCCAAAGGCCAGAAACCCAGTAAATTAAAGACTAGCGGTTTTTTTTTCTATTATTGCTTGGTTATGTATTTTATTGGTTTTGTTTCCTTTTGCTTTAGTATACCCGTATGGATCAAGATCAAGACACTATCTGTGTTTCGAGTGGTTTAATTGATCTGTTGTGAAACTTCCCGCGACTGTACAAAAACTGGTCTGGTACTCTGGTACCCCCGTCGGGTAGTGTTGGCTGTCTGTTCGCTTATTGTTATTCATAAAGAAATAGAATCTAATTGAATTGATGTGTTCTTTACATTTCATCGACAGGTTTAATTTTAGTTAAGTGGTGCTTGAAGACATCCGCTGTCGCAATGGTGAATATTAGTTAGTTTATTGTGGGATTTAATTTCTTTTCTTTTTTTTTTTTTCTTTTGACCAAAGGTTACAGTTATATAAATCGCGCGTCAGGTTTTATCTATTAGTTTAGATATTTGGTCGTCTTACTAGATTGAATAGAGAAGTGGATGGGACAAATCATTTAACACTGTGATTGTTCAAACTTCGGCAAAAAAAAAAAAAGCCCCTTATACCCACGCCTTCGGTGAGAATGTCGCTTTATATGGACGTACGCACGAGCTTGCATTGTATATTGTATATTCATGGACGATAATGTTAACTGACTAGGTTTTAACATTTTGCCCTTGGAGACACCTGCAGTTTTACACTGAAGAGCAAATATTCCTTCTTTAAATTTAAATACATAGACAAAAAAGTAAAGAAAATTCTCAGTTCTTTTCATGAGAAAGATGATCTATGTGCGGTAGAACATTTTCTTGGTTTTAAACTTATATCATATTCTGTTTGTAAGATGACATAGTTGCTACGTTTGTGTTTGCCCTTTCATGTGATATTGAGAACACACACACACACACGCACACGCACACTTACATGCACACGCACACTCACACACGGAAAGATAGGAATTACGAAGGTTAGGAGAATGGATGATTAAAGCGTTTATATGACTTCGCGCTTTTTCAGACCCGGCGGATGTTTATTGCATTATTGGCTAATTAAAAAAAATATGTTTATCATGATTTTCTCAACACTATTTTACTTCGTTGACCTTTTCTATCAGTTTAGTTGTTTGGGAGTAAAGATATCTTATTTGTCGTATTAATGTATTTCACAAATTATAACTCGTTTATAATATATACAATTATTTGTTGTCGATATGTTATTGTATTCTTTGGCGATAATTTTTGTTAATTTCACTTTCTTAATGTCTTTTCTCAGTTGTATATCATTTCCATTGGTATTTTTACCTGTCACTGATTGTAGGTACGATCTTCCGATATGCACAAGTTCTGTCAGTTTTGTAAACACATGAAACTGTTTGCAAAAGAATATGAGAAAAATGAAATTAAATACAAAATAAATAATTTGGTAAATTTAGTAAAAGGAAATCACTAATCCCTATCGAACTTTTTCATTACTAGAACTGCTCAATGTTTTACTTTGTATTTAACTAATGTAGATGATGAAGACCCACAAGTCATTTACGTTTTTAATTTTCAGCATTTTTATGACATATTTGAGGGAGCTGACTTTGCTTCCTACTTTGTTACATTTTCCCCACATTTTCCCCAGTACTGATAGTTTCACCACAAGGCCAGCTTGCGGTGTTATTCAAGCGTTTGGTCATAATAGAAACGACATCATTATCTTCTTTTCATAAGGTTAGGCTGCGTGAATATTCAATTTTTTATTTTCAAGATATTGCAGTTTCATCTCAGAGAAGCAAATGAGCTAGAGCTAATTTTCTTTTTGGCTGTGCCGCAGTTTGCATGTTTTGGGGGGGTCGTAAATGTTGATTAGAGCAGAAGGCGGCGGTGCGTCCTTGGGATCTCAGGTGTTGGTTTGGTGCAGTCTCTTACTTACGGAGAGAGAGAGAGAGAGAGAGAGAGAGAGAGAGAGAGAGAGAGAGAGAGAGAGAGAGAGAGGAGGAGGAGGAGGAGGAGGTAAAACTGACTTTCTGGTAACGTTTATTTTATAGTTACTCGTAATGCTCACATGTTCATTCTCTCGTTATATTGTTTTGTTCATGTTGTAATTGGGACAATTACCAACAGTGTTTAATAATATATTGAGGGCTCAGTAAACCATGAATTCTTGGTGAATGGATTACTTAGATACTTTACCTCATTGATGATGGGAAGAGGGCGAGAGGATGGAATTGGAACAATTAATAGCAGTGTTTAAAGATATTTTACTGACTCCATTAAAGAATTCTTGGTGAATCGATTATTTAAATACTGCATCAGATTGATGATGGAGGGGTAAGGCGGGCGCTACACTGGAAGGATATATTTACAGATACAATACGGAGGAATTTTTGGCGAATCGATTATCTTGGTTACAACACCTGACAGATGACGGAGCGGGGAGGTGTGGGGTGGTGAAGAACCACATCTGTGGTGGTGTTTGGTGGCGGGGGTGGAGGGTAGGGGGGGTTTGTTGTTGATGAAAGCAGCGGCGTCGGTCGAAACACATTAGGAGAATGATTTGCGTGCAGGTCCCAGAGCTCAGCATCAAGAAAGTGTGAGAGAATACGTGACAGGGGAAGGAAGACGAAGGGGCGCGTGTATGGGAGAAGGAAATATGCAGGAGATGGGGCGTTGCTGTTGCGGGGAAGAAAGTACTGCTCTTATGGCGCCGGCTGCCTTTGATGTAGACCCCCGAAATGACTGCGGATTTCCTCGCTGCTTTTTCTTACTGCTGATATTCTTTGGAGTTACCAGTATTCATGTCAGAGGATCTTTAAAAGAAACAGTATCCCAACATAATAGGTAGAGGTGTGTATATAACTGACTGCTTGTTTGCAATATGTCCATCTGTTGAAATTGATATCTTATCCAATGGTTATTATTATTATTATTATTATTATTATTATTATTATTATTATTATTTTTATTATTATTATTATTATTATTATTATTATTATTATTATTAAAAAAAATTGTTGTTTCAATTAAGATTTATTTTGTAGAGAGTCTTTCTTTTATTCTTTCTTATATATCTTCTCGTCAGCCAGTAGGTGGTCGAGTAAACTTCCAAAGGACCTGCAGACGAGAAGAATTTAAGAAGATTAAAGAAGACTCTCTACAAGCTAAACGCAGTTGCAACTGCAGTTGTTTTTAATAACACTGTCCTAAAAGAGGGACTCCTTCCATATTTTTATTATTATTATTATTATTATTTATTATTATTATTATTATTATTATTATTATTATTATTATTATTCATTTCCTTATTTATCCTTTGTTATATAAGGATGTATAAGATATGATGTTAGAAGTAACAAACAAAGGATGATAAAAAAAGGTAGGGGGTTTTATAGTGGCAGCGGTCAGCAGTTCCCACCGTCCTATGTTCCTCGATTATTCTTATCATTTCCTGGGACTAATTTGCATAGTGTTCAGAGATTCATTACAACTGCGCGAGTGCTGTTTTTGTGGTAGGCCACATGGGCGTGTGTGAAATTCTGCGTGACGAGCGTCGGCGCAGGTGGGCGTTAGACGCTTCGTTGTAGTTTATCTGGGCGTATGAATAATGATCTGGAGATATCCTGCCTGATAGCATACTTTCCATTTTATTGTTCCTTGTGTCTGAAGCTTTGCGTTTTTAATGCTGTTCGCGTATTTATTAATTGTTCTTTCCTTTGTGTTGCACTTTTTACATTTTGTCGTTTTTATGGAGCTTCCATTCTGTATGTTTTCCAAATTTCGTATCCTACCATTCACGTATTTTCCATAAGCCCGTATTTTCTTCAGCCGTTTAAAATCCCGTATTACAAGTCACATTTCAGCTCCTCTCGCATTTTCCACCGTTTAATATAGTTAAGAAAATTATTTTTTTCATGTTGTCACCTTTTCATTATCCATTTCGAATTCCACAGAATTATCGGAATTCATGCTACGGTTGTCAAAATGTCTCTCCTCTTTTAATACCGTGCATTACAAATCACATTTTTGGAGAGCTGTTAATCAGCTCAGTGTTCTGGTAAAACTAAGGTATACTTAACTGCTGCTCTTGTGTTTTCCACCTTTCAGTGTATTTAATAAATAATATTTTCAATTTTTCCATTTCGAAATCCACAAAATTATCGGAATTCATGTTACTGTTGTCAAAATGTCTTATTTCTTTTAATACCTTGCATTACAAGTTATATTTTCGCTGCTCTTGTATTTTCCATCCTTTAATGTATTTAATAAATAATATGTTCAGTTTGTTGCATGTTATATTTTCCATTGCGAATTCGACAAAAAATATCAGAGTTCTATCTCTTTTTAATATCCTGCGTTACAAGTCACATTTTTGGTAATCTTGTACTTTTCAGCCTATAATGTATTTTAAAAATATATTTTTCTTAAGCTTTTCATTTTTATTTCGAATTCCTGAAGATATTGGAATTCATGTTACTGTTGTCAAAGTATCTTATTTCTTTTAATATACTGTATTACAAGTCATATTGTCAATCATTGAATGTATTTGAAAAAACTATTATTTTTCTGTTGTCACTTTTTCATTTTTCTTTTCGAAATCCGCAGAAATATCGGAATTCATGTTGCTGTTGCCAAATGTCTATTTCTTTTAATATCCTGCATTACACGTCTTGTATTTTTAATCATTTAATGTATTTAAAAAATATTATTTTCAATTTGTCACCTTTTGTATTTTTTATTTCGAATTCCAGATAAATATCGGAATTTACTGGTGTCAAAATGTTTATTTCTTTTAATACCTTGCATTACAAGTTATTTCTCGCTACTCTTGTATTTTCCATCGTATAATGTAATTGGATTACTATTTTCATGTTTCCGCCTTTTCATTTCGAATTCCAGACAATATAGAAATTCTGGTACCGTTGTCAAAATGTTTATCCTCATTTAATATCCTGCATTACATGTGACATTTTCGCTGCTGTCGCATTTTCTATCGTTTAATATATTTGAAAAAAAAAAAAGCTATCACCTTTTCATTTTCTGTTTCGAATTCCAGAAAAATATCGGAATTCGTGTTGCTGTTGTCAAAATGTCCATCACTGATATTGTGTAAGAGTACCTGGGGATCGTATTCGCCTTTCTTGGGGCAACATTTCAAATCCGGGGATTTGCGTTGACCCCTGGTCCGGCCAGCTTCTGCGCGCTATGCATATTGATGCAGAATATAAAACTTCTTGTTACTGGAATGGAAAATATCCTTTGAGGCTTCAATATTTTGCCGATGTTTAGTGTTGCATCTGGTTTTGGGGTTTATTGTTTTATTTTTTGTCCGAGTTGTTCTGTCTGAATGCATATACAAAAGCGGCCACTGATTTATTTTTGTTATGACTTCCTGAAAACTCATACTTCTCTCTCTCTCCAAAAACGCCTAGTTCTGTATTTGTAACAGTTTATTTTATTATAGCTAAATTTTTTCTTTCTTTCCAGGTACGTGCTGGTTCGTCTCAAGATGAAATCCATCCCATTGAAGCAAACGAGGTAATAAAATCCCAATGACGGTACATAATTGCATGACAGATTCCTACAATTCCTTTACTTTTCGTCACAGTACCCCTTACTTTGATTTTTTTAAAATTAGCCATCTTCAAGTCATATTTTCAAGTTTTCTCTGAACATTGGGATCTTCTTCCCAGCTTGTTCCCATTTTTATATGGGGTCGCCGTGATGCCTTCTTTGAAGGACTTTGAATTGGCTTTTGGTGTAGACTTTGTAGTCCCGATCGGCTGCCCTGCCTGACATCGCTTAGACCCCGGTATTGTGTACATTTATTGTACCAGCTCACCAGCGCTCTGTCTCCCAGCAGCGAGGAGTTGTTATGCGGTGAGGTCGACAGTCGAGACGTGTGAGGTGTTAAATGTTTTTTCTGTCTGGTTGCAAAGCTTCGGAAAAGGAGAGAATGAGGTTACCTTGTAGTGCAGCTACCTCTAGATCACCCATGGTGTTTGATGGTCATTGATTTAGAAACTGAGATTAAAGGCATTTGGTCATGCCCAGTCAACCAAGTTGCAAGTACACCATTAGCAGTAATGGTCGATAGACCTAGAATATTATTCAATTGTTATTTGTTTTTCGGGATCGTCAGCTTTTTCTAATCGTGCTCTGTTGTTAACTGGCGTTAAATTTCAAAAAACATTTCAGTAGAAGAATTTTAACATCCAGAAATATTTAGAAATTGTGCATTTTGTTGTGGCTTGTTCACCATCTTTCAAAAGTATATTTATCATGCCTTGTTCTTATATTTCTTCCAAAGGGCTATTGCGTCACTTTTTTCGAATTTAGGACCCTGACAATTACTCACTTTAGTTCCTTTATCCTTTTTCTTCAATCTGTTGTTGGATAAGGGCATTTAGTTGCATGATCTGTTGCCATCTTGGTAACAAAGTTCCAGTTTTCAGAAGAAACATCCTCATATCTTTTTTTTTTTTTTTTTTTTTGTAGCTTTTTACATTGTCGGGTACTTTGTGTATTGCTTTTAAAATTCCAGACTTCAGTTGTTCACATCAGGGAAAGAATGGCTGTCATGTATAAAATTTGCCGGTTAGGCAGTGGAATTCGTGTTGCAGATTTCACCGTTCATCCTTTCTTATAATTTGCAAGACCGAAACGGCTTCGAAAATTGTTTAGGATTTTATCCGCGCCGATAAGGCATATGATTAATCCTGTTTGAGAAATAAAAATTTGTATTTTTTTGGTCGGTAACCCCTGGTACTGAGAGTATGCAAGGACGATGGTTATACTTTAAAACTGGAGCAACTATTTTATGTAAACATCCTTTTATGAATTGAATATCTGACTCGTGGGTGATTTGGCAAAACATGAAAGTTAACAAAATTTTCTTTTTAATAGTAGCAGCGCTTTGGTTTTGTGTTTTGTTCATATAAGGATCCATTGAATAAAAAAACTCCTGGATGAAAAAACATTGATGGTAGAATGAGTCAGAAAAGGTGTGGTGGAGTTCATTTCATCTAGCCTCGGGAAGTAGAATGGTATTTTTATTCTCTCTCTCTCTCTCTCTCTCTCTCTCTCTCTCACACACACACAAGACTATATTGGTATTGGGAGGTAATTTTCATAACAAGGCAACTTCTTTTCGATTGAAAGGTAAGAACCTTAATGAAGTTTTGATTAATTTTAAGTTAATTTTTACTGGCATTTACCATAAACAGTTTCCATCACGAAGTATTGAATTTTAAACGGTATCAGATATTACCTGCATGTGTATACTCTTCTCTCTCTCTCTCTCTCTCTCTCTCTCTCTCTCCACGGCATGGAGGTTCAGAGATGTACAACGAATATTACACGCAGGTTATTCTATATTGGAAAAAAAGTATTTACTTTTAAACGAACGAAGGCAAAAGTAACGTCCTTTGCATCTTTGCATAGTAGAAACAAGAGCTCTTATCCCCAGTGGCCATCAGGAAGTAATCAGTGGAATTCTTGTGAACAAGATCGTATAGAAAAGGCTAGAGTTTATGCACCCCAACGGTTCTGCATTCAGATTATTACAGACTGAATGCGCTTTTGTATGTTGCCGTTCTGCCGTGCACGAAGAATCGGTGGCGTTATCCCAAGGCGTGATTCATTCTTTTAGATTTGAATCGTTGGCGATCGTTACAGGTGTGGTGAATAACTCTCTCTCTCTCTCTCTCTCTCTTCTCTCTCTGTATTTTATGTGAGTATATAATGAACATTATTACAATAATAATTAATAATAATAATAATAATCACATCATCCTCATAATCATCATCATCATCATCATCATCATCATCATCAGTAATATTCATGACAGAAAAGTACATGTGGGTTTTTATTAAGTTTTACTTTGACAGTCAAAAGGTTGAGTACCATGGTAACCAAATGGTAACGAGCGCTTCCAGTGTTGGATTTTTTTTCTTTGATCGCAGGTCGAGGCCTCTGGCAGATTAATGTCAGTTGCAAGTGGCTGAAGAAACGAGTTGAGTGTGATAACTGCGGACGCCAAGGGCGGTTGATTTTTGCCAGGTGTCCCGGTCATAGTGAAGGTTGAGATTGCTCCTACCATAAGTGTTAAAACGGAGAGAAAGAGAGAGAGAGAGAGAGAGAGAGAGAGAGAGAGAGAGAGAGAGAGAGAGAGAGGGTTGATTTTTGCCAGGTGTCCCGGTCATGGGCCGAAGGTCGAGATTGTTCCTGCCATAAGTGTTAAACGAGAGAGAGAGAGAGAGAGCATTGTGGAGGCGTATATGTGCCGGAGTATGATTAATTGCACCTCCTACAACGCACAGCAACAAACCTAAATTCCAATAGACAGAGGCAGAAAGACGTTAAAATGAATTATGGTATGAATTGCATGTAGGAATGTTATCGCACCTACACAAGACTTTCCTAAAAAAATTTGTCAATTTTGCACACTGTTCTTATTGCTACGCGGCAGACTGTAATCCAGATGTAAATGGCTCATGTGCTGGGGAAAGAGAAAACTGCCTCTGCTTAGGGAAGGGAATGAAAAGAAAGTGGTTCTGGAGGAGGAAGCAACAGTGATGGTTCCAGAGCCCTTTAATGGCTGTCATAAGGGAGATCGATTTTCGTTCGGGTGTCGTGATGAATACGTTCGATGGACGAACAGATGACACAAGGGGGTTATTTTATTCAGTGTCTTGTTGTTGTGGGTTTGATGTCTAGGAATTGGAAGTGTTATGTTCCTAGACCCTAGTAATAAGACTTATTCTCTTTTTATGGAACCTTCTGAATTAAATGTTGTTAATTTTTTTAGGAAAGGGCCTGGTTAATACCAGCTTTCTGAAAGAATATTCGAAATTGTTGTCCACGACTTTAAACGTGGGTGGCCCCAATTTGCTCGGTTGCGTGATTTTTCTTGCTTGATTTTCGATAATGAACCTAATATTGTGAAGGTCATGGTAAGCAAATAGTCATTGTGACTGTAATTTGGAGGTCCGACATAACGTTTTTTTTTTTATCATTTTTAGTTTTCGTGACTTAGTGATGTATTGACTGAAATATGGGATATTCTAAGAGTTCAATGTTTTAGTTATTTTTGTCGTTTTGACAAATTTTGTATTAGGTAATAGTAAGTGATTCATCGTTCACATGCGTAGACTAGACTAGGATTTTAATCTCAAAATAGCTCATAATAAAAGCAAGTGAATGCAAGTGAATGTGGTACAATGTTTTGGTGAAGAAAGGCTATGATTTTTTTTTTTTTTTACTGTACCTCTGTATTAAAAGTATTTCGTTAGGTCTTCTCCTCCTTGCCTGAAAACGTGCAGGCAAGGAAGAGAATATCCATACATAGAAGAGCCACGTATGCATCAATCATCATTAACTTTTAACGAAATACTTTTAATACAGGTACAGCGAAAAAAAAAAAATCATAAGTCTTTTTCACCAAAACCTTGTACCACATTTACTTGCTTTTATTACTATGAGCTATTTTGAGATAAAAAAAACCTAGTCTAGTCTACATATGTATGTGAACGATGAATCATTTACTATATCTAATACAAAATTTGAAATTTGAATTTGTTAATAGAACGGCCCAAAATACTGGGGAGTCCATTTGGAACTTCATGTCCGTGGTAGGGTTCCCCTCTCAGCCACGGGGCCTCAAAGTCGGCCTTTTAATTTTTACACTTTTTTTTCTCTCTCTCTCTCTCTCCAGATATGACAGAAGTGATACCGAACCTTTATTACATCTTCGAAAGCCGTCGTTGCCTTCCAAATTTTTCTTACATAATATTCTCATGCCTTGTCGAATCTTTATCATCGATTCTTAAAAAGAAGCGGATTGCGCCCATTCATTGTGCATGCAGTCTTCATTATTATCTAGGAATAAACGGGATTTGAAATAAACCACAAATTGGAGAACAAATATATTTAAAATATCCATATACAATTTCGGAGTCATGCTCCCTCTCCAATGAGGAGACTGCAGAGGGAGCATGACTCCGAAACTGTTAGAGGATTTTTAAATGTATTTGTTCTTCAATTTGTGGTTATTTTTTCAAGTTTCAGAGTTCGAAACTGATCTGCTGTCAGTAAACGGGAGTATTACGCTGTTCGTATATTTAACGTTGAAATAGGAATTTCTGGCAAAGTTTGTTCCGATACATCCTAAATTCCCCTAAATATCTTACTTACCGACCAGGAGGAAGTGAGAAGGGAATGGAGGCATCACCGAAAGACATTAGCAACTCATTTCTGAGGACGAAAAAGTGAATACGGACGACCGATTTGGTTTCCAGAGAGGATAGATAATTAGGTCGCTTGATGACGGTCGGCATCGTGTCAAGAGGAGGAAGAAAAAACAAAAAAAAGAAAAAAAAAAAAAAAACAAGATAGAGTGAAACCGTAATAACAGTGCTAATGATTTTCCGATGAGAGCCGCCAAAGATGTGGCCGAGGCGCAATTGAGATCAAATTGACGTGTTGGCCCCTCCTGCCCCCGCCCCCCCCATCCCCTGAGAGCTGTCTTTCTCTATTGTTTTGCCTTCGATTGTCCTTTTCTTCATCCAACCTCTAACTGTTTTCTTTTAGAAGTAGGGGTCAAGAAGAGAGAGAGAGAGAGAAACGGCTGCAGACGTTGAGAGAGAGAGAGAGAGAGAGAGAGAGAACGGCTGCAGACGTTTAGTGTTAATTTTCTTCGTCTTTGTGAATGTGTTGGTCTGACCTTTCAACTCTGGAATGTCGCTCTCTCTCTCTCTCTCTCTCTCTCTCTCTCTCTCTCTCTCTCTCAAGGAAATGTTCGATGCGGTTGTGGCTGCTCAGGAAGCAGAAGAAAAATGATATGAGGCCTTCCAAGATGGTCCGCGTATAATCGAAGCTCTCTCTCTCTCTCTCTCTCTCTCTCTCTCTCTCTCTCTCTCTCTCTCTCTCTCTCTCTCTCTCTCTGTTGCGTATTTGACACTAAATCAGTATTTTTCATTAAGTGATTTGGCCGTTTTGCATAATTTTATTCTGAGGATCCATCTTTTATCAAGGAATTATTTTTCTCTTGTATACTGTATCATACGTTACGTTATTTCATTTTAAACTGAAATTGAGTAATATGGTTTGGAAAACGATTTACCATGATTGTCAGAGATGGTGGGGGATCTCATTAATAATTTACATATTTCGATTTGCACCGTAAAATTCATTCAGCTGTCAGTGTTACACCGTAGGCGATCGGTAAGGGTAAGACTGACGGAAATAAATGGTTGCCACCCATCGCCCTTTAGGGTTAATGGTCGACCATGGTAGCGAATTTGATATCTGCGGATTCTTGAGTTACGTAGAAAAGTTTCTAGTGTTATGAAGCTTTTTTTTTTTTAAAGTTCCACTTACAAGGACGCTTTTGCGCATTGTATGTGTAGTGTAGAAGAGCTGGGTATTAAATCATTAAAGTCGTCTTCGAACTATGGTGTCAAAACTATGCTATAAATGTTTCAAAAAATATTCAGAACTTCTATTAATGTGTACAGCATTTACTTCACTTATTTTCAGTACTGTAAAAAATGTTTTCGTAGATATACAGTATATATATATATATATATATATATATATATATATATATATATATATATATATATATATATATATATATATATATATATATAAAGCAGGAGTTTTGTTTTTCGAAAAATTCCAGATCATTATTTTGTTTTAAAATTCTACCGAATTTTGGTAGTTATAATTTTTTAGTAAATATATTCTTTAATGTTACATTTTTAAAAGTTGAATATGTTTCATTTTGACTTGTTAGATGAGTAAGTACCCAATTTTCATTTCCTTTTTGTTTTTTACGTCCAGTTCGTTTTTAAACTTCGCTTGACTGAAAAAATCAATTCTCTTACACGTTTAATAAGATAATCTAGTTTGGAAATATGGTGTTTTAATCTCTCTCTCTCTCTCTCTCTCTCTCTCTCTCTCTCTCTCTCTCTCTCTCTCAGCACTTTACGCTACTTGCTTAGAGTATTACGGCTTGGAAAACTAATCAATTCATTGATGATAGTCATGCGGCGCCTGTAGTATGTACATTAGAATGCTACCCTTCGAGTTGTGGAGAAAATGTTTGTAACTTTCTTACTTCATTCTCCCCTCTCGACTTCGCTCCCTTTTCCTTTAATAGTGTAATCCACTGAGCGTAATCAGGGAAGCAACTTCATGTGATTAAGAGGGAGGAAAGGTCAAACGTTAAGCAACAAAGGCCACTGCTTGATTAGAGCGGTTTTATAGATCGAAAGTAATTTTATGGTTTGTGTTAATCTGCGGACAAAATTGAAAGTGAACGTTCAGATTGTTGGTTTATCTTTTGCGAATGCCTTTGCCACCTGTGCATTATATATCGTTGCCCGGCATAATTCTCATGTTGATAATATAATCCGAGGTAGTTTAGCCACTTACTGCAATATCGGTGAAAGTAAACTGGAGTCTATCGAAGCAGACCGAGAGAGGAATATGGATGGATTTGTAGACTGGTTAGTTATACAGTTTTGCCTTAGGATATTTTTGGGTCAACGGAACTTTTCCCTCAAAATTATTGAAATGCATCTATTGAGAAGTAGTTGATGATTATCATTACTAATTTGCAATATAAAACATCGTCGTACTGCAATGTAGCAAGCAAGGCAAAAGTCACCAAAATAACAATATACCCAACATATTCATTTTTGTATCATTACGATCTCCATCGCTGTTCCAGATTGGTTAAACAAACAGTACTTTTAGTCACGTATTCCTGTTTTTATTATTATAAATAACATTATTGTTATTATAATGAAGGAGTTGAATTTTTTTATGGCTGTGTGGTTTAATTGACAAGTTTATATCACACGAAATGAAATAACTGTTTCTTCCTTGCGCTCACTTCCCGCCGTTCTTTTTCGTGAGCAATTATACTTTAATGATAGGTATCTGGTTAATTAGGAGGTCGTAATGGTTGCATCAGCCGGCAGTGTTATGTAGATACTTCTTTTTTCTAAGTGCAAAAGTACGCTTGTTAAACATAGGGCATAGAGATTTATTATCGTTATATAATATAGGTATTTGATCCCTGCTTCAGTATTTGGTTATGTGTTATATGACGTCATAATAGCGCTGGATTAGCAAACAGCAATTATTGCATGCGATAGCGCGTCGTTGAACGACAGCCATAAGCATAAGTTATCATCATTTAATTTCAGGCTTTTCAGCCCTGTACCAGTATTTATTTATGTGCTGTTGAAAATATGAAATAAATGCGCTTGAAAGGAGTGTGGATGTCATTTGTTTTATGCCCTGATCGGTTTGGAGCGGTAACGGCTTTCCTAATTTTGCAAACCAGATTATGCTCTGTCGTTTCCATATGCAACGGTTGCGGTGGGAAATGGGTCACGTAATATTAATGTTTTATTATTTTTTATTGTCGGTGGTACCAGCTGAAGATTCAGCATTTGGTTTTAACAGCGATATATTTTTAAGCATAACAGATGATTTAGGGGTTAGTTTGATTGAATTCCTCGTCTTCCTGCTCGTTGTGTGTATATATATATATATATATATATATATATATATATATATATATATATATATATATATATATGTATGTATATATATATAAAATTTATATATATTATATATATTTTTTTCCTCATCCTGATCACCATCTGTAAGAAACCAGTCTGAAAAAACTGCTTTAGTCCACAGTGAAAAATATATTTCGTTTAGCTGATGATACTTGTGGTCCGTTAATTTCTGGGTAGTGCTTTGTCAGGTATGTTTTGCAATCAATGCATTGAGGGCTTTGCATAGTGTGTGACGCATTATTTTAAGTTATCGTTCAGCTCATGTCCGCGACAGACGCTGTTAAATGCACTTTATTTTAGTAGAACTGTGTTTAAATGCACTTTATTTTTAGTAGAAAACTTTAAGTTTAGTTTAATTTTGTAGTCAAGTTTAAATTTCCCAGTTAAAAATTCTTTAGTTTATTTTTGATGGAAGAAACACTAGGAAACCTACCTGTAAGTTTAAATTTCCAAGTTAAAAATGATTTAGTTTAATTTTGATGGAAGAAACACTAGGGAACCTACCTGCAAGTTTAAATTTCCTAGTTAAAAATTAGTTTAATTTTTTGATGGAAGAAACACTAGGGGAACCTACCTGCAAGTTTAAATTTCAGTTAAAAAAAATTATTGTAAGTTAATTTTGATGGAAGAAACACTAGGGAACCTACCTGCAAGTTTAAATTTCCCAGTTAAAAATTATTTAGTTTAATTTTGATGGAAGAAACACTAGGAAAGCTACATGTAAGTTTAAATTTCCTAGTTAAAAATTATTTAGTTTAATTTTGATGGAAGAAACACTAGGGAACCTACCTGTAAGTTTAAATTTCCCAGTTAAAAATGATTTAGTTTAATTTTGATGGAAGAAACACTAGGAAACCTACCTGTAAGTTTAAATTTCCTAGTTAAAAATTAGTTTAATTTTGATGGAAGAAACACTAGGGAACCTACCTGCAAGTTTAAATTTCTAGTTAAAAATGATTTAGTTTAATTTTGATGGAAGAAACACTAGGAAACCTACCTGCGTTTGATAGGGCGTCATATCTCGGCGTTAACGCACTCGCAGAGGCGGTACGCGTGAGGGTGAGTAATAGCAATCCGTAATATTAGAGGCAACTTTAGAATCACGTGTTTCTCGGCGTGTGGTATAGCAGAATACATGTGAGGAGGTTCGTGGAGACAGCCAGGGAACAGGTGTGGACGAGGGCGAGCTTGTCCCAGTCCGGTACGAGATTGCAGAGTGCACCAGGTGTGGTTTACTTACGAGATGGCCTGGGTGGTTGCAAGACTCTCTCTCTCTCTCTCTCTCTCTCTCTCTCTCTCTCTTCATTGGATTGCTCTTGTTCTATATCTTGACCGGTCGGGTTCCTCAGGCCGGTTGGCAGGGACGTTAACCCACGTCTCTTTAATGGGCGATTTTTATCTGGGTTTAAGTATCTGTGTTTGTGTGTCCGAGTCGTAGTGACATTGGATTGGGCTTAGATTCTTAATTGTGGGGGAGGAATGATTTGGTGAATTTATAGCAAACTTGTTTAGGCATTGGTTAGAAAGAAAAAAAAAATAGTAATTAACTTTATGAATTATACTCAGGTTCAGGATTATAATTTTTTTTCTTTGCATGTAAACGAAAAATTTTTTTTTTTTACTTGAAACCAAACCCTAATTTGGAAACAGTAAATTTTATATATATAAGGAGAGCATGAAATATTTAATTCTCGAGAAATCTCTATCCAAAATCGTTACCTCAGTGTAGCCATTAATGCCCAACCAGAAGATAGACGATGTTAACCGGCGATGCAAGTTGAACTTTTCCCCCAGTCATCTCTCACCGATGATGAGGGCCAGAGTCCCCCAAGATATTCGGACTCCCTGCCATTTTATATTTCTTTTGTCTGCCGAAGAGCAAGTAAGAGGAAAAACGATAACCACCAGAAAAGAATTTGCCATGGGTAACATGCGCGGCTCAATCAAATGTCTGGAAATATTTTTTTTCTTACGAAAAGGAAATCATATTCAGGAATCCCGCGGTGTATTCACTTTCACCTTTTTATTAATAAAAGTATGTCTGGGAAATGCAAGTTTCGCAACAGAGTATATATATATATATATATATATATATATATATATATATATATATATATATATATATATATAATATATATATATATGTATGTGTGTGTGTGGTTCAGTTGTGTGTGTAATTGTGTATATATATATATATATATATATATGGGAGTCATAATTTTATTTAGTTGAATGTATTGTTAGTAGCTTTTAATTGAAGACTTGTATATCTGATCCCGATGGGAGTCAGAATTTTTATTTCTGTTCCACACGTGATTGTGTGTATTGATTTTATATTTATTTATGTGTATATATATATATATATATATATATATATATATATATATATATATATATATACATGTATACATATATAAGGGGTTTTGAAAGAAAGCCGTATTAAGAAACAGATCTTTTTCTCCATATATTTTTCTTTATTTGCATCTCCCAAGACATAGCAGTAGAGTATAACGTACTGCAACTTCCCTCCGAGGTATCTCTTTACTAATTGTTCATCATTCTTGTTTTCTCTTTTGTTGTCAGTTCAATGGGCGCCTCTTCGTGCGTGTAAAAGTCACGCAGATTTCTTGTAACTCATCGTTTCAACGAATCTTTTTCGTAGTTTAGTCATTTATCTTTCGGGGCGAAAAAATAAATTCATGCTCTTTTAGCGTGGGAAGATGAGCAGTCAAAAAAAAAAAAAAAAAACTTGGCGGCCATGATTGAATACCGTGAAATGGGAAGCCCCTTCTGTTTCTGTAGGCGCTGGATGAGACGCCCTTTGGCGAACGGCTGTACGACCTCGTCATGCCATTTAACGTTTTGAATGATCATCTGAATAGTACTTTTGTTCTTTTGGGCACTGAACCCTCGGGTTAATGGGTTGGTCAACTCTGAGACAATTGATCTGACCCTCTGATTCAGTTGCTCTGGTTGTGTCTCGTATTGGTAGTAGAATTGTTCCTGGTGGTTTAATGCTGATTCAGGAGGGGTTGCAATTAAGCCTCATTTAAAGTTGGTTTCTTAATATACACTTTACGACATACTGAAAAGTCGCAGTTAATTGTCATGTAATTAACATTATTTCTGTTGTTAAACTGTTTTTATTTCTTCACTGGTAGGGTTGCCGTGGATAATTTTATACATGCAAAAAAAAAAAAATCAGATTTATATTGATTTAAAGTAGACTGTAGTTTTACTGCTCTTGGTCAAATGCCACTTTAATGTGGTTTTATTTGCTGTTATGCTTGTATCGTTATATCTTTATTATTAGAGAGTTAACTTCAAACGTGAACGGACTTTAATTTAGCTGGCATTTTAGTGATTTTTATCGTTCAACCTTGCGTTTGGGATGTTGACTGTCTCCTGTTCCTAGCCTCATTGTAAACCTTTCATTAGGTTATTGGAAGAACCTTTGCATTGCCGATGATTAAGTTTTTTATCTTTGTGTTGAGTGGGTTTTATATGACATCCTGCGCGGCAAGGTTTTGATGATGAACAGCTTAATCGCAACCATCGTAGAGGGTAGTCACAAAAGATGGCTGTCCCTCGATGAAGCAAAACGTCTACCGTTTTGTGGTAGCGCGTGATGGGTGGAATTTCTGTTCGCCCTTTTTATAACTTTTCTGAATTGTTGTTTCATATATCGTCTCCTTATTCCTTTTGAAGAGTGAATTTGTCGGGTGATGTTGCAATATCAGGGGAAAAGCCTTTATTTCATTCATTGTTAGTTTTTGCAAATGGCAGGTAAAATGATTAACTCTTTATTTCTTAAATGCTTCCGGACATTTGATTTAACTGTTTAACGTGTCAGTTATGCGACCACTTAGAGAGGGAGTTTCATTATCCAGTTTAACTCCACGTTCCTTATCTTTTGAAATGCGGAAGTGTTGTTGTCACCCGAAGAATGAGATCCATTTTCTCATTATTTTTTCCTTCTTTTCTTGAAATGGCATTGCATCGTTAACAGAGAAATCTTAATTAGATCTTCTTTGAGGAATCTGTTTTAGGGGATCCAATGCAGAATGTCTTTAGAACCATCATTTATACGAAGTTACTTTGTCTCGATTAGAGCTGCATAATTTAAAGGTAAACAACCAACCCGCTTACAAACTTCTGGCGTTGGTTATTTCCTCAATGAAACCAGTATATTGTTATGTGGCTGTTTAGGTTTTAATGAAAATCATTTTGAGATCTAGTAGATGTGGCTCAGTTGTAACTGAATTGTGCTTTTGTGAACTTGTCATAGCTATTATTTATTTGCCAGATTGAAACATCAAATAGAAGAGGAAAACAGAATGCCACAAGGACTATAGCAGCCCAGTGTGGAAAAAGAAGCACAGAGGTAAATAATAAAAAAATATATGAGATAAGAAGGAGGGAAGCTTAAATGAGTATGATCAGCAAAAAAGCTTTTGCATTTGCTTTGAAGCCCCGGGTTCCAACGAATTAAACCTTGCTAAGTTGGTCACAAATGGAAAGACGTTCCATAGTGTTACATGAAAGCTGCTATATTCTGCAAAGATCTGAATTCTGAGGAGAAAGGATGATCAGGGTTATGGCTATTTTTATAAGCTGTACATTGCAATCAAATAGAATAATGATTACAGATTAATACAAAGATTTGGAATAAGAAGTTTAATGGGATTTGATCCAAGAAAGACCAAACCGGGCAGTGATATTGAAAGGAAGGCAGAATAAAAAAATTCAGGAGTGGTCCTTGGAGTTTTAAAGGAGGTGGACAGGTTAAGAAACATTGTCAGATTAAGAAACATTGTCAGTTAAAATATCTGGGTGGGGAAGTCCACCGTCTGAACCCACTTACAGTTATGGTCTGAATTTTTGCTAGGACTTTTTTTGTTTCCTCATAATTTTCACCGTCATCAGTTTTAGCGAGGTGTATATCAAGAGATTTATTAACAGCAGGTCTTCAGTCCAAGAGATAGGATCGATGCAAATAAAGCAGCATCATCTGCACATATCTTGTGTGTATTATATAAATTATAATATAGATAGTAGTGGGCCAAGACCTCTGCTATTTTGAGGAACACCAAAGATGATATTTCTGCTGTCATTATAATGCCAGTCAGCAACTTCTTCCTGCAGTCTAAATTGGTTAAAACTTCAGTAAGAACTACTGGGAAATGCTCACCCAACGGCTTTGTGTTAAGAGTTTTGAAATTAGGTCTTCATAATAGCAGGGTCAAAAGGAGCACTAAAATCAAATCCAGTCGTAAGAGCTTCATGATAAAATTTTAAGAGATACCTCACAAGCACCCGGACCATTGAAAAGTCGGACATGAAACTCTAGAATGGCGATTACTTCCACCATTGGCATTCATACCTTTTGTCTAAAAGGGCAAGAATCAGTTCTCACACAGTAAGCTAGTCTAATATTACCAATTCTCCGAGTGCAAAAAGATCCCTTCCAGCTAACTTAGCGAAAATAACAGACAACTTTGAAGCTAAGCAATGAATAATCTTCATAAAAAAATTACCATTTATTTCCTGTACCTGCAAAAGTATCAAGGTCAAGTAAAGGATTCATGATTTCAAAGGATCGAAAAGCAGAACTAGTCTCTTTGGCTCTAGAAAAACAGAAATAATTTTAAATCTCTCTCATTACTATGCCTAATGCCAAACACAGCAGCCATAATAATTTCCACTTCTTGTAGACTTAGTTACAGCAGCCTGTTTGAGGCCAAAGAGGCACTGTTGAATATACGCCAAAGAATGAAGATGTGAGATTTTTATATGAAAGAATTTCTTATTGTAACGGTGTATTTATGTTCTAGTGAAGCATCTCTCGAGTTACAGCTCTTAAGGTTTATTTTTTTATATTTTCTAAGTAGATTTTGTTGAATAACCTTTACATATTCCGAACTCATTGCGTAAAGTAAACAACAAGTTAATCTTGAACATGTTGGGCAAAGCATGTGTAACATCAGCGGTTTTAAATTACGCTCAATCATTGCAGTGGGGTATAGTTTTTATCGAGGAGGATGCTGTTACCCCATTGGCTATCGCAAATCAGCTACCTGGTGCCCAGGCCATGAACGTAGTCAGAAGTAACTTTGCTTCCCAAGGAAAGTGAATGCACTCGAAAGAAAGTACTTACCTTTTTTATATTTTTTTAAGCGAAGAAAGTAAAATGGTTTTTGGTTATCGTGGTCAGGAAAAATTGCCGAAAGTGAAAGTCAGTGATAAATGAAGATAAAGTGGCCGTGCCCATGTCGGGTTTTTATTGTAATGCGCCGTCTGTCATGTCTTGGTCGGGAACAGCTGGGGTTATTTTTGACACATGCGATTTTCATATTAAAGGTCTGTATGAAAAATTTTGTTCAGTGCCTTGCTTTTTGTTTTAAAGGAAAATACGCGAGTGTCGAAGAAAAGGAAATTCGGCTTTTTACCATTTTTTATGATTTATCTTATAATCGATATCTTGAGATATTTCAGCTTCATCGCTCCACTGTTTTTCTCCTCTCCTTTTTTTTCCAGTTAATTGTATATAGAAATATTTGCACGACTTTGCGATGAAAGTATTTCTGATGAAAATCAAACGAAAAACATTGTTTTTCTTTCTTGTTAGATAACTGTCACAGCAAAAAAAAAAAAAAAAAAGATATTTTGTCCTTGTTTAAGCACTTGAATTCTTACATACTGAAACAACACAGTAGATGCTCAGTTTGAATGTTCTTATAAACTTCGCTTCTAAGTATATCTTAGTTAACCAGACCACTGAGCTGATTAACAGCTCTCCTAGGGCTGGCCCGAAGGATTAGATTTATTTTACGTGGCTAAGAACCAACTGGTTACCTAACACTGAATATTGTGCTGATTAACATACCTGGAACAAGCCTTACTTGCTATTTTAGTAAGTTTACAGAGACATACCATTATCATCAATTCTAATTTTTTTTTTACCCAACTATTTAGTTTTTCGGTAGGACACGCATCATATATTTTCGTAGTGCGAAGAACCTAAAACCTTCGCCTAGAAACACCTTAGTATGCAGACGCGCATGTGCCTTATGTGTGTGTGTGTGTGTGTGTGTGTGTGTAGGTTGCCTCCCTTAGGGCTACGTCGAGATTTTAAAGCGCGTTTGTGCAGTGCGTTCGTACGCGAGTCCATGCGTCTGGTTCGGCATGTGGCGGATCGCAGTTCCAGGGAAGGTCTCCGTTTTCACTTGCGCTCGATGTTGAGCCAGTGGCAGGCAGTCTGCGTCTCTCCTTGGCTTGTGGATCTCTCTGTCTCTCTCCCTCTCTCTCTCTCTCTCCGAGAAGGGAGGAAGCTCGAACGCTCTTCTGCTGTGCGTTGGCCATGATACATACGCTGTCTGTCACTCTAAACAATTCGCGTGCCAGTTTGTTAATTTGAGTAGCCATGTGACTGTGAAGAAGTTCGATTCGCCAGACAATATTTTCTTCAACAATCGGAAATGTGCTTTTAATGAGTTAAGATTTTATTTTCCTCTTCGTCGCGTTGATTACTATATAATGAATTGTGTTCGTGTGGGCCCTTTAGTGAAAATGACGAGGCCCTTGTGTAAATATTGTGATCTCTGTAGAGTATGTGTATGTACACTCTTATCTGATATTGGAAATGAGTAGACTGGGAGATGTGAAGAATGACCATCATGAATATGTATATAGGCATAACAACGTCTTCAACTTGATTTGTGTCAACAAGTGAATAGTTCTACTGGATAATAATGGTGAGATGTTACATTGTTGGTATTTAATTGTAATGTAGTTTCGAAATTTATATGTCTCTACACACACACACACACACACATATATATATATATATACATTAAAAAGAGAGAGAGAGAGAGAGAGAGAGAGAGAGAGAGAGAGAGAGAGAGAGAGAGAGAGAGAGAGCACAGACCTTTATCTGAAAATCTCATGAAATACTCAGATAAGTTTTTAAAATTGCTGAATGTACCATTGATTAGCTGAATTCCAGAGTGAAAAATGTAAAAAGATAATAGTTATTCCATCTTGTTTGCATTGTCAACTTTATAAATTATATACACATATATTAATGTATATATATGTATGTATGTATACACTGTACCATAAAGCTGTTTTATCTTACAGTGGTGACTCCAGAAATATCAACAGAATAATCAATGCCACATTCAAATGTTTACTGTATATATATATATATATATATATATATATATATATATGTATATATATATATATATATATATATATATATATATATATATGTATATGTATATATATATTATATTATATTATATTGAATATGTATGTACATATGGATGCGTCTGGCTATATTGGTATGGTCAAGGCTGTTCGCTACTATGAGTTTCTTATCTCTTCATTGAGACGTTTCGTCCTAGCCAGTTTTAGTATCATCTGGCCAAAGTTGGAAAAGGAATAGTTTTGGGGGGGAGGGGGCAGGTGCAAGGGCAAAGGGATAGAGGAGGGTAACACGATAAGAAGAAGGCCACCACAGACTTAGGCTAAGGTTACTACTCCCTTAAGAGACGAAGGTAGAAAATGCACCAGAGCTTGACGTTCTTTAGCGCGCGCACACACACACACACACACACACACACACACACACACACACACACACACACAGAGCTTTAGTGATTTAAACGGGATGTGAGAATTAGAACGCACGTCCATCTGGTTTATATCTTTTATCAGATATATGGATTTTTTTTTTCTTTTTTTTTGCGAAATGCCAGTCTATTTCAAAGGTAATCTGAATGTCTTTCGAAACTGTAGCAAGTCATCTTGGGCTGTTCCCTACTTTTTTTTTTCTGTCTTATGCTCTGCTCCGTCACCTAAGTATGATGTTTGGTTTTTCTTTGCGTACGACATCATTTGCATTTTTTTTTTTTTTTTTTTTTTCTTGACGTAGCCGTGGGTGGATTAAATCGTAACTTGAAGCGCGTCTGCAGATGGAGACTTGTTCCCCTTTGGAAGTTTGCTGTATTCTTTATCCGGATGACCATTGATCGACCTAAGGAAGGGTTGGTGGAAGATCGTATCAGGTTGCTAAGGCATTCGAGTATTGTCCCCTTCCAAATTGACAGTACGTGGCGTGTAAACAAATTAAGAATTTTATCAGTGAACTGTATAGATCTGCTGTTTGATTAGTGGTGTATGTCTGTGTGCGCCGCTCATTAATTCGTATGATTTGTGCTTGCTTAAAAAATTCGGTAAGGATGAGCAATCGCAGAGAATTTCTTGAGAAGTAGGTAAAACTTGCAGAAATTTAAATATCTGGTGTATAAATGGTTGATTATGTCGCGTTATTAAGAAGGCGTCGGAATGACGATATTCCTCTCTCTCTCTCTCTCTCTCTCTCTCTCTCTCTCTCTCTCTCTCTCTCTCTCTCTCTCTCGTTCGTGTTCGATTATCGAACCGGACGATGAGGGTCGAATGGATGGGTGGGTTCCGAGTCCATTATGCCTATATTGACCTGAGGGGTGAATTAGTGTCTAGTTGTTAGTCGATTATTGTGGGTTTCGGGTAGAGGGAAAGAAAGAGAGAGGAATGAAATAGTAGTCTTGAGTGTTAATTATTGTTGCTCCATCTGTAAGTATATCGTCAAATTGAGAGGGCCTCGATGAGGTAACCCTCGCGTTTCTGCGGTGAAACCATTCATAAGATCCTCTCTCTCTCTCTCTCTCTCTCTCTCTCTCTCTCTCTCTCTCTCTCTCTCTCTCTTAATGTGAATGATAGTGAATAGCTTTAAAGATACAAGTTACCACCGACCGTTTAAAAGTTTAAATGTCACTCTGCAGTTGTTGTTTTGTTAGTGTTGAATATTTTGGCCTTGTGAAGAATTCTTTTGGGCGGAGCTCAGGGAAGGGCAACGTTCATTTGACGCTAATCGCTTAAACACATTTACCAGATCATGAGTTAAGCATATGTTTAAGTTTCCTGTTTTAGTTTTGGATTACTTGTGTTTCGTTTTGGTTCTTGCCTTGAATATTGTAGCTTGATATTAGCAGTATTTTAGGTAATTGATTTGTGTTTTAATAATAAACAATAATAAAGAAAGACCAATTTATGATGGAATTACTGCAGGGATGATTTTACCAACTAAACTGTTTTGCAGAATCTGGAGTCATGAAACAAAGTCCGATTATTGGGAATTGGAAGTCATAGCTAAGGTCCCTTGACCTGACAACATGGTAACAATAGGGGCATTGTGCTTAAGCCGGTTCCAGTGAAAATATACAGTGTGCTTATTCTTAATGAGGTGGAGGAACAACGGATAAAAAGCGTAGAGATAAACAAACAAGTTTTTAGAAAAGGCAGTAGTTGCACAGATCAAGTATTCTTGTTAAAGCATATTGCGCAGTAGCGTATGGAATTAAAAAAAGGCTTTTGTTGATTACTAGAAGACATATGACAGCATCCACAGACTATGGCATTCATGTGAAGTATGTAAAGTTAATTAAAATCGTACATAACAAAGCAGACGAAATGTTAATGCTGATGGTGTCTTGCCAAGTGAATTTATAGTACATAGTGATACAAGATTTAAATTGGAGTAGTGATAGAAACTTGATAGACTTTGAACATCCAGACAATTCTGGTTCCATTAGCAAAACACCACGATATTTAAAGAGCTTCCTTAATATAATGCATCATATATCTAGAGAATGAGATGGGACTCAGAATATCCAAGGAAAACAGAAGTCTTTGGGACAGAATAAGCACAATGGGATGAAATAACGTTAGTTGGAGAAAAGATTAATGAGACCGAACCTTTCAAATTGTTAAGAAGAATTATGTCCAGTACGGATTTTCTTTAGTAGGAACTTATTGAAAGAAAAAAATGCAAAGCACAAAATTCTTAGGCTGAATAAGATTTAGAAATCAAAGATTGAAATTGCTTACGAAAATAGATTATATAAGTTTAGGTACTGGTATACCGACGTGAAACTGTACCTTTATGAATATTTTGGTTTGACAAGAGACCTTTTAGAAGATTATTAGGAGTCACGTAGGTGCATAGAGCTAGAAATTTAGCATTAAGGAAGTTAGGACCAGATAATGATGAAAATGGAGATAGAGATGGCTTGGACACGTCCTTTGCACAACCCCTGGGAGAATGGGACGTGATGGTGTCAGCTGGGCTCGTGTGGGCGCCACCAGAGTTGGAAGACTCAGACTTAATGGGATGAGAACTGTGAGAAGGGAGGCTGGAGATGAGTGGAGATTTGTGGAAGAGAAAACGCAGGACAGACGTGAGTGGCGGGATTTCAGAGGCACTTTCGTCATGCGGCCTTGGAGATGATGGTGATGATTGCTTGTTTAATTTTCTTCAGTCATTGACCCACTATATTTTGCATTGCCCATTCCATTTTGCTGTATAATCGTTGTGATCTGAATTGAGTCATTTTAGAAATTCGGTCCTGTGTTCGATTCTGTCCCTTTTGCTACCAGAGAATTTTTCAGATAACCAAATAGTTGATTTGCAGTAATTTTTCATGTAAAGTAATGCTTTTATGAAGTTACGTTTTTTTTTTTATGTGTATTATTCTTAGTGTCTCATAAGAGGGTGTGAGTTTTTCAGCCCCGAAGTCTGGCATTAATGAAATGAAGACAGAATCATATGATCTTGACCTGAATATTTTATGATTTTGACCTGAGTATTACCTTGGAACCTTTGACTTTGTTTGATCTCTAAATTTAAATTCTCTCTCTCTCTCTCTCTCTCTCTCTCTCTCTCTCTCTCTCTCTCTCTCTCTCTCTCTCTCTCTCTCTCTCTGAAAATGATTTTGGTTTTACCCCTTCATTTAATGTCTTTTAGACAATTTAATTTGTCATGCAAAATATTTTAATTTAATCATGCAAAATATTTTAATTTAATATTCATTATATGTATCTTTCTTTCTCCTTGATTTTATTACAGTTTTTCTGTTGTCAGACCTTTTCGTCTTTGTTGCCTAAATTTTGTTGTTCAATTCAAACGGTAACTCGTATTCTCTTGCAAATTTCGTTCAACATTGTTCATTTACACTATATAAAATATATATATATATATTATATATATATATATATATATATATGGAGAAGGCACACTAACAATCTTTTTTTTGGCCGACGGCGTTTTCGCAATTCCATTGCATTTTGCTGCAATGACACAGTTTTCTACATAAAATTATAAAGATAAAATAAAATAAAATAAAAAATGTACATACATTTCTTAAAATATCTTAAAACCAGTTTTGGCTGAAAGTGACTTTGTAAAACTCGAAAACAAAGAGAACAGCAGAGAAATCACAAAATAAACAAAGTGTTGAGGACGTCTGGGCATTTAACGAGAGTGCTTTAATGAAAATTGACTCTAAAGTCAAGCTCGTCCTCGTGTTGGGCTGAGGCTATTATTTTCAATTTTTTCATATCAATCTGCGTTTTGCAGATTGCAGAGTATTCTTATATTTGATAATTTTATGATTTCTGCTGTTCTCTCTTTGTTTTAGTAGTTTTACCTTCTTCTGTTTAGTCACTTTTCAGCCATGTACTGGGTAGGTTTGTTTCTAAGATATTTTAAGAAATGTATGTACATTTTTATTTTATTTTTATTTTTATCTTTATAATTTTTATATAGTGACGTCCCTTTTTATTAAACAAAATTGTGTCATTGCAGCCTTGAAAATGCAGTGGATTATTGAAACCGTCACAACTAATAAAATATATAGTGTGCCTCTCCATCTGCCCTGGTCTCATATTGGGCTTATATATATATATATATATATATATATATATATATATATATATATATATATATATATATATATATATATATAAGGAGGATATATATAAGAGAGAAGAGAGAGAGAGAGAGAGAGAGAGAGAGAGAGAGAGAAGAGCCAGGGTTTGTGGGATTGAATAGGTGTTATTGACGATCTGCAAAGTGGTAAGTCTTCTAAGTTGTTATTTGCGAACCGAAGCAACGATTTAGTTTCCTGCTCGTGACTCTTCGGTGGGTCTTCTTCGCCGGCGGGAGATGCCCATGTGAGGAGAACGAACGGAGGGACAGGGGAAGGGGAAGGGGAGAGAAGTCTGCAGGGAAAGGTTGGAAATCACTGTTCTTCCTTCTCTTTTGTCTCTCTGATATTCATGTCTGTCCCTTCCTCCTCCTCCTCTCTTCATGGAACGGACTCACACCTGCTCAGTATATACAGAGAAGCCATTCGGCGTCGTGTTGTCTTTTTTGCCTGTCCTGAGGATTGGTTGGGTTTTTTATAGTTCGTTTGTTTATCTTGTGTTTGTGTTTTTCTTTTTTTTTTTTACATTTTGATTGCTTTCCTTCCTTGCATCGTTGATAAGGCTCATACGCTTCTTCTCTCTGATTATCGTGCGGATTAATTGTTTTTCTTTGTCTCCTTTGGTTTATTTATTAAATGCTTTTGCTGATCTTTTTAAGCCTTTTTTTTTAATTAGAATTCCCATAACAATCTTTTTACTTCCTGATGCTTATCAGGGACAGTGGTTTCCCCCCTTTTTTTTAATTGACTTGCTCCTTCGTGAATCCCATCTCAGTTTTAACTGCTTTGCACTTGCTCAGTAACTGCCAGTGCTTAAGCGTAAATTCTTCCTCCTCTTCCTCATCCACCCCCCTCCTCCCACCTTTATCACACCCGAGCCGTTATCCGCTTTCATCCCGTACTGGCACCAGCTTACCGATTCTCCTCTTTTCCCCCTCCTCCCCACAGCGCTCAAATCCCCCTTCCCCCCCTTCCTCGGCTAGGCACCGCCCTCCTCTTGAAGCAGTCAGTTACTCAGTCTTGACTGAGTTGAATGTATGACTAACAAGCTCATCCCCGACGGCCGTTAGCTGTCGCTGTTTGAAAAGATCCGTGGCACCGTATTTCGTTGGGTTTAAATAGTGCCACACGGAGAGTGAGAGAGAAAGCTGGGGCCAGCTCTTGGTACGATCGCTGCTGCTCGAGTTGCGAGTTTAATACGGACCGTTATCCGTAGCAGTGTTGTTTTGTGGATTATTCGTAACTCATGTTTTGAAGCTGTGCATTCATACTATTTATGATTTGCTCTGTGTTGAGGGATGTTTATTGAATGTTTCATAGTGTCGTTGAATTTTGTTAGTGTCTGAAATTAAAATTTAAATGGGCGGTGAGTTACTGTGACAGTTAAAGAGATTTAAAGTTTGAGAGTGAGAGCTAGAAGGATCTTGCGAGGGTGAGAAAAGTGCGAGAATAAGGACGCAAACTGGCCTGAATATACACATCTTTATTGTTTTCGGTGTTCTGTGAAGCGTTGATATAAGTGCAGGCAGAGTGCACAACCGTTTTCCAGCGTTGCATGATCAGGTCATGTCTCAGAGGAAACGACAACACAAACAAATAAGCGAAAAGAAAGCTGTCGTTGTTGAGGTGAGATTTCCTAATGTACACACGTCTGTGAAGTCAGAAGACTGTCAGCTGCTTTCTTAACTATGAAAGTTGTTGTTATCTTTATGATTTTGATATCGCGAGATGGCAATGAAGTATTCACCTTTCTAGAATATTAAGGGATTGATATTGTTACTGCTAACGAGTCATTTCTGGATTCGCGTGGCGCCCGGCCAAAGGATTTGATCTTGTAGTTAAAGAAGTTGGACAGCTAGGTAGGAGGAGACCATTTGGGACAGATGAAAACCTAGAGGCAAAGAGTAATGCATCTGGGGTTGGAGTGAAGTTGCAAAGAACCTTAAGTACCATCTACAGTGAGCCACGTAAAGCACACTGTATAAGTGGTATCTCCATCAGAGGTATTAGTGGAATGTTTTACAGGTTTTTAATAATCAGAGAAAAATCGGGCTGAACCGGATCGATCAATCAAGTGCTAAAGGCCGGTGGGTCACCTGGTCGCAACAGGTAATTTTTTCGTTTTCAGTCCAGATGCCCCATCCTATTCAGCCGGTGAAGGATGCAGAAACCGGTTATGAGGCCATGATGGTTGTTAATAAATTGTCCCTCGTCCTTGTATATACGATGGTTGACGCAACCATTTGTTTGTACTTTTTTATATCTGTTGTGTAAGCACCGTGTTGTTTGTATAAACATTTTTGTAATTTTTCATATATTTTAAGCCATTTTAATGTCAAATTGATTGCGCTGGGAAATCTTTCATTAATTTGTTGTTAGACGTTAAACGTCATGTCGTATCAGATTTATATAAAAAAAAAAAAATCAAACCGCAGCATGATTTTTTCCAGGTGCTGTGGTAATAAATTGGTGATATCCGTGAAAATATTGTTTTGATGAATTTCGTTAAAAACGTTAAAACGTTTGTTAGATGAAATTGAATTATTACAGTAAATTGTCATTAGAATATCTAAGTCTTTTAAAAAAGAAAGTGAAAATAATCGTATCGAAATAACTGCGAGCCAGTCATCTCAGTATCTATTAGAGGGTGTATCAGTTATGGTTAATGTAGAGTACTCCTTCAGGAGTGGTT
>NC_089743.1:83482470-83537470 GCF_040412425.1 Macrobrachium rosenbergii | reverse complement strand
CAAACCAAAGATGCTCTCTCCGATTACTAAATTGTTGATTAAGTGTGTTTTTTTATGAATGTTTGGTTGTTTATGTATGATTGTGTTTTATTGAAAATATATGTTTTATTTATCCACAAATGGGTCGTATTTTATCAGGCAAGATTTGTTGGTAGTAAACAGTCCATAGCCTCCTTCCTTCCCCTAGGGCCCAATTTCTGTGTCTTCTTCTTTTTAACAGTCGCACATTTTGTTTTGCACACTTTCCAAACCAAATGCTCTCTCCGCACTAATTACTCTTTGGACAAGGAAATATAATCCACCTCTCGGGGAGGGCGGATTTCTTGTCTGAACTCTCTCTGCCACTAATAATTCTTCTCTCTCTATCTCTATCTCTCTCTCTCTCTCTCTCTCTCTCTCTCTCTCGGACACAAATATAAATATATACATAATATATATATATATAAAAATATATATATATATATATATATATATATATATATATATATATATATATATATATTATTTGTATATATACTACATTATTTTCGTGCTTACGTTTTCAAGAAGTTCTAGTTTTGCTAGTACACTTTTATGTCGTGCAAGGGAAATTGATGCTTGGTGTGAATCTACGAAACTATAAAAATAGTAGATTGATCTCTGATGTTGCCTTGAGCTTTTGCGACACGAGGAATCGTCTTAGTGTGGCACAGTAATTTGATCTAAAATAAAACAAGCATTGTGTTAATTAAGATTACTTCATTGAACATTGCAAATTAGGGAATGTACTCTAATCGAGTAGCGGATGGGAGTTTGAATGTAATATTGCTCTGTTCACTTAACCGTCATCCTCCCTCACGCAATGGCTGTCCATTTTGTGGATTAATGTTAGTCACTCACCGGAAACTTGACCGAGAGGCTTGAATAATAGATAGATCGCTTAAATATTCTTTATCTAACCTTGAAAGACTAATGGTTCCCAAAAAGTTCTCCGATTCATATTTCAGTACGGAACTAAGGTCAATTATGCTTGATCGATGCAAGCGCTGTTAATACAATTGTTTGCATGTGGCGCATTCGACTAAAAGTTCCTCCTAGTCGCCCACACATACTGTACTCTCTGCTTCTTTATCAGTGACACGCGAATGGGTGAAAAGTATATAAGTATAATGCTTGTACCTTAGTTACTCACGTAGCACCTGTCTACTATAGATTTCTTTTTGAAGGGTCCCCATGCTTGATTGTTGGTCTTTTTTTTTTTTTTTTTTTTGGTGGGTTTCCAACACCCAGCTCAGTTTTATTTTCAGTGATGACAAACATCATTGTTTGATGGAGGGCGACGGCAAACTAACTATTACATTATTCTGAATCCAAGAGAAGGGGCCTGGGTTCTAATATTCAACTCAGTTTACTTTTTTGAGTAATGACGAACTTCACAGTATGATAGAAGGGGATATCAAACTAACTATAATACTAATGATAATAATAATCATGATCTTTATCATCACCATTATTATTATTATTATTATTATTATTATTATTATTATTATTATTATTATTATTCCAAATGTTCTTTAGCTAAAGCGTTTTAATTTCAAATTCTCCCCTGGAGTTGTTCATCCTGCGAGTCTTACAGGTATTCGGTAAGATATCTCCATTACTATATATTTTAATTAATGGCGAACTTTATAGTACGATGGAAGGGTATGTCAAACAACCCTAATACTAATGATAATAATAACCATGATCTTTATTATTATTATTATTATTATTATTATTATTATTATTATTATTATTATTATTATTATTACTCCAAATGTTCGTTAGCTAAAGCGTTTTAATTTCAAATTCTCCCATGGAGTTGTTCATCCTGCGCGTCTTACAGGTGTCCGGTAAAGATATCAGGATCCCCAGACCACAAGACTTTCCACCGTCGTCTCCCTTGGGCTTGGTACAGTATGCCTCTTGCATACTAATAATCACCAGCTTAGGTCTCTCTTCCTCGTCAGTGTCCAGCTGCATCTAGCAACTGATGGGTTCTGTGTGTGTGTGTGTGTGTGTGTGTGTGGCGCTCCTGCAGTTCCGTTTGGACCACCTCTTGTCCCGCTTTTACTTTTCCTGTTTGCGGTTATGAAACTGAATTTAAGATCGCGGGGTTTTGTACTTATAATGTTGGGTATGTAAATGAATGTGTAATGTCTGTAATGTCTGTAATTACGTATAATTTTATGTAAGCGCACTGAGATTTATTTACAAGTGATGTGTTCGTTTTGAGTGTTCTAATTTCCTTCAAAGTATTTCAGTATCTCTCACGTCGAAAAGATTTTGTAGTAAATGATTACGCAATGTTATTAAATTAAGATACTGCTGAGGCCTTTGTATGATAACTTCAAATTATTCTGGTGGCCGTGATAAGAGTTTGTGCGTCTTTTTTGTAGGCTATGTATTTTCCTTTAAAAAAAGGAGGCGAAGTAATGAGAGAATCGTTTCAGTTATAAAATGGAAAAAAAAAGTCATTATGATCAGGAAAATATAAAATTTAAAATTACCTTTATATAAACTCATTGCATATTGACTGCTTCACATATGTGATAACTGTCACTCATTAAATCTCTAAGCAGTGAGATTAATGATTCGTGTATACCTCCTTTTACTTCTCAATTATTTTAGTTTGCTGAATTACCCACAACCTCGTCGTCTGCTTTACCAAATGAATCAAAGAATATTCCAGTGATTTATATATTCCCCTTTTTTTGTACGAGTACTTTTCATTATATTTTCCCGCTCTGTTTAGCCAAAGTCTGGTCTCGGAAATACCAGACATTTTTAATGTTTGTTTTTATTGTTTACGTATTTACTTCTCCGTTTTCTTTGCTTCACGCTGTTCAGATTAACTAGGTTGTCTCCGCCATATGTTTGCAGTAACCCAAAAGAACCTCGATGTAAGGGTCCAACTCGTTTCACAAATATTTCGACTTTTTTCCTTCTGATGGCGTAAACATATACATTTATTTATGCACCCCCGATTTACAGACTCTTAATTCCTCATGATTCTTTATAAGGATAAATTTCAGGATAATGCCAGCGCTTCCAGAACTAACATTAATAAAACGTATGGGTTTAGTTGTCTAGCCGGTACTTAGAAATCACTATACAGTATCTTTGTAGAAACCCTTCTATGAATACATCAAATATATTTTACCAATGTTGTAATCGCCATTGGTCGAAATCTCTCAATCCTTCTGCAGATATAATTGAAATATCTTAACATCCTTTTACCAGTCGTATCAAAATTCTCAGAACGCTGTCCCTGTGTCATTGCGATGATTTCAGACAAACAAGTATATATAACATGATTAAATATTTACATTTTATTTACATTGTATTTACCTTGAAGGCCAGATTGCTAAGACTTATCCAAAAAAGATGAAGATATTGGGTTCTTTTCAACAAGCCATCCAGTTTATAAGAAGTAATATGTAGGATTTGGAGGGATTTCAAGGGTTTAAAGAAGGCTGTCTTTTCTTTAGATATTTCGAGATTTCAGAAGACATGTCTTAAGCGGGAGTTGTGGAGGACACATGGTGTCCGTGTAGCGGTTGACGAAAGTTAGGGTTTATTCATATGGGTTGCTGGTTCGTGAAGTAAGCCTCTTTTTGTTGGTTGAATCTTATGGGAGTCCTCTTTTTGGTTGTTTGGATGTTTCTTATCAGGCCCTTGCTCATATTTGCTTCATGCGGTTTTTATTCAGACTCGAGGATTACTGTTCGGAGTTACTTTGAAATCCTGTGTGCTGATTATCTATGGGTAATTTCTCCTTTGATAATATATATGTATATATGTATTTTATATATTATGTATATATATATTTATATATATACATATATATTATATATGTATATATTTAAATATATTTATATATATATATATATATATGTATATATATACATATATATATGTATGTATATATATATATATATATATATATATATATATCTATATATATATATATATATATATGTGTGTGTGTGTGTGTGTGTGTGTGTGTGTGTGTGTGTACTGTATAAAATTAAAGAGAAACAGAGATTGGGGAGTGGGGGGCAGTGCCATACAAAGTTTTTCTGATGCCTTTTCGTCCTGTTACGTTGGACAACGTACAATTATAAATTTCACATGAGCGATTGGTATCTGACCCTGAACTTGTAAGCAATAACCCTGGAGGAACAAATTTTCTTGTCAACTGCGTTTAAAGCGTTTCTTCTTTCAGATTAATTAATAATTGCTATGGAATAATTATACCATTTGAAGAACAAAGCAACTTCCAGGTTGCAAGGTTACTCGTAAATTATTTCTTTCACCGCGTAGTCTCCGTGATACTAATTGTGTGGAGATGAATATAATGTGTAAATTTCGTCGGTTTGGTTAACGAGAGCGTACGCGCGCGCGCATGGCTGTCACAGATTCTATTTCCATGTCCATTAAGGAATTAGATATTCAGTTGATGAGGATCTGGTTGATCGACGTGTCCAGCTTTGTATTGGTGTTGAGGCAATGTTGTTGTTATCTTCAAGGAGTTCCCTTAGTCGCGCTGAAGCACCTGAGTTGGTTGAAATCGTGTTAGCGCTCGGGCGGTTGGGTGGAAAAGATCCTTGAGTACCAGTAATGAACTGGCAAAACCTGCTTCGACAGTATTTGGGTTTCTGCATCTGTATTTGGCAGTCAAGGACTTTCAGAATGTAATCGAGCGTGCGCTTGAGAGAGAGAGAGAGAGAGAGAGAGAGAGAGAGAGAGAGAGAGAGAGAGAGAGGGTGCTGAAGCTGTTTTCAGGTTCACTGCTACGTCAGACTTATCGGGAGTTTAGGTAATAGAATCTGACCTTCTGTTGCCTAATTTGGGGATAAATCCATTCCTTAAAGCCGATTAGGTTGTGAAAAGCGGCTGTATTTATTACCGAGACAATAAAGAAGGTTACTGACCATTTGTATGCAAAATACCAAGATCCCAATTTGGTGCTTCTTTGTTTTAAGTGCACTATGGGTATCGTGATGCCATGGGCATAGTGTTCCATAGGCCTTATTTTACATGCAGATGTCTCGATTCCATAAAAGGCTACTACATTAGAAACCTAAAGTGTTTTAATAAGAATCTTGAGCTGACTCGTCGCTTCTTATGTTCTCTGTATGTTTCTTTAAATGCGGAAAAACATTATTGAAAGTAATTTGTTTCAGAAAAGCTCTTCTGATTTTGTAAGTATAAAACATAAAGTTATTTGGTTAATGTTGCCTATGGATTATTTGATCACACAGATCCAGTGAGTAACTCTAGTTAATGTGCCTATTTTTTGTGGCGCTCTCATTTCAGTGCAATTAAATTTTAATGGAACGGGATGATAGCCAATGAACTTTACTGCTTCGCCATCACGGTAAATCTGATGCGCAGAGAATAATGTATTTTAAAGACTTTCGTTGGCAATGAAGTAATAACTATCGGAATGGGATTGAATGGCTTTTTTTTCCCCTTCTCATTGCAATGCCCATTACTCTGATTCATCGCTTTAATTGATTAGTGTAATTACGTTCATTAACGTTGCAATTGCTCTTAATTATTTCCTTTGAATGGTTTGATTTCCCAGTAGTTTGTCCAGTCTAAGCTTTGTTATTAGACCAAACCGGATTAATAAAACAATGTTCTCATTCTCATTGGATAATAACTATAATCGTTGATGATGTATGAATCTCATTTGCATATCGTATTATACCGATGTGGATCTCTGTTTTATCTCATGGCGTAATATTGTCTGTATCTGTCGTTCCAAGGTCTGGAGAAAGGGGACGGTATTGAAAGTTATAAAATTGTAAGGTAGATGCCTGCTTTCTCATTTTCAGCCATTTCACTCCACCGGTTTTTGATTGCGGATGCATTGGTACGAGGTAGCTATGCAGATGTGTGTGAAACCTGATTAGCAGATACGGAACAGGTGTGCTTGTCGATCTGATGCATTCATACAAGTTTTTCCATATATGCTTATGGTATTTTGTTCGTTATGTGCAAGAATTATTATTATTTTTATTATTATTATTATTATTATTATTATTATTATTATTATTATTATTATTATATTATGAAGAGCCCCCAAAAATCGACTTAACATTTCTGTAATCCCGTTTGCGGTTAAGATGGCCATTATTTTTCATGAAGTTTTATTATTATTATTATTATTATTATTATTATTATTATTATTATTATTATTACGAGCCCCCCAAAAATCGACTTAAATTTTCTGTAATCCCGTTTGCGGTTTAAGATGGCCATTCTTTTTCATGAAGTTTATTATTATTATTATTATTATTATTATTATTATTATTATTATTATTATTATTATTATTACGAGCCCCCAAAAATCGACTTAACATTTCTGTAATCACGTTTGCGGTTAAGTTGGCCACTTTTCCATGAAGTTTATTATTATTATTATTATTTATTATTATTATTATTATTATTATTATTATTATTATTATTATTATGAAGAGCCCCAAAATCGACTTTAACATTTCTAACTTGTTTGTGGGTTAAGATGGCCATTCTTTTTCTTGAAGTTCATTATTATTATTATTATTATTATTATTATTATTATTATTATTATTATTATTATTATTATTATTATTATTATTATTACGAGCCCCCCAAAAATCGACTTAAAATTTCTGTAATCCCGTTTGCGGTTAAGATGTCCATTCTTTTCATGAAGTTTATTGTTATTATATATTATTCTTATTATTATTATTATTATTATTATTATTATTATTATGAAGAGCCCTCAAAATCGACTTAACATTTCAATCCCGTTTATTATTAAGCCATTCTTTTTTCAAGTGAAGTTTATTATTATTATTATTATTATTATTATACATATTATTATTATTATTATTATTATTATTTTACGAGCCCCAAAAATCGACTTAAAATTTCTGTAATCCCGTTTGGTTTAAGATGTAATATTCTTTTTCATGAAAGTCTATTATTATTATTATTATTATTATTATTATTATTATTATTATTATTATTATTATTATTATTATTATTATTACGAGCCCTAAAATCGACAAAATTTCTGTAATCCCGTTTGCGGGTTAAGATGGCCATTCTATTTCATGAAGTTTCCTTTATTATACATATTATTATTATTATTATTATTATTATTATGAGCCCCCAAAATCTTAACATTTCTAAAATCCTGTTTGCGTTGTTAAGATACTTTATTCTATTTCATGAAGTTTCGCTATTTATTATTATTATTATTATTATTATTATTATTATTATTATTATTATTATTATTACGAGCCCCCCAAAAATCGACTTAAAATTTCTGTAATCCCGTTTGCGGGTTAAGATGGCCATTCTTTTTCATGAAGTTCATTATTATTATTATTATTATTATTATTATTATTATTATTATTATTATTATTATTGATACACTAGCAGTAACTAGCGACGAAAGGTTTGTCAGAACCTTCGTGTCTACATTTGAATAAGATCGTACTAGAATGGTTGTTCGTCTTGCAGGTCAAGGCTCTCCCTCTCTTTAATGATACTACCGAGAAGGTAAATTATGGCGTTTTATTTCAGATTTCCTCATTTCGCTGCAGGTTCTTCAGCGCCAGCGTTAATTACAAGTTCGAAACCATAGTTCTTTTTGTCAAGTTCATATTTCATTCCTTCGGTTCACTTGAAGTATAGAAATATAAATCTTTTGGCGTAGTGCCTACTATGGGTGTCATTATCGACATTTTCATTATCACCTGAGTAATTATCTTTCTTATATCGTGGTCTGTTTTGCTGGTGAATTAACTGCAGCACTGGTCAATATTACTTTTCTTTGTTGTCTTAAAATTTACTTTCTCTTTTTAATGAATTGTTTTATATTCTGTACCATCAGCTGCTATTCATCACGTTTATAAGCCGTTAAAGTGTGCTTCTTTTTTTTTATAGCTTGAAATACTTATGTGATTTGTACTTCTGTGATCTGTTACGGTATCGCTTGGAATAGCGAGAGAAGATCAGCAGATTTCTGAAGGTACTGAGTTTCAGTAGAAAGACCTTCAAATAAATAAATGTGTAAAGACAATGTAACCTCCATGCGATACTTACAAGCATGATGGGGTTGCAGCCAGTTTGAGAGGTTAATGGAATTATTAGTAAATAATAAGATTGTAGAATTTAAGTCAAAATGTATTATTGTAAAAACAAAAATTGCATGAAAAAGGTAAAGCGTAGAGTCTTTAATTTAGGAGGGAGAAGGGGGTGTTTTGAAAATTGTGTTCTATGTTCGCCCTTCGCCTTTTTGGGTGACTAGCTAGAACTCATTCTCTGCAGTTTTTTTTTTAGTTCTGTATAGCATTGTTGTGCTCCTCTCCTTTTTTTATGGCAGTGTAGTCATTTTCATGACATCAGTTTTATTATATATTGCTTTTGAGTATTCCTATACACCTTTGCTGTTTAACTGTAATTATTTCAATGAAATTTTTGTCTGTCTCTTGAACCATTCAACCTGTTTCAAATAGCATTCCCAGGAAATTTAAAGTTCCAACTTCTTTCACACACACAAAGAGAAACTACTCTGAGGGTGAGAGTTGAGCATACTGGAAGAGACCAACTTAGCTTCTTGCGGTTATAAGTGGAAACCTCATCTACTTCATTATTTGATTGCTTTGTGTTGTTTTGGTTTTATCTTTCCTTTTTCTTTTTCATGACTAAATTCTTGGTATCATGGCTCACTTTTTGTTTTTCAAGTTTATTTTTTTCTTAACGGTCGTATGACTCTCCAACTGTATTTTGTGAATATCAAAAGATTCAGTGAATGAGTTTTCATAACAGTATTTTCTTGTGGAATATTGAAAATTGGTCACTTACATTCTCGGGGACATTTGCAGCTGCCGAAGTAACATGTGAATTTTGAGGTATGTTTTAAGCATTGCAAAAGGTAGTATTTAGGAAACCTTATCTTTGTTATGGGTATTTTATACGGTTGAGATGAGGCTGATTAACCCATTCCTGGGAACTCTCTCTCCAATGCTCTTTATCTTGTGGCAATCTTTCACGTAGTGTTTTCTCTCAAAACACTCTCTCCTTTCAAGCCATTGTCTGACCTTGCCTCTTTTCCGGCGATTCACGATTAGAATAGCGAAGATAAAAGAAAAAAACTCAAGAACGTTTTATGTGGTTCCAATCTGTTGTCATGATAATATTATGACAACAGACTAAGGGCACTTAAACATTTCCTACAGTAATCACATCCCGAATAATTTAAGAAATCGGTGATTTCCTTCTAGTGAAGGGGAAATAATGTAAAAAGAGTGATTGCTGGTAACCGGATTATTAAGTATTTTGTTATAATGGCCAATAAAATTAGAGAGAAATATGGAGCAATATTCCACATCTTTTGTATAATGATCCTGGCGGTTTATCAAGTCTTACCATAGAAATTAGACGTAAAAACTAGGTTAGCAATATATTGGGACTCCCTGGTGTTCATGGGATGTATGGTTGGCTTGGAATTAAAGTATTTCAGGTATTTCAATAATGTAAATAGAAAGTGACAGCTGCTTCTGTTTTTTTTAAGTAAATAAACTAATGTTTGCATTAGAATTATTTGTTTTTATATATTTTTCTAAAGCCGAATCATCGTTTCTCTGAAAAGGTCCTTCAACATATGGTGTATTTAATTTTGGCGCAAAAAAAAAAAAAAAATTTCAAAAAAAAAACATTTTCAAGTCGGGGATTGTAAAATTGAAGTAGAGCGTTAACAACCTTTTCATTCCGCTACTTTATGTAGAAAACCACAAAACTTAAAAACGATGATAATCAAGGTAAGAGGGGGCGGGGAACTTCACCATTCCACATAGCACAGTGTAATTTTCTTATAATATCCATGTCCCACTCAGTACCGCCTAACGGGTTGCAAGAAAAGTGAGATGTAGTATTTGTTGACGTTGGACGTTATTCACATATCCAACATAACTCATAAACGATATGTTTCTCTTTTCTTCATTGTTCTCTCTCCACATTGTTGGGGAGTCACGTGAAGGCCATTTGGTAGACCCGGCATAGATATATTATATCGGAAATCCGAATTACAGGAGTCGTAATTCGAGGGATAGATGGCCCAATAACAACAATAATGGCGAATTGATGCACATAAAAAGTCTCGCAGGTTGCTTACTCTTCTGGTTGTTGCCTGAGGCATGGAGAGTACCTGTGGAATAATTCTCCTCTCTCTCTCTCTCTCTCTCTCTCTCTCTCTCTCTCTCTCTCTCTCTCTGTCGTATACTCTTGACTCGTGTTCCCTGTCAACCATGTTTACTGTCACCACCAGCCTCCCACAACTGGTAGTGGTGTCTCTCCTTTCTTGGGGTAATTTGATACTGCTTTTTAAAATTTTTATTTACTTCCGTTTGGCGTTATCTACTGTTTGGCTCGGCTATATTTTTCTTTGCTGACAACCTGTGGGTTTAATGTATTCAGCTGTATTAATCTGAATTTTTTTTTTATGTAGTGGTCTGGGGTAGTTTGGTTATCGTTCTTGCTTATGAGTACCGACCATTTTATTTAACCTTATTTTGTCAAGTTATTAAAATGAAATTTCTGTCTCGACGAAACTTTTTTTTTATCAGTGGGTAACAAAGTTGGTGAAACAGTCAACTTGGATTGCTCAGGCAGTAATAAATAACAACTAACTTTAAGGTCCAAGATATTAGCCTCTGAGAATTTTAAGTAGCTTTCTTCGCTTCATATTAGATTTCTTTGTATTTCTTAACTCGTAAATCATTGCTTAATTAGTGGACTTGTGGTAGCGTTGCTCTAGGGATAGAGAATTGACTGGGGGAAAGTCGCACGTGATAGAAACCTGCAGTGGTCAAGCATATTTCTGTGGAAGGGATCCAGAACGACGTTCCTGGCTCGTTGGCTCTTGTATTGGGAAGTGAAAGGCAGGTGGGAATGGTTCAACTTTACTAATTAATCATTGGAATGATTTTACCGTTGTGGTTATTCGGTTTCTTCGTTTATTTTTTTTTGTTTTTAGAAATTTTTTTCCCGTGTTAGCCTGTATATAGTGTAGTGTTGTAAACTCCCGGTTTTCAATTTTGTATCGTAATAGTGAAAATAGTGATCAAAAATTTAAATGTGAATTTTAATTGTCCTCGTTCGAATTATTTTTCATTCGTTTGCCAATCGTGACTGCTTTATCCATTTATAATTAGGTCGTAATGTCTTTGACATTTTATTGTGCCTTAAAAAAATCACGTTCTCTTTCCAATTTTCTTGTAGTTGAGATATCGACCCCTTCTAGAAACAAGTTTTATCAGACTTCCTCTCTTTTTCGACCTATGTTCGTCTTTTGAGGCATTTTTTAATTACCTTTTGACATTAGCTTTGGTGTTATTTTTATGTTAAGCTGCCGAGTCTTATATTTTCCTTGTGTTGTAAGAAAATGAGTTGCACATTACTTACTTTAATTTTGTATTTGAATAGTTAGAAGACTCAGTCACACAGCTTCGAAATCTACGTGCACTGACACTACCTTCTCAGGTATCATCAATGCGCCTTAAGCTGATAAGCTGTTGCTTAGTGCCACATTTGAAGGTTTCACTTAGCTCACAGTAGCATGGTAAATGCTATGTAAATTTTGTGGTTTGACCGTAAAGAGTCCGTTAGATTTGCATAGACTTGCGTTTCATCTATTTCACTGTATGGAGGTTCTCGTAGGGAAAGGAACCAGTATGTACAACAGCATGTCACATTGGGTTTGTAAAGTTGATTCTTTTTAAAATTTTGAAAATGTTTGTGCGTCAAACGCTGTTGATTATGCATAGCTTTTTCTTATATTGCTATACTTTTGCTATTGATTATGCATAGCTTTTTCTTATTTTGCTGTACTTTTGCTATTGATTATGCATAGCTTTTTCTTATTTTGCTATACTTTTGCTATTGATTATGCATAGGTTTTTCTGATTTTGCTATACTTTTGCTATTGATTATGCATAGGTTTTTCTGATTTTGCTATACTTTTGCTAGTGATTATGCATAGCTTTTCTTATTTTGCTATACTTTTGCTATTGATTATGCATAGCTTTTCATTATTTTGCTATACTTTTCCTCCCTTGGGTTTTAATAGACTTTCTGTTATTCGGATCTTGTACAGCATATTAATGACCCTCATTTTAGTTAATAACTCACTGTATGTCCTTTGGCGTCTCTACCAAATCATAGACTGTGAACATAGGCAGAGAAGCCTCTAGATGTCGATCTTGCCTCTTGTTTAGGGAAAGGTAGAGTTTACGTAGCTTTGGGCGAAACTTCGTTCCGTTCCGGGTGTGCCCCTCTCTGCTACTTTCAGGTCCACTTTAGTTATTTAGAATAGACTGTTTATAGGGATTTTACAATGACTGTTATTTTTGTTGCTTTTGTTAAACAGGCTTAAAGTTAACTAACTGTTATTATTACATTAATTTCTCGTTATTATGACCTTTTAAGATGAGAATTTTTCAGCAGTGACATTTCATAAACTATTAAGTATAGAGCAACTGTTTAACATGTATATCAATAGCGAAGGTAAAAGGGATAGGAACCATTGTTGAAATCTCGGTTATAATTTTTTTTTTTTTTTGTACTTCCACTAATTCATGAGAAATGTACAATATGTACAGAGATACAGTTCAAAGGCTCTCTTACATACTTGCAAATCAGCACATTGAGATAGTGATAATTTGGTATTCCTAACAGCCGCTTAATCACTGTGATGATGGGAGCGCTAAATCTTACGTGATGGATGTGAATTATGGGTTATTTTCTGCAATAAGATGTTAATGAATTTGCATAGTTGCCGAGAGCGCCCTGCTGTGATGCATTAGCCCCTTCGACGTGAATGTAATGGATCCTTGCTTAGCGTAGGCCTCTGGTAAAACTGAGATTAAGCCAGTTATTGTAATAATTTACTTATTGTTGAATGTAGTCACGTTAGGTAAAAAGTGACCTCGCTGCTGGAGCTTCCAGCTTATGCCTGTTTACATGTTTTAAGTTACGAGTAAATATATAGTGTATTTTAATTAACAAGCATCATCAATTCAAGCGCATCTCTTTAAAAACAAAATGGGATTTTATTAAGGGTATGAATTTTAATGAGCAAAACGAGTAATTTTTCCCAGCACATATGGTTATGATAAGTAAACGGTAGTTAATCATTGGCACCTTATCGTTATTATTTCTTATTCATTGTTGGATCGTACACCGAATGGCATCACTGATATTCTTACTCTACGTTTAATTTGTATTTATCAAAGGTGATCAGTGTTGTCTCCGACTTAAAATTAATATTGCCTTATTTTGTCACACAGTTTTACCATTAGATGTTTACTTAACCCCCTTTTTCTGTACTCCATTTTACTCAAGACCATTTTTTCATTTCTAATCAGTTGAAATATACTTACGGGCTGCTTTTTGATCAAGAGACCGTGCTGGCTAAACAGCGACAACAACAATCCCTTTTCTGAAGTTGTGCTACAGAGCCTATGGCTCATTACCTAACATATGGTTAATGATTTTATTTGTAAGTTATTTATGTTTACTGGTTTTTTTTCAGCTAATAATTTCCAAATATTTTGAAGTGTTTAACTATTTTATATTTTCCATTCCAGCGTGGTGAAAATGTCGGAGTAGGGCGAGGGGCTAGTTGCTCTACAAGCAGGAACCCAGGCCCAAACACCACCACTGCCAAAACTACCACCGCCACCGCCTCCGTCACCGCCACCGCTACCTCCACCACCAGCTGTAGGAGTTGCAAGTTCCCCCAACACTGTGGGCGAACTTGTCTCCAACAACACCACCGTCACCATGACAACCCACCCCTAATTGTCCTCAGCCCCCCGGACAAAAACCATAAACAGTCCCCTTTCATCCCCCCAAAGTGCAGTGCCGCCTTTTCGAACTCCCCTCCTGCAACTCCCCTCGTCAAGAGCAACAGAAGCAAAAAGCCCTTCAGCCCCATAACAGTACATCCCCTTCCAAGACCGCCGCTCAGAAGGTACAGAACCACTGTACCACTCATCAAAGTACCTCAACTCCCCCGGCTGAGCGAGAACGTGCGCAAGCTCTCCCCAGAGCTGAGGCAGATCCTTCGGGAATCCTTGGGGCGTCTCAAGCAACAGCAGCCTCCTCCAGGGCAGAACCTAAGTAAAGACAATAATAATCCTTCGTCTTCTTCTTCTTCCTCATCAACAAATGAGAAGAACACCGACACCAGAGATTCAAATGCTGTTACTGAGACACTTCGCCAAGGAAAGGAACAGAACGACACGCCAGACCCAAGCACTGTAGTCTATCAAGAAGCTCAAAGAAGGTAAGATGTTATATATATATTATATATATATATATATATATATATATATATATATATATATATATATATATATATATATATATATATATATATGGAATATTCCTATTTAAATAACAGAGATGGAACATGTTTGATATAAATTTTTTTTTAGATATTTGACATTTTTGCTGTGATGATGACCCTTAGTTCAATTACAAGAATGCTGCAGCAGCTTTGGGTTACTAGGATTTGGTTTAAATTATTTCAAAGATATTTGCCCCCTTTATCGTCCATATTCCTATACATAAATAGCCCATGACTTATTTCAGTAATCTGAAATTCATAGTAAACCGTAGCATTTTTTAGAACTGCGAAATAGGCGTTCAAGATTTCCAACAATTGGCGTTAATGCCGACTAGACAGCGTAGTGCTGTCTAGGTAAAGGCACTTAACGTCGTGGTAGATTTTGTTGGAGCTTTCAGTTATGCGTGAAGTTTTATGTTAGTTGGAAGGCGAATTTTAGTGGTACCAACCTCGTAGTGTGTACATTTCATCCTTAATGGAGATTTTAGAGCTCAGTGAATAACCTTAAGCTGCCCATTTTTGTGAGTATATTTTGTCATCATTTTAACAGTGAAATGTGAATGTTGACTGCTTGAGGAGGAAAGGTCCATTATATATCTATAAATTTTTTCTTTGATATGTGGGTTTTTAATGTAGTAAATGGTTTGTCATCTGATTTTGAATTAAATTTAATTTAAACTATTGATTTTAGTTTTTTCATGGGAATATCGCTGCCATCTCAACCAGCTGTGTATAGTGGTGCGTGTATTACTTCACATTGTAAATGTATGTATGTTTGTGTATGCGTGTTTACAGGATCATTATTTCACGTATCAATAGTTTGACAATGAAAAACACGCAAACTTTCTCATAGCATTTCAGCTTTATGCAAGACTGAATGCTATAACTATTGTTAACCCTAACAGATTGCTATAGTCATTTATCGAGATGAAGTGGCCCGCACTGAAAACATTCCGTAGTTCATTCATTGATCGTTTTGTCGCCCCTCCTCCGTCAGGTTAATAGGTTCGAAAGTAAAAGTACATACCGAAGTGCAGAAGTTTTTCCCAGCATGTTCTTTCACAGCGCCTGATTGTGCAAAAGTTGGAAACCGAAATAACCTTTATGACATTCCACGTTAATGAAAAATTATGACATTCCACGTTAATGAAAAGTTGTACAAGAGGCTTTAAATACATTCCCGTTATAGTGTCGACAGTTGTAAATTTCTGTACCCCGCTTTCTTTCTCTGTTTTTATTTAACTATGGTCGTTAATGGCTGATGTGACAGTGATGTTGGATTATGGGAGACATTTTTCCTAAAGAGCCAAAGAGCCGCATTCATAATGATTTCATTGCCATGTGTCCAGCGCTGTTTTTATTTTATGAAATTTAATCCATTGCTGCGAAGTGGTTTTACAGTATAAGTGCACTTGGAATTGGAAGAATGCAGTAATTTGCCTCTTTGATGAGTACTGTTTTTTATTAAGAATAATTTGTTATAGTTAGTGTGCTTTTATAAGTCTTTGTATGGAATTTTTACTTGTATACCAATATAATGCAGTCTCCCGTGAAAAGATTCATCATTAATCTATTAAAAGCTTCATCATTAATATATTAAAAGCTTTATCATTAATCTGTTCATGCATCTGGTCAGAAGGCTCATTAACATCACGTCAAATCTCCCAATACGGACTGAGTTATTCTCCTCAATATCTTGCATGCACTCCAACACCTCCTCAATAATAAGGCCTTGCCTTTCCAAATCCTTTAGCTTGATACATTCAAAACTTTCTAATCTTTAATGTCCTCGTCCAGACACATCCATATTATACACTTTTCAAAAATGTATTCAACTCCAATCTTTCCACGTGTCCAGGGCTTCTCGAAGCACTGGTCCATCTTTTTATCTGCCTTAATAAATTTTTACCAATTCTACTCGTGTCCACGTTTTTATTCTTGCATTTGTTCTTACGTCACTAGTAATATGTAAGCAGTTCATCTTAACAACTTCTACCTTTTTTTACTTCATTAACATTTATAGCATCCTCACTTCACTCGAGTAAAAGAGAGTTGGCGCAACATTTGCTTCGTGCATTACCGCCTTGACCTTCACAGGCGTCCTAAGTGTGTTCCAATCTTTGGCATACACTCTGCGACCTTCGTGTTTTGTGACTTATCGTCTGGCATCTTAATCTCACCATCATCCATTGTAGTTCTTCCCCAATACCTTTAAGAATCAATTATTTCCATTGCTCCATCTTGATGTGCATTTACCCTCATCAACTGATCCTTGATCGCATCCACTCTCGACTTTCTTCCCTTGCAGTCACTTTCCTCGTTGTCCTAATCAGTATTGTTTAATCTACAAACATCAACCGTACGTAACTTTTCCCGGCTCGATTTTCTATGAAACCTTTGTGTAAGTGTCTTATATCCTTTCTCTGACGTCTCGCATCACTCCATTCATAATAATATGAAATAGCCGTGGAGGCATAACACACACTTGTCTTAGATTCACCTTTAAACCAGATCTGTGGCGCTCTCGTCTAAATTCTAACAGCTTCGCTTCAGTCATAAAAACTTATAATCATTCTCAAAAAAACTAATCATTTTTACATTAAATCTTCAACGCCCTCCAGATTGCCTCTCTGTGGATTTTCACTTATCAGTTGTAATTCCCTTTTGAGTGCTAGTTATTCTAAAGGTATAGTGACATATAAACGATATTTGTGGCTTCATATGTATTTGATATATTTAGTCGTGTGTGTGTGTGTGTAAATTTAGAGAGAGAGAGAGAGAGAGATGATTCCGATTAATTTTTCAACATTACTTTTTTTTAATTTCAATAGTATGTAAACCATAGCGGGTGCTTTAGCACACCCTCCGTTGGAACCAGACATTTGGAGATAATAATAGTAATCGTCAAACTTGTCTAAATGAGGTACACTGGCAAAGAGAATAAGTAAATACATTAATGATTGCATCAGGTGCGTCCTGAACCAGTTATAAGACCAGGAACAAGACGGTCGAAGACTCGTGCATGAATCAGACGTGATGTGAACAGAAAACTATTTAGGCCGAGCCTTTTGTGTCTTCCTCGTGTATTATCCCCTAGCATGCTCGTGCATGCAGACGGGGGCTAAACGAAGGGCGAAGATTGCGACAAAGAGAGGGAGAGGGTTGAAACAGGAAGATCGAGGAAAGTGAAGCAGAAGCCTCGCTTCATGATGTCCTTATGGAGGTGCCTTCCGCCATTGCTACTGTCTGAGTCACTCGGCTCAAGCGGATCAGTGTTAACAGATGAGCCGGTGACAGGGTGCCATTGCAAAGGGAATGCAACAGTGACTCAAAGTACAGTGGGGTCCAGATTCCCCTTCCCGCCGCAAAGCTGCACAAGTGCCAGGGTTAAGCGAATCTCGCGCGGTTTTTCCGTTTCTTTCTTCCATGTGGGCGAGTTAATCCGTCTTACTATCATGAGGATTTTAACTCTCTCCTTTTCCTTTCCGTCTCCCCGTGCATGTGTGTGTGTGTGTGTGGTTTATGGCTTCTTATATATTCTCACACGTTGTCCAGAATTTAAATTTAGCCATCACTGTTTTTGTCAGCAAGCCTTTGGATATTTAGCGATGATCGGAGCAGAATTCGTACCAATAGCTCGGGGCCTACTACAGGTGGCCAGAGAAGGGCTTTTGCATTTTGATAAACTGGGAAAAACCCCTTCATCTTGAGCCTTGGCTACGCTTTTCTATCAATAAATAGGTATTTTTGCATGCTTTATCTTCCAACTCCTCTCTCACTCATATGATGGTTAACAGTTGTTATCATGACTGTTATACAAATTTTTGTATAGTTGCTGTTTCCTCACTTTTCATTTTGATAAAGCTTTCTTTTATTAGAATTTAAACCTTTATAAGTTACTATGAATACTTTTGAAGATGATTGAAAATCATATTAACTCGCATATCATGAACGCAGTTAAAACGTTTACCAAAGCCTTATTCCGAACTTGGTATACTGTCCCTTAACGCTTTGAGGAGTAGCGTGCTTGTCCTACATTTTATAACCTTCTGACCTTATGACCTTGTCCTTGGGCTAGTCGTAGTGCCCTCGGCCTACTTTTGTACAGATACAGAGGTCATTGGGAAGTTGCGTTTCTTTGGGATGAGATTAAGAGTTTGTTTTTCTTAATGGTATCATTAATGTGTACTGCGAATTGTAGGGAGAAACGTGTCATTGGTCACTCTAAGAATTGATTAAAATTTTGGCCGTCTGGGACACTTGGCGTATCGTTTATTTCGTTGTTGTGTGTCTTAAATCTGCACTACAGTGTCTTGTATAAAGTACGAAGAGTGTAGCAAGTTCCTGTAGTGTACATGTAGCGTTATGTTTTATCAGTTGGTCAAGTTTAGTTTTACTTATTCCTGGGGATTTGAATTATATAGTAATGGCTTCATGAATGCAGGTACAGGTGTATATGTCTGTCACCTTACCGAATGCATGATACACCAGTCATAAATAAATCACTGTATGGCCTATATATAACCTATGATAGTTGTTTATACTCTGGAGCTGGGGATTATTATTGCAGGTTTTTTTTTCGTTGTCACTGTGTACCTAGGAAAAGCAGGTAAAGAAAGGGGTTTTACTTGTCACGCGTATCCAGGGACAGATTGGGTAACTAGAAGCCGTACAACCACCTCACTTGTAAACGGAATTTACTGCAAATCCAGTGGATGATTTCCTTAAAGGTCCACACTTCTTTTGCAGGAGGTAGGAAACGGGCTTCTTTCAAGAAATCTGATTACGACGAATTTGAGAGGGATTTTTTAGAAATGATTTTATCGCTCAAGCCTTGTAACTTTTGAACTTACTGAAACTTGCAGGGATTTTATGACAAGTATTCAAGTTTTGTTTATTAGCAGTAGTTTCTTTTTCCCTTTCCATTACGAGTGGATTTCATGTCCGTTTTATGGATTTTCGTGTTTCGTTTTAATTATAAATGAAAACTGCAATTTTTAACACCAAAAAGGAGGCAACCCTTCAAATGGGCGAAGCACTTCCTGAAGTGGTTGTGTTTGTTCATTTTTCGTTAACTGTTACTGTTTGTTGTGCGATTTTTTTTTTCGAATGGTCACGTGCGTTAGGTAACTTGAGAATTATTAATTCTAATAATCTATGTGTTTTTAATTTTCCTTTACGTAATTTTAGTCACTTATATATTGAAGAAGATAAGATCTGTGAAAACTTTGTTGAGAATTTGATTGCAGATTTTTTGAGTGAAACCATATTCTAGAGTTGGGGATTTTCGTAGTCGTCCTGGCTTGCGGACATGAAAACTTGTTTATAAAAAGATTAGAGGCATTATCCATTTTGGTTAGTTTTGTCCCGTTTTTATGGTACGTCGTATAACTTCATCGCATCAGATTATTCATGTTCACTGAAGACAAAGGTTCTTTGTCTTTTTTGTAGGTCATGTTTAAATTGGATAGTGTAGAATGTAGATCATGTTTAAATTGGATAGCATGTTCAGTTTTTACAGTTTCGTTAACGAAGGCAAAGCTATAATGGACCTCCTCGGTTGGTACGATGATATGTGAATTTGAACGGATGTATGATCAAGTGCCCTATAAAAAAAAGAAAAAAAAAAAAAAAGCATGTTAGGAAGTGTCCCTCGCCGTAAATGTTGAAAGTTACGTTACCTCCACACCGTCGGTGTTTATTCACCTTACTCGACCTGTTTAATGGCATTTGGGAGGTTTGGGCAAAGGACCAGTCGGTGCGGAATTGCCAGTTTTTGAAGATGGGCAAAGTAGGTCTTCAGGCACATTCTCAGGTTTTGAATGACGATTATTTCGTAGAACAATACACACGAGATTCACTTCGTTTTCCTCGATACGCTGCAAATTATTTTACAGGTACTTTTTTTTTATCGGTAATCGTCTTTTTTCCATCGCTTTCTTCACACAAAGATTTTCTTGACGGATGTGAGAATAAGAAACCTTATAGTCGTTGTTTACTTATTTTTACCTCGAAGATATAAGTATTTATACTTCAAATCAATTAATTTTCCATGGAAGATGGCATTTGACATTAAAAATATTTTCAACTGCTGACAGGATGTCCTTGAGTGGAACTTGACGTCCTTTATTATCAGTGCGAACTTGTGTCTTTAACATCTAATGACCATTTGTCGTTTTTTTAAGTGAGGTAAAAAATTTCGTATAAAACTCCCTTCCTTTTAGTTTTACACGGAGAGAATTAATTTTTAATGTACAGTATTACTGTGCATTAAAACCTAATTCAATTATTAATGTACAATACTTGTAATCATGGTGAATGTAATGTAGATGCATTTTCGTTTTTTTAATGCATGATTGTCATATCGCACGAGTCATGTATTCAAACATAGGAAGGAAAATGATTTATTGACCTTTTTTTATTTAGTTTTTTTTTTTTTACTTTAGAGGTGTTCTTTTGGTCTGTTTGTGCAAAATAATAATGGGGGGTTCCCTCTTGTATATATTCACTTTCTCCTTATATACGGCTTTCCATTTTTCGATGAAAAAAGATTATTGAACTGATACCAGTGAAAGATTCCTTTAAAAGATTTTGGCAAGCATTTGACTATACGGTTTCTCAGCACATTTCACAAGTTTTAACGATCCGGTAGCGGGCATTTAGCTTTTGTGAAATTACTGGAGTCTATAATGTTATCATAACATCTGTAACGGTAAAATGTCTGCCACACATCTCGCCAAATACCGGGAGCCACGATAAGTCTTTGTATCTTCTTCTGCCAAGAAAATAACCTCCCTGGTCTGGGATCTATCCAAAGCTTATCATTACTGTGGCCGTTGTTCATTCTCCGGCGCAACCCTCGACGATAATTGGGGGGTTTCGTGACTTCGCCTACCCGTAGGGTTACCTTAATCTCTAAGGGAGGATTTAAGGATTCCGGACATCAACCAACTCCCCAACCCCACCGCATCTGCCTCTATAAGGGTGGTCCGACGGTCATTAGTGCTTGAAGGGACATGAGAAAAGAAAGCTATAGGGAGTTAGTTCAGTATTTTAGGGAAACTCCCAAATTATCTTTTCGATGAAAAATCACAAATTATCTTTTCAGTTTTGAAAGGGCAGTGTTTATAGGTTGCTGTAGCTCTTGAAGGACTTGGTTAAAATATCGTAACTTTTTGTCTGAAATGACTCTCCCATGTCTGAATTATTAGAAACTACAGTCTTGGTTAGCGTAGCTTTTCTGATTGCCATGAGTTTAGTGGCATTTGACACGACGAATGTTTTCTTGCTAAACAGTTGTACAAATTATTATTATTATTATTATTATTATTATTATTATTATTATTATTATTATTATTATTAAACGTGATGTACAGTAATCAGCCTATTTTTGTGAAACTGGGATAATAATTTACACACCCATTATAGTATGTATATATATATATATATATATATATATATATATATATATATATATATATATATATATATATATATGCGTTTTATTTTTAGAGTATTGAATAGTTTTTAACCTCCTCATCACTAAAAGGAGAGTACAGTAAGAGTCGCTAAACGAAAAGCTCACTAACTTGAGAAACTTACATTGTGTGTTTCCTGCCAGACTGAAGTTGGTAACCTAATGGGTTCCTGGAGCTTGTATGTTCGATATACCAGAACGTGTAACATGTTACTTTTATTTCATTTTTATTTTGATGTGCTCTGCATTTTTTTTTTTTACATTTGTTGTTCCTTAGGGGATTTTCATCGCAATTAGGGATTATGTATGATGTATTGTGAAGAGGGTGTCGCGGTAATTTACCGGGTTAATGAATGGGGGAGTACCAATATTTAAGAAGGTAGAAGATTAAGAAATCTCTCTCTCTCTCTCTCTCTCTCTCTCTCTCTCTCTCTCTCTCTCTCTCTCTCTCTCTCTCTCTCTCTCTCTCTCAGAAGCAGCATCTGGGCTCTTTAAAAGTAAATGACTTGTCATTTTTTCTTCGATCGTTCTTGCTTCTGTTGGAGAAAGCGACCGTTGCGTGTGGACTGGAGGATTTGATAGCAATAACTAGGCTTTTTTTTTTTTTGCCTCCGATTTTTTAGAATTTTTCCAAGACAGACACAAAACCTGATTGAGTATTGTGTCTTTTGGTCTGTTTGAGAAATACAGGTAACTCACTGTCGGTGGATTTACGTGGAATTTGTATGTAGTTGTAGTAAGGTTTAACAACATTGGAAAAATTTGTTTTATGGGTTCACAATAATTTTTATTGTTTAATTTCATTTCTCATCAGGAGCTGTACTTGATGACAGTAAATGTTTTTGTTCTCTTGCTTGCGCCCATTTTTGTGTGTGTATTTGTGTGCTATGTGTGTGGTAAGTCTAATCAACTTTGTTCTTTAATGTACTCTCGTCAGTGAACACTTTAAAAACCAGTTTCAACTTTCTCTGAGTTTTCAGTACTGTTCAAAGAAACTTTTTTTTTTCCATTGATTATTTAAATTTTTTTTTATTTTTTATTTTTATTTTTTTATTTTTTTTTTTTTTGTCTTAAGCCTATTGTTATCCATGAAGCCACACGGAAATGACCCATCGAATTTGGACACGGGTGAAAGTCACTCGGAGTATGGTCAGGAGAACAAGGCTGATGCAGCCTCTCTTCACCCCCGCATAATGGCACAGTCGTCTTGGCAATACATGATGTTTGGGCATCTCCGACAGTTTTTGTTTTGCTTTCCACAGATTTACTTACTGATTAATTATACAGTCTTTTGAGCATGTAGTCGATGTGATTTGCTTCCTCCTTGTATTGGGGTGGACCTATTATTATTATTTATTTTATATAAATTAAATCCATGTTTCACCTCACGTTAAAGACTGGTGTTTAGATTTTGCTCAGATCCATTTAACTTGCTTGGGTTTCTCATGAATGTAGGGTGTGATTTTCCTTAATTTGAAAATTCAACATTCTTGTTACCCAAACATCCATTTAACTTGCTTGGGTTTCTCATGAATATAGGGTGCTACTTTCCTTAAGTTCAAAATTCAGCATTCTTGTTACCCAAACGAGCACACAAAAATAATCATGGAATATGGATTTTATCAGCGGTGTCACCTCAAAGACGCACAGTTTTCTCCAGATCTTCAATATGTTTTGCGTTGATCGGTGTCAAAGGCTTGCCAGACTTGTCTGACCTCGAGAGGTGTCAGTGGAACTTTCTACTGTGTAAATCGTCGCCAACTGTAGTATAAAAAATTCTAAGAAACTGGTTGATTTTTACATTGTCAGTATGATCGCGTACTTTGGTCTTAAATTTGGAGAAATATTTTACAGTAGCTGAATTACTGATGTGTTCAGATTTTGTCAGCTAAGAGAGTTGACTTGAAATTAGCATGGCTGGGAACTCCATGAATGATACTTCAGGATTAATTTGAGTTCATACAGTATATACTATACATACTTAATAAATATATATGTATATATGTTATGTTTATATATATATATATATTATATATATATATATATATATATATATATATATATATATATATATATATATATATATATATAATATATAGAAAAGAAAGTATCGACGTTGCAGTTATATTTAGCAGAATTTAGGTCTCCGGATGTTCTGCAGAAATTCCAGTAAATTTTAATGCGAGACCAAGTGGTAATGACCAAATGTTTATGTTTTCAGGGAAAGAGAAATGAAATCGTGACTTCACACACTTGAACCCAGTTATGACAACAGAGGGAAAAAAAAAAGAAGTAAGACCAGGTCGTTGTGTAAGAGGCTAAGTTTCGTGTAAGAGAGCAGCGGAAAGAGTAGACCTGATGAAAGGAGGATTAGTAATGGAGGAGAAGGGTGCGGGGCGCTCATTGAATTTATTGTTTGTCGTTTAATCGTCCTTTTTAAGTGCTGAGTAAGGCGTTGCGTAGTTAGTAACTTTCGGTTAACGCTGGTACTCCACGCGTTAGTTATTTATTCATCTTGACAAAATTAGGGCATGGGTTGCAGAAATTCGCACATTAACCTTCTCTCTTGATTGGCGGAGCTGGTAAGGAGACAGCTTTGTTTTCTTTGTTTCTTTTAGTCTTTAATTATTTTCCTTAATTATTTTAAGGATCTAGGCTTGTGGTGGGAGTGTTTAGCGCAGAGAGAGGCAAGGTATAATTCAGTGTTTGGTGATATTCAAGCTCGTATTAGAGCTGAGACGAACACAAAAACACATTCTAAATTATTAGAAATAAAAGGGCTGAGGATTCAATTTTACGACACAGCTGCTGGGCTTTATGAGTGAACCCGAATAATCTACAGATTTCGGAGGTGCTGAGTCTCTCTTAAAAAATGTTGAATTTTTCTTTTTACAGACCTCATCGAAAGACAGAAATAAGAGAATAGATACGATTGTTCATACAAAACTTATAATGTTTTCAAATTATAATTTTGTTTGAAGGACGAGTTTCAAAACGAGAAATGTTGTGCGCTTACGGTAGTGTTTGTTGTACTGAGGGATTTGATGCAGCCAAAGTTAGCCCCACGACAAGAATGCAGTATTCACACCCGCTTCTTTCCCCCGAAAAAATTATTCAAGTTCTAGCCAAGCTAGGGGTGGGGTGGATAGTGGGGGGAGGGGGAAAGAGGATGGTTAGGGTTTCTAAGATAACTTATGAAACTTGGTAGCCTACCACCGAGATGTGAGTTTGGGCTGGGGAGGCTCTGTTGAGGGTTGGGCGACTCGCCACTAAAACCTGTTAATCAGGTAAGAACGTTGACGTAATTTCTGATGTTTCCTATAATGCTCCGTCTTTCAAGATACGTGCCTATCTCCTCCCACCCCCCCCCCCTCTTTTCTTCATATTTCATGCAGGCTTGGTATTTGCCGGCCGTCCTCATCGTCATTTTTCGTTCCTTTGCCTTGTCGTAAAAAAACTTGGTTCCTCTTTGAGTAAAAACGGGAGATGGAGACTTTCGGTTGACGCCCTGTGTCATTAGCTTCTTTCCTCGTCATTCAGTCGTCCGTGATATGTTGGCAGCGAGATTTAGATGAAAGATGACTTTATAATACCGTAATTAGACTCGGGAGGGCCAGATGGGATCTTGTCTGTTCCTGTCTTTGGAACTGTCATTATGTCTTTATTATCCTTTAAGTTCTCATCTTCAGTGGGTCTTGGTAAGGTAATCGGATGTGACTTCGCTGGAAATAAGGATGGCGATAAGAAAATCGAATTTTAACCATGAAAAATACTGTATGCTAGTTTCGTGAATGGTAAGATAACTACAGTTATTAGTGTTGGTCGAAATACAGAATCCGATACTTATTTCTTTACACATGGTAAAGAATCTTCCATGTCTTCACAAAATGAGGGTGCGTTGCTAACTCTTTCAGATTAATATTTTTTTTTATGCACCACTGATTAGATACATTTTCAAACTCATTATCTATTAAGGCTGCCAAAAGATTGCATTGATCCTATCCCCTGTATGATTTAAAGTATAAAGTGATAGTGCAAAGTATGACATGCATTTACGTAAATATACTAGCCTTTACGCGTTTGTGTATGTATTCAGGCATTATATGCTTTTACATATAGTTTTATTCGTTTTCATTGCAATATAGGCCGATAGATATATTGACAAAACTATTTCATATTCTGCGAAAGTTACTGAAGAGATCCACGTGAACTTTAGATAGATATTTTTTAGCGTCTATAATGTATGGAATAATTATTGGTTATATTGTATGACATGAGATTTTTGGAAAGGTGATTGGTAAAACGTGGAGAGTTAATGGCTTTGCGAAAGTGGTAGAACGAAGATGTATTAATTTCGAAGCTGTATCCAAGAAGCTGGATACTTACAGGTATAGGTGAATGGCTGTTTATGTATGGAAGGATGTGTGCTGTTGAGGCTTTGGTATAAAGTTGCTTTTAAACCCTGTTTTCCCTTAAAATATCACAATGTTTGTAATAAAATAATTATGTATGGTTTGTTAATTGTTATATTTTATGTAATGAATCAATAGTCGTTATGTTTTTATTTTATTTTTGTGGGGGGGGGATGGTAAATGGTCATATTACATGTCGATGTATTTGTAATAAGTCTTCTGAACTTCGAATTTTCGGTCTTTTTCCGCCATTATTCATCTCGCCATCATCGCCTGTTGTAAGGAACCCATTCACACCTTTCGACATCTTGTCAGGTCATCTATCACGGCTGCTGTTGCTCCCATGATCAATCATCCTCATCCATCTTTCATTTGCTCCTGTCATCCGCCTCCCAGTTATTCATCCGCTTTCATACGCGTGTGTGAGCTTTCTGTCGAACAATCGGATTTCTTTTATTATACCTATTTTGATGAATCTGTTGAGTTTAAATGGCCTTCTCTTGAAGAGCTAATTATCGTTCTCTTTCATGCGTTAGCTGCTGTCAGGGTGATTTAAAGCAAGCACATTTCTTTCATTTTAATGCAAGCACGTTTCTTTCATTTTAATGCAAGCACATTTCTTTCATTTTAATGATGTTGAACAACCCATGAATTTTTCATGCTTCAGGTCCGTGGGTGTTAGGTCTCGTCACGGCAGACATCCCATGAACACGTACACAGATTGTGTACCCGTTTGACTTATTTTAGAATTCTATTGAGAAGTAATGTCACGTTCGTGTTCGTTCCCTGACAATGTAGCATAATTAGCCTATTTGAAAATTGTGAATTTTGTATTGTTACGGTTTTACTGTAGATATATTTAGATGTTATCTGTATTCAACGCTTCATGCATGAAATTCTAGCCTTCGGCCCCGGTAGAAAGAAAAATATCGCCCACGTGTTGCAGGATTAATAACAGATATGTTGTACCCGAGTTATAGACGGAAAGTTTTAAAACTATTAAATGTATGAAAATTTTATAGACATGTTTTTAGTGACTCTTCCTGTCGTGCCCTTAAGTCTTTTCCATGTTGAGAGAGAGAGAGAGAGAGAGAGAGAGAGAGAGAGAGAGAGAGAGAGAGAGAGAGAGAGAGAGAGAGAGAGAGAGAGAGAGAGAGGAAATACGTGATGGAAAAGCTTTCATGAATGGGAGTGGACGGGAACCCCAAATGAATATTGAGAGAGGCCACCTGTTGCATTTGGATGCGCAACGGTCTTCTTGAGAACTCATCGTGTTATTTTACTTAATTTTTTTGTTTGTAGATTTCATTAACCGTTGCTGTTTTGATTTCTAAAGTGTCGCGTAAGTTAATATTAATTTGGTATCCTTTCATTTTTAATTGTTTTCTACGCATTCTGTAACTATGATTTTGAGAATATACGTACGAGATTATAAAATGTTGTTTTCTCAAGATTGATTTGCATGGGTGTTTCCTGCGTCTGTGCTTTGGCAGGCAAGGCCCCACACAACTTTTATTCATCTTGTTTTTGTTTATATTGGAATTATAACGCTTCGTCATTCTTTTCCATCCCCATCGGTTTCCTTAATGCAATCGAGGGAGAGAGAGAAAAAATTTTAAGCTTGTATATAGTGTACTGAAATTAAAAAAGAGAATTTCATTCATTCCTGGCATATTTAATTATATATTGTTGAAACAATTTTTTGAATTACGCTGGGACTGTAATTTTCCCATAGCGTGTAGTTACTCAGGATAGTAATTTGAAAAAGAATCATTAATCAGATTAAAAAAGGTTACTTGTGAACTCATAATTTTATCTTTTTCCAAGTCAGAAGTATTTGTTAATACTGGAATTGTTAATACTGGAATTGTTAAACAAGAAATTCATGTATCAGTTCCATCAGTCTTTCGATATTTTGTATTGAAGATATTCTATAACCCCATTGTAAAGTCTTTTCAACTATATATTAAGCTTTCAAATCAATGACGGTTTTAAAAGTAATTTTTAAAAACTTCATTCTTGAAGTCCTGTGTTGGCGGAGCTGCCGGATTCAATGGCAGAAAGTATGATTCGTTAATTGTAGTGGTAATGGTTTAGTAAATGGTCTCTAATCAAGTTTATTTGATTACTGGTGACTAAATTTTACTTTTATCGGTAGAACTGGCAAACTTTCTTGACCCGCTATTTGGAGGAATGTGTTGAAATAAATGTCAAGCCGAAAGTATCGTGCCAAAAAGCTCCCATCATAAAACCATGAGTGTTGCTATTGTTTGTTTGTTTGTTTGTTTTTCCCTAAACAGCAAGAAGAGTTAAAATTTCTACCATTAATGTTTTTCGTTTAATAAGAAAATATTTTCACGTGTTGGCCGAGATTCCATTCTAAGGCATTGTGCGTCATTTTAGTTTGCGGGAATGTTGGGAGATAAACGATTTAAAAAAAAATAGCTTCCAGACTTTTTCTTATTTCAATACAATCTATAATGGTTAAATATATTGGTAATTTAGATTTTTTTTTATTAACTCGTACGTCAGAATTTTAAAGTGAAAATGCCGATTTTTCTGATAATAAAATGACATCATTAGAGAGAGTTCGAAGCCAATATGTATATGTATGCATGTATAAATCTATATATTAATATATTCATCACGTTCCATATTTTTGTGATTCAGTTAGTATATATATGTGTGTTTGTGTGTGTGTATTTACTTTCAACTTAAGTGGGCTTATAATGTTACAATAGCCATAAGGAATAAGACATGAACCTTTTATTATTAATCTTATTTCACAACGACTCCATTGTTGAATAAAGATTTAAATGCGGTCCAGAAGGCCTGCCTCTCTCTCTCTCTCTCTCTCTCTCTCTCTCTCTCTCTCTCTCTCTCTCTCTCTCTCTCTCTCTCTCTCACACACACACACACACACACACACACACACACACACACACACACACACGCGCCGTACTATTGTATTGTAAGTCATTGTAGAGGGCTATTTTATTCACGCAATCATCTACTTTTTCTTATTTCGTTTTACATGTAAGCTGTAAGAATGGCATTGGGTTGTGTTCCTAATATATCTTCAATTTTTTCAATATATTTTGGTTAAATATCAAAATTTTGTAAAGCTTCAGGTGTGCATTTTAAATCCTAAGAAATGAATATGGAAAAATATTGTAATTTACAGTTATTTTTATAATAGAATTGCAATACTCATCTGTGTATTCGTGTGTTGTGAAGGTACTCATTCAGATGTAAAGACGGTCATGTTTGTATGGAAACTGGGTAAATTACAGTTATTTTCACTGACGTGTCGAGGCTTTTGTTTGTTGTGATGTGAAGGTTATGTGAGGTGAAAGTTTTTTCATGTTAGTTTTCAGGTGTTGCAGCATCGTGAGAATGGTAGTTAATTTCCCCGTTTTTATGGTGTTTGAAGAGATTTTCGTATTTGTTCCATTTTATGTAACATGATAAGAGCAATGTTTTGTTTGCCACTTAAAAGTTAAATGGGAGAAAGGAGGGGCAACCCATCGAAGGTGGGGTCACGAAACTGACCCTAATTTTAAGTTGTATGGAGAAAGCTTTTGGTTCTTAGCTGTTGGATAGTGTGTATTTTTCGTGTAAAAGTTCTCCAGCGAGAATTAGGGAGCTTGCCCTTTTGTTGTGAACCTCCTCCTCCTCCTCCTCCTCTATTTTTTTTTTCAAGTCAGTGGACTTCCTCTTTCATTCATCAACTTTTCCCTCACAACACAATCGTAGCGTGACACCGCTGTGTATAGTACATCAGCCATCATTTCACGAGTTGCCTAACTAAGAAGTAGGGTGTAATTAGGTTGGATGGTCCCCGGATGTCATTCATTACGTAATTTCTAGCGTATAATTACGCTGTAAGTATACGTTTCGATGTGAGTAAAGCAATAATACCGTCGGCATTATTCATAAACGTGATTAGGTTGATATCAGAATGCTAACGTACGCTTCAGTTTTTGTTTGCATTGGAAGTATTGGGTGTAGAGGGTTAATTTGAGGGTTACTTGAAACTAACTGTTTTTTCTTAATCCACAGATCCTCGTTGCTCAAGGCTCGTGCAAACAGCGTAACAAGTGATTACTTCAGTGACTCTGGTGAACCTAACCTAGGTATCCCGTCACTCATACAAGACCACGAATTCATCATCCACTTCGATGACGTCGATGAGTATCTAAGTTCAAGGACAACGAGTCGAGCACCTTCAAGGAGCAGCACGTTTCATTGCGATTCTTCTCGAGCTTCGCCTGTATCGGAGTTATCCCTGGAAACTGAGAGCGGCAAAAGCCGTTTTCTTTGGTTGGGCGATTCAGAGAGTGGCCGTTTTCTGTTAAATTCGCCAGAGAGAGAAAACAGATTCTCGTCGGAGAAATTGGATGGGAAACTAAAGAAGAGAACCGCATCCAAAGCCAAGCTAAGTGCCAAAAAGGACTTCATTAACCTAGTACCTGAGACTAGATTAAGTAATGTGAAGTCCTGCCGTGGATCTCCTTCATCCACAAATTCTACAGCTTGTTCACCTTCTCTCCAGCACTCTCCTAATTTTCAGAGCACAACTACTCAAGTTCTCAGTTCCAGTTTGGAATCTCCTCTTCCTACTACTCATCTTTCTCCTCATTCTTTCAACTCCCCGCGTTCTTTTTCACAACTCGGTGCCAAATTTTGCCGCGGGTCCGACCCAGCGGCATCATGGCATCATTCAAATAAGTCTCAACAAACATTAACCAATCAAGTTGACGACACACGCATTGCAACCATGGACCATGATAAAGGTAACTTCAAACATCTGTTTTGCAGATGTTATTGTTGTTGTTGCTTTTCATTTCATATTTTATGCATTGTATAAATTTTGTTGTAAAGCATCAATGGTAACATCAATTTGTCGAACTGTGGATTAGAATTTTAACACAGTATCAGCTTTTCAGTTCTATTGGTAATGAACGCATTCATTTTTACATTTTAAGTTATGTAATCAGGTCATTGAATGATGTTTTTGGAAATGATTAATTCGCTTTTATATTTTAAGTTATGTATTCAGGTCATTGAATGATGTTTTTGAAAATGATTAATTCACTTTTATATTTTAAGTTATGTATTCAGGTCATTGAATGATGTTTTTGAAAGTTATTAGTTCATTTTTATATTTTAAGTTATGTATTCAGGTCATTGAATGATGTTTTTGAAAATGATTAATTCACTTTTATATTTTAAGTTATGAATTCAGATCACGGAATAATGTTATGGGAATTTTTTTATTAATTAACTTTTATATTTTAAGTCATGTATTCAGGTCATTGAATGATGTTTTTGAAAATGATTAATTCACTTTTATATTTAAAGTTATGAATTCAGATCACGGAATAATGTTATGGGAATTTTTTTATTAATTAACTTTTATATTTTAAGTCATGTATTCAGGTCATTGAATGATGTTTTTGAAAATTGTTAATTCACTTTCATATTTTAAGTTATGGATTCAGGTCACTGAATAATGTTATGGGAATTCTTTCATTAATTCAATATATGTGTCTGGTCACAGGCAATATAACTGCTGCAGGAGGGTTGGGACCCTTGAGTTTCTCGTTGTCTTCGCTTTCGGGGTCGTCTAGCCCAGCGCTAGAGTCGCTTAGCCCCGCGAGGACACCCGCAGACCTTCACACCAACTCTCTCAACAGACGTAAATCAAAGTGAGTAATGCTATCTCTGTTTAGTGTATATATATATATATATATATATATATATATATATATATATATATATATATATATATATATATATATATATATATATATATATATATATATTGTATGTATAACTGAGTCACGAAAATGTGGAACGTGATGAATATATAAATAAAGATAAAATCCACGAAGGAAAGGAAACACTAGAGTGTTGCTAGGCCTTTCGACTGTCTGTCGTCCTTTACTTAGCAGACAGTCGAAAGGCCTCAGAGCATCACTCCAGTGTTTCCCTTTCCTTCTTGTATGTATTTTATAAATATGTATATGTAGTATTATATATATGTAGTATATAATGTTGTGCATATATGTTTACTGTATATATTTATTTGTATAAATATATATATGTATAGTATATATATATATGTATATAAAATAAGTTTATATGTGTACTTTTACCTATTTAAATTTTTTCATACATTACATCATGTCTGCTAAAGCGGATTTAGTGTTGTCAATTTTCCATCATAGATCAGTATCGAGAGTAACTCGAGGCCAGTCACATTTCAAGTTGTCAGATCAGGAAATATTATAAGAGTAAAATCGTGCTTAAGAGTATGCCATGACTAAAAGCAAATCTAGTTTTATATATTAAGAATTGTGTGTAATATCAAAACAACTGAAGCCTATTGGAAGAAGGTAATGGACGGTTTTTGTAATGATTTTTCTTATTAAGTTCAGGAAAGCTAATAATGCAATTGGTCCTTAATGAAGAATATTTATTTTATATTTAATATTTTAAACATACCGGGTTAAGAAGATCTAAAAAGAGAGAGGAGAGAGAGAGTAAGATTTTTCTTAGAAGAGAGAGAGAGAGAGAGAGAGAATTGAGAGAGAATGAAGAATATTTTTATTTAATATTTTAAACATGCCTGGTAAACTTTATACCGTTTCCTTTTCTCTAGAGAGAGAGAGAGAGAGAGAGAGAGAGAGAGAGAGAGAGAGAGAGAGAGAGAGAGAGAGAGAGAGAGAGAGAGAGAGAGAGCACAAATTGTAGTTATTCATAAGGCAATTGACCCGACCTACTACTGCCTCAGTTTACGATTGTGAGAGCGAGTTTGGGGGTTTGAGCGTTTCTTTTTCGGTAGAAATCTCTTAATCTCGGTTAAAATTGCAGGAATTTTAGCTGTTACCTTACCACTAAATGAATGAAGGTTGAAATGCAATACCATGAAACCGCTGTTAAGGTGTTCATGGTTAGTCAAGCGAGTGTATCCCTGTAGGATTTCCTGATCAGCTGGTTACTTCTTAGCTAGTTACTTCCGCGTGAATGTACGCGGTTACCCGAAACAAACGGTAACTTTTAAGTCTTGCATTTTAAACCTTGCAGTTTCGGAGCTATGTCAATGCGGTCTCTATGAGAAGAAGAGGACAGGTGCCGGGCCCAAGGGAAGTTTGAGATGAAAGATTCATTTTAAGGTAACATTACGACTCCATTTAGAAATGATACCAATAATAGCACGAAACTGATGCTAATCTGTTTGAGTTCCTCGTATCTAGAACGGCGAGAGCAGTTTCAGACCTTGAATAGTTATAAAATTTTCGACCATTCGACCAAGGCACATGAAGATGGGTACGACTCTTAGAGGAAATGATTTTATTGACACTTTGCGGGTCGCTTGCTCTCTTATATTGCAATGAAGGATTTGTTGACTCTCAGTTAAAATAATGAATTGTAAATTTTTTTTTATGCTTCCGGTTTTCCGTTAATGGTTATGTAGTGACTGACGAGCCGGTCTGTCCGTCCGTCCAGCTCCCCTTATAATCATTCCGTCCTTTAAAGTTTAAGGTTTTTAAAGCGCCACAACTTTTGATGTATATGAACCATAGACAGTGTTTGGTATGTCGGCGCGCGAGGTGAGGTCAAAGTCACACTTGTGTGGTCACATCAGATAAGACTTTCCCACCACCAGGACTGTAGTTTCACAAAGGTCACAAACAAATCTTGTTTGTATTTTAGTAATGAGCTTTTAAAAATGAACTAGAATTTTTACATTTTTACTTATGCTTTCGCAAAGACTTGAACGTAATGCAGTTCATTTTTTAAATGAATCGAATGAGAATTGTTAGTTTTTAAACTGGCTGCGCTTAGTATGTAACTTTGTGAGAGAGAGAGAGAGAGAGAGAGAGAGAGAGAGAGAGAGAGAGAGAGAGAGAGAGAGAGAGAGAGGATGGTTCGGTTAACTTTGGAGTCACTCCTTGAGGCAGGAGAGGACACTTAAAAGTGACATTGACGGTAATTTCCCGTTTTAAGGCTTCCGCATATGATGAATAGATTGATGTGTCTCATTATAGTGACCACAACTCTCTCCTCGTTGACGAGCACGTGTCTTTGACCTAAGTGAATCTGCCGTTATTCCAGTGTACGTAGATTAAATTAATAAGTGTCTGTGCACTCTGTGATCATGAAATTGAAGGAAGACATCTCATGTCATTTTAATGACCTATTTTTTCTGTTTTGTCTCGTTTTCATATTGCCAATTACAGTCAGTTTTGCCAGTTCAAGGTCAAGATAATGTGTGGGGTTGAGTAATTATCTCCTCATTATTTGCTAGATATTGGATGAACTCTGGAGACAGTGACGTCAGCAAGTCTATCACTGTCACTGCTTAACTTGTCAAAATAATGTAGCGATTGGATATTTTATTCCTAGTTGTAAGGTTTCGGCCTTTCTGATTTTTTCCTGTCTGCTGCGACGTGTCAAGTTTTAACGTCATGTTTAAACTTGGTTCTTTTACCGAATGCGGTCGCGAGTATCAATGCAGTATTCTTCCGGGTAAAAATATGCCGCTGTTCTTAGGTGGAAAAGGTCGGCTGCAATTGTTAATGGCAATTGCAGAATTGCATAGAAGTCATTTCGAACATGTTTCATCAGTCTGTTGTATGTTGGATTTCGTTCTGGGCAATGCCCATTTTGTTGTTTTGCTTCTGATCCTTTCTTTATGTTTTCCCTTTATGTCATTGATTCGGTGGGTTCTTATTCATTCCATGGTATTCTTTGCTCATCTTGAATAATCTAATAACGATGAAAGTAATGGCGACAGCTTATATATCCTAAAGGAAGTTAACCGGGTTTGAGTGTGTCACTTTATGTCTTAGTTTTTAAACTACTGTCAGTGTATGCCTCTACTAATGTGTAAAGAGAATTCCCTCTGTCCGTGGCATACATACTCGTTTACAGTATATAGTTGATCTTTACAAAGTAATGTCAAGACTCTGTATTCGATATATGCAAGCCTTTTTTAATTTTGATCCCTACACGTTAATATCTAGATATCCCATCCCATTGTTTTTTTAAATGAATTTGGCCACAATAACATTGATATTTTGAAAAAAACAATTATTCACCTTTCGTTTGTGTTTTTCAACTTAACCCGAACTATTTGGTCAACAGGTTGACACTTTATACTCAATGACTAGATATATGGTTTACGAGTACTGGTTAACTCCTCTTTTCGTCGGCATTATTTATTAAAATTAATTAAATTTGTTGATTTTGTATGTTTTACTACTATGCTGTACATGGCTAATAGAAAAATTATATTTTCATTTATTCCATTTTTATGAGTTACTTCCCGTTGTTTCTTCGACAAATAGAAGGATTATTAATTTCTTGTGCCGGAGTGAGAGGAAAACGCAGAAAGGTAACCTACTTGTGTAATGAATCGTATTGTTAGTTTTACTACTTGGCTTAACGCGAACAGTTTTGCCTGCAGGTGCATTCTCGCCTGCTTCTTTTGGGAGTGTGATTGCATCAGACCTTTCCCTGTGTGGCTTCAGCCGTGAAGTGACTTACGTTTTGTGAAGCTGGGATTTTGGGTCTAAATACCTAGTGTTCGGAGTGTGATCTTTTAAGAAATTTTCTCTGCTGGAGTTTTAGTAATTTCCGTAATTTCTTCATATTTTTATGAATGGATGAGATCTAGTTGTTGTTACCTAGAAATATTCCCACCCACAAGGGCGTGTGTGTATATATATATATATATATATATATATATATATATATATATATATATATATATATATATATATATATATATATGTGTGTGTGTGTATATATATTATATTTATATATATATGTATGTATGTATGTATATATGTATGTATGTATGTATAACTGAATCTCGAAAACATGGAACGTGATGAATATATAAATAAGTCAAAATCCACGAAGGAAAGAGAAGCACTGGAGTGCTGGGAGGCCTTTCGATTGGCGTCCTTTACTTAGCAGACTGCTAAGTAAAGGACGCCAGTTGAAAGGCCTCGCAGCACTCCAGTGTTTGTCTTTCCTTCGTGGATTTTGCCTTACATATATGTATATGTGTATGTATATGTTTGTATGTATATATATGTATATATGTGTATGTGTGTATGTATGTATATGTATGTGTGTGTGTGAAATTAGAGGTTTGATTTATAATGGTTGTTGAAGTTTTATTTTTCAACTTCGAAAAGGGGCGTCAGAAAACCCGTATCAAATATCCTTTTCTGTGCTTTCGTTACGTCCTACCCTACGATGCAAACGGACCTGGTAATGGAAAGCGCGGAAGGAATAAAGTTAGTGTTCTCTCTTCTCAAGGAAATTAAGAGCATGTGGTATATCATTCCCTCCTAACCCACTCTTGCTACAGGGGATTAGGGCTCTCACTGTGATAAAATATAATACCTGGAATCGAGGTGGGCCGTTCGCCTAACCGTAACGATGAATACACACGAGATGAGCGTATAATTACAAGAATTAGTATCTTGTGGTTGTTATAAGTTTCGTCAAAGATTTGCTGTAGATGTTACTTCTAAGGCGATGTATCTCGTTTAGTAAACGGTCATTACTAAAATAAGAAAGCACTTGCTGTGTGGAAAATAAACTCCATTATGAATGAGAATTTTGTATTTTTTTGACCGCTCAGTGATTCTCTTGGTCGTGTATTGTATATATGCGGTATAGGTCTTCATGTTTTCTGTTTTTCATACAGGTACTTAGCTGTAACGGGGTTAGATATGTACATTTTTAGGTTACAATTTATATGTTCTGTGAGGATATTCCCCCACCATTAGTTCTTCATTGGAGGAGTGGGTAGAGCTCTCGGCTAGCACGCTGTTGGCCCAGCGTTCGACTCTCCGGCCGGCCAATGAAGAATTAGAGGAATTTATTTCTGGTGATAGAAATTCATCTCTCGTCATAATGTGGTTCGGATTCCACAATAAGCTGTAGGTCCCGTTGCTAGGTAACCAGTTGGTTCTTAGCCACGTAAAATAAATCCAATCCTTCGGGCCAGCCCTAGGAGAGCTGTTAATCAGCTCAGTGGTCTAGTTAAACTAAGATATACTTAACTTTCTCTCCCCACCCATTTTTTTTTTTAGCTCTATTCGTTTTCTGGCTTGAAATCAGTATTATTGCAGTCAGGTTTTCCATGTAGGAATAAAAAGTTTATTTTTGTTGATCCATTTCCTATACTTGAGATTTAGTAGGCTTTCCATATTTTTATGATTAAGATCTAGCTGTTGTTTTGCAGAATTATACAATATATATATATATATATACACTATATATATATATATGTATATATATACATATATATATATATATATATATATATATATATATATATATATATATATATATATATATATATATATACATACAACAACGCAGTGTATGTATGTGTGTGTGTATTCGAATACCTTGCGCAGATATTGAAAGTAATTAAGGATCCTGACGTGACTCGCGGCAGCTGCAGGAACTTCCGGTTAGGTGGTGGCTTAAGTGAAACGGGATGTCTTAAAATATCACCGTCATCGTGATTATCACCGTCACCTGATGTGGTTAAGGGTGAGCGAGAGACCCGCGGAAAGTGTTTTGGTTTTTGTCTTACACCTCTGTTCATTTGATTGTAAGTCTCTTGGTTTTATGTGAATGTTAAAAGGTGTCGATTGAGTGTTGACAGTGATGGCTATCTCGTTTTGATGTGAATGCAATAAAGATCTCATTTTAATAAGTTTGTATTAGATGTCTTATCATTTAGATGTGTTTGATGTAGTTCGTACGTGAAAGCAGTTCAGGTCCTATTTTGATGTTCTTGTGGTTTTGTGAACTTAACAGAAGCCTCGTTTTAAATTTAAAATGAAGGTTCGATTAGGCATGACACGTTCTGATTTAAATACGGTATATCATCTTGCTGTAGGGTGAGGTCTTGTTCGGATGCAACGGGATACTTCTTGATGAAAGCGGAATAGATATTTGCTCTCTGTGTTAATGTAACAGTCCTTATTTTTGTGAGCGCAAAGCTATGAATGTGAGACGTCTTTTCTTGACGTAAATGCATTAAAGGTCAAGGTTTGAGGCGGATGTAAAGGTGGTCTTGTGCATAATGTGAACGTTGGTTAGGTTTGAAACCCACTCTGTGTGGAGCGTATACATTGTTTTCATAGATACTTGGTTAATGAATTGAAGGATAAGTAGTATTCGATGGTCTGTTATCATTGTAACGGTTGCATTCGCCGTGTGCTCAAGGGTGAGCTTGTCATTTAATGTAACGTAACCCAGTGGACTGCATTGCATCACGTTGTTGGGTCATGTTTGCAACAACGTGACATTGGTTAAACCCCCATAGATGCGTTTTGATGGCCCCGTCGTGTCTGAACAAAGATGTAGCGGATCTAATAGCCATAGAAGATCGGAACCGAAGCGATACTGTAGGTTTGAAGCCTTTTTGTATCTTGTTTCACTTACATACTTGTATCATGCTCTCTCTGTAACGGGTTTTAGTTTTCATGACCTCTTGTTTTTAAAATAATCAGTTTTGGATTGCGATAAAGGCCAGCCTTGGCCATTTTATAGTTAATTTAGTAGATGTAGCCATTATTTTGTATACACTTGTAAGAGTAATTTTTTTTTTAGCGAAGGTCATACATCTATGAATGCAGTATCAAGTGACAATCACGTATGAACGTGCTTTGGAAGATGGTAAAACACGATTCATATTGTGCACGCGTTTAGAAAGTATGACGAGGCGTACAGTTGTCTGAGTTAACAAGAAAGTAAAATTCCTCGAACGCAGTGTGTAGTGGGTGCTGAAATGTACAGTATTATACCTTTTTAGGACACACTTTATCTTTCTCTTATTGACACGAGTGTAATCATCATGGAAGCATAGAATATCATATTTTTTTTTGTTTTTTGCTGATTTTCTATAATTTTATGTATGTTTAATTATCAGAATGGGATTTTATCGAGTGGTAATTGAAGTTGGTATAGACATTAGTAATTCATTTAAAAACTCTTGTGGAACAAAACTTGAGGTTTGTAATGTGATGAATATTATTATCAATATTATAATTTACAAAACGAAATTTGAGTTTTGTAATATGATCAATATAATTTTAGAAAACATGGCGGCTTGTCGTTCGATGTTCTCCTGTTCTATGGTGACGATGCGTTCGAACAGAGCTGATGTAACTTGGCTTGGGACGTTATTTTGACATTTCGGTTGTAACTTGGGAATTAACATATTTAGCGTTTTCCAGGGTTGTTATAGAAGTTTGCGTATGTTTTATTTTTAAAATCACTGTCTTTTGTCGTGCTTGCCCCGGCTCTAGTTATTTTTTGCATGGACATCAAGTTCTGTGGAAGCATGCTTTAGAAGTTAGTGGCATTTTCGATTCGTTTCATGTGTTTGTGTTAATGAATAACGGTAATAATTCCACTACATTTTTTGTGAATAAATTAAAGTAATAATTTTTTTACTTTATTGTCTGGTATGTTTTAACACTTTCCAAGTATTGTTGAGAGAAAATGCAGTATGTATTGATATTTATACTCAACTATATACAACCAGCCTTCAAGATTCAATCTCTGTCTGACTTGCGTAACTGCGACTAGTTTCTAGATCTCAGATGTGGGACAGAGGTGTCACAGTTTGAGGGGGGAAATGGAGGGGGCTTAGTGGGGCTGCGTCGGAAGTCGTTCAAGGTTGGTTTTTGCAAGAAACACGTAGCGTGTATCGAATATAATGACACTGCATTAAATGGGAGCCTATTTCTGTTTGCATTTTTCATGTGAAAATAATTCCCCACTTTCTCTGAGTGTAGGCTACGAACTTATTATCAATTAAAAATTCCCCTTCGGTAACATATATAAAAATATATTATTTCCGAGGTAGAGCGAATTGGATATTAAAGGACGTTTGTAGCTTACTGAATGAATATGAATCACGGTGATGTGATAAAAAAAGTCATATGTATATATATGTATTTATTTATATACAATGTATATATACACATATATATCTTAAATTGTAACATGTTGCCCTCTTAACTTCTCCAGTTCTTCACATTACACTTTTCGGATACGTTTGTCACTACAAAGCCTGGGATCCAAATGCAAGAATATAATATAATATATATATATATATATATATATATATATATATATATATATATATATATATATACATACATACATACATACATATATTCACATATATATATATATGTATATATATACATATATATATACATATATATATATATATATATATATATATATATATATATATATATATATATATATATATATATATATATATATATATATATATATATATATATATATATATATATATATATATATATATATATATATATATATATATATTATAAATTTAGTATCCGCTAAATGTAAGTCTTCTCTTGCGTCCAAGGATGTTACATGGGTTTCAAGGGTTTCCTGCGTTACTTCCCACCCAGGATGAAGCTGGTGTTTCGTTATGATGAATAAGATGTTTCTTTAGCAGAATTTCTCGTTCTGAACTTGACTTGCTTGCTTCTCCTTTCGGCGCTCTTAGGCGTGTAGCATTTTACTTTACCAACAAATGTCATTTAAAACTTATAATAACATTAAATAGAATAGAAAAACATGATAGTAGAATATAACCGTTTGAGGTAATTGGCAAATTATAGAGAAAAGCAAAAGACGAGGTTAATTAGCAGACATAAAATATGATTATATAATATGACGATGAAAATGAACAGGGAATTTTACAGAAAGCTGGAAATTACTCCATGTAGGTTATAGTGTAAGCCAAGAAGCAAAATACATTTATCTCAAGGTTAATTTTTAAAGCGACCTATGCAAAACCAAGGACTGCTGTGAGACAAGGTATATTAAATATATCTGGAAGGATTTATGCCATGACCTATAAAGTTCTTATAAGGAAACGTTGCATTTGACAAATGCCTTTGACAGCAGGTAATGTTAGAAGTCGAATTTAAATAGTATTTGAAGTGAAGGAAATACGACATCTTGATGCGAACAAATGCAACTACACTAATCCACTCCCATCTGTAAACAAACTAGATATTTTATCAGCAGCTGTGCGCGTTTAATGAGGAAATAGCTATCAAGACTTAGTCTTTTTTTCCTTCCTGTCTTGTATTCTATACATGGAACCTGGATGCTGCTGAAGAGAGAAGATGGAATTTATTGTTTGAATAATGATATATAAACATCCTCCAAGCAATTTGGTTTGAAATTGGTTGAAAGAGATGCACAAATTTAAAATGGAATTAGTGATTATGAAAACAAAGAGACTCAACGATTTCCAAATTTCTATAATGCTAAAACACTTCCCAGCTCAGTTGAAGTAGGCTGTAACTGACAGATGCCAAGGCTTGCAGTTCTTAGTTTTTACTGCAAGTAAAACTTTAAATCGGACCTTAACGTCAATCATTTTAAGATAAGGATCGGCGCCTATTTTAGCTTCGTAGCTTCATCTTCTCGTTTAGAGTCCGAAAATTGTCTCGAGATAACGGTATAGTATTATAATGTCCAGTATTTTTGAATGACAGACAGAAGTATCTATCAGTAGACAGGCAGTTTTACTCCCTCCCCGTTTTTCTTTTCTTATTGTGATTCAAAGCCAGTATTTCACCTTCACTTGTTGACCATTCACGATGTTTTGTTTGATTGTGATTTTGAACTACACTGTATAAGAGCACTTAGCAAGATTTGCTTTTGAGGAAATTCATATCATGAAATGCCTTGGTAATTTCCTTGTGTATAGATTTTTCTTCGTTTTTGACCATATGCCAGGTTTACTCAATTTTTTTTTGTATCAGCCAAGCATTGAAATAAATTATGAACATTAGTTTATCGTTATTTTTTATAACGAATCACATTTTCAGTTCTATGCAAAGTTTGGCAGTAAGAGAATTTGTGTTCCTGTATATTTTCGTGGAAACATGATTTTCTTTTTCAAGTCTTTTTAGGCAAATACAATGCAGGCTATGATTACTTTTTATTACGATAACTTTCTATGCAGAAAATACATGATTTGCTCCTTTAACTCTCTTATTTCGTTATAAGTTTTCTGTAGGTGTTACGCTTCTTTCAGTGAAGTCAGGTATAAAAAGGAAATATTAAGAGCTGTGTCACTCTCGACTTTGTTTCTAAGTTTAAGAGTAACATTCGAATGATCCATACTTTAGTAGTAAACAAGATGCAATGTGTTTTATTATTTTTATGGGAGAAACCTTAAGGCCATCCATTTAAAAGATTCCACTATAAATGTTTACATACGGAAAAGCAATAGCTAAGAAAGACAGGAATGCAGGAATTTAATTAAATGTAAACCATATTCCTACGTAATAGACACTAAAAGTAAGTCCCAAAAATATTGACACTACCCAATTTATATAGCGTTGTGGCTTTTTTTCTTATGGAGAGTCTCATAACCATGCCCAGATGAAAAGTCATAAATGAAGTTAGGGGAAAAACGACCCCCGGTGGCCATAGTAGGGAGCAAAAACACGGGTTACAAACGTGCAATCCAGCAAACCCGTCCGTTGGAACAAGCAGACGCAATCCACGTTGATCATATCCGACTCCTGTACGGGCGGCATCTGTTATAAGGTGAACGAACATTTCAACATTCCTCTTGCCTGAAGGATTTTCCGGTATTTGATTTCTGATAGTGTCATTTGTGGCGTTATTACCACCACGGCCAACGGTATTACTGAAGGTTTCGTAGTCCATTTTGTTGTTGAATTTCTTCGTTGATTTAATACTCTGTTAGAGAAGAACTCGATAAAGTTCATTTAGATTTTTAGCATCGCCATAATGAATATTTTTAGAATAATTATCAAAACTGACATATTATCATTTGTGGTGTTATCAGAAGGAAGTTTCTCTCTCTCTCTCTCTCTCTCTCTCTCTCTCTCTCTCTCTCTCTCTCTCTCTCTCTCTCTCTCTCTCTCTCTCTCAAGTATATGTTAAACGAGGCTATGGTATATTTGTAAGACTACAAGTGTTATTAGAGGGCTATAATATTTACTTCATTAAATTTCCAAAATTATGTTTTCAGAGAAAGGTGATTGAAGTAGGTTACTTTTGTGTAACCCTCTCATAGTTCTAGTTAAGTTCTGTACATCAAAGTTACTTTATTTATAATGAAAAGATATAACTTTCCTTTTTAGCTGTGATTCATGAAGTCCATTAGTAAACACACACACACACACACACACACACACACACCCCTACCTTGATGTGAAATTATACCGGTGTAGCTTTTCATCGTACATGTTCGGGAAATGTTGGAAATTAATATACAGTAAATAAAGTATCGGTATAGATTTATCATCATTGACGCCTACCTAGAAGTGCTGGTAGTTGTCCTAACGCTTATTCGAGAGGACTGTGCCACTTTAAAACAAGTTACATTGAATAATATTTTTTATGTCTTTAAATATGCAACTGTCGCATGACATGGTATTATTAAGGGTCAAGGTCGCATTAGGTTAAAGAAATTACAGTGGGCGGCCGGGTGGGGGGTGATCAATGAACGACGGAGTTACAAGAGAGGCCAGGGCACAGTAGGTACTTAACAGGGAGGCCCCTGAAGATGGTTTGACGAATATTTTCCTTTACGGTTTTCTAACATTTTTCTCGCTGAATATTTTCTTTTGGGGGTTTCTCACATTTTTCATCGTCTTGAAATGATTAAGTAGACATCGCAGGAACGAAATTGACTACCATTTGGGGAGATTTTTATGAGCAAACGAAATTGGTAAATAAAAACACGGAATGGCCTCGCCATCACGCTGTTGTTAGTGCTCTTATGGCCGAGGACTAAATCCTCAACGTTTTCCTACCTTCCTGCCTACTCTCTCCTTGGAAAATACCGTAGATTTTAAGCACGGGAAGAATAGATAATGGAAGTTATTAGGAGAAAAAGTATGTCTTGGTTATTTTGAGTTTCCTCCCAATGTTAAGCCTTCGTTGCATCTTTTGTTTAAGATGACGTGTCATGTGGAGATTAATTCCCAGAATATTGGTGGTCTTGGTCAGTGATTCATGTAAGCTCCTGGTAAACATTATTTGTTCCTTTGGCAAAGCTCCTTTTAAATATTATGTTTAAGGAAAACAGAGCCTCTAGTCAATGGACTGACTCTTTCCAGGCACAGTAAAACTTGTGGAGATATTGTTCAGGAGATTGTAATTATGGATAACGGAATTTTCTGTTACTTGGGTTACGTGGAGAATTTGCTGGACTTGCCCTTAACGCAGCATTTTGAAACAAAAGAAATGATTCGCTTATCGGTTTTGTTAATTCCACTGGTGGGTTGTACAAAGACTAGTAATGTATGTGTGTAGTTTTTCGCCCACTAGAACTATTTTGGATGTTGACAGTCTCGGGAAAATAAGCTCGATGCAGTTAAAAGAAGTGTGGTAATTATCTGTATTTTTTGTAATTAGTGTCAACCAGGTGGAAAGATAATTCCAGCCTTTTTCTCACTACACATCGTTTTAATTTATACATTGTTTGTATATATATATAATATATATAATGTGTGTATTATAGATATATATATATACTGTATATATAACGTATTAAGTTTAGGTCAAGTTAATGCATCAGGCATTATTAGCAGTTGTCGGTGCTATAGCCTCTTAGTACAGGAAAATCTCCATAATGTCTTGAATGCAGGGACGTTATTACAGATTGCGGATCCTGGGTGTCATGCAATCTCTCTCTCTCTCTCTCTCTCTCTCTCTCTCTATTGATCGTCTTCTCAGGCCTTATGTCTGGGTTGAATGCCTTGAAAAACTAAGTTCTTGTTCGCTTATGGTCAATTCAAGAACTTTCATTTTGGGTAAGGACTTGAATTGAGGGATTGTTTTCGGAAGACCCATATCTGGACGCTCCGTACGATACGTTGGCGCGGCTGGCGTCATGACTTCGTCATGAGGTTTAACGGTACCAGCTGAGAGGAGATTGGCGAATCGCGTCAGTGCTCTAGAAGTTTGGAAATGCTCCAGGCTAGTGCGACACCTTGCGCTTCTATGTTACGTTGGGATTGCGACATCATATTTGCCATATTGGATGGACCATATTTTTGTGGATTGTAATCGTCTGGTCCCAAGTGACAGTGTGCTCTTGTGTGCGCGTATTTAAATCGGAAACGAAATTACAAATATGTTTGTGTTGAATGAAAATATCGTGGAGTCGTATATAAATGTGCCTTGAAGTTTACAGTGATTATATAAAAATTAAGAAAGATGGAAAATGCTGTAAATTGAAATATTTATCCGCTAGCAGCCTATCATGAATTACGTATTGTGCTGTAAGAGTGTTTCAAAAATTCGATTTCACTTGAGTAAAATGATTTGCAGCATTCAGGGTTGACTTTCGACTTTTGAGGTCACGTTTTGGAACTTCTTTGGTAAAGCGGATGCTGTTATTATTATAATTATATATCAGTTAATGTTGTACGTGAATAGATTTGTCTATCGAAGCTGTTATGTTTTTTTATAATTAGAGAATGGTTTGTGGCTGGAAGAAGGTGAAGTATACAATCCTGGAGGAGGTGGGGAAAGTGTATCATTGGAGTGGATCGAGAGATGACGTTGCTGTTTGTGAAGGACTTTTGTTTGGTATTTTTAGGACATGCCACCAATAGTGTTTAGGTAAAGCTGCTTTCATGTATATATATATATATATATATATATATATATATATATATATATATATATATATATATATATATATATATATATATATATATATATATATATATATATATATATATATATATATATACAGAAACAGCTTTACCTAAACACTAATATATATATATATATATATATATATATATATATATATATATATATATATATATATATATATATATATATATATATATAATGTACATACACATATCTATACATATTGTGTGCATTACGTACATAGTAACAATGTGCTTGTGTTGCACTGCATAAGAATATATGCAATATGTTTGAGTGTGTTGGAGATTTGCACTGTTATCACAGTATTTACTTCTTTTGATAAAGTATAGTTAAATGTCATTTTAGGCTTAAACGCGTCTTATTTCTTTTTCATTTCCAACAATTTGTGGATTAGCATTTTTAATTTCACGTAAAAGCTTCTGGGACGGAATTTTCCGGCTCTGAAGGACGAGGGGAAAAAATCTGTGCTGCGCTTTGCGTGGCCTCCGTCTTCTAGCAAAGATATGTCGCTGAAATGAGGCCGTCTTTCTTGTGTGTTTTGTATCCAGATGGACTCATTGCGTAAAGTTGGTTTTATTTTCAACTATTTTTTTTTTTGTGCGCTTTCTCCATGTGCATTGATCTTCGTATTTATGACTGCATACTACATAGTACGGTATAGTTCGTTATGTCCAGGTGGGCTGTGGCTTGTCTATCAGTGTTAGTTCTTAGTTGTTGAAACTATTGCAGAACAGTTTAATTAAAATGTATTTATTATATTTGGGATTTAATAGTGAAAATGTGTTAATCTCTCTCTCTCTCTCTCTCTCTCTCTCTCTCTCTCTCTCTCTCTCTCTCTCTGTGTTTGTGTGCTTAATAATAATATATTTGGGTGACATATATAATGGGCGAACGAGCGTTGTCAATTAAGTAATATACAGATTTACCTTGTCTTTCTCTTTCTCTGAAGACATGGAACGTTCTAGAATAAAAGTAAATTGAATGTAATCTTATTGTTTAAGATTTGAAAACCTTTCAGTTTTTTTTTATAAAAAGATCACATCGAAACTACTTAAAAATGGGATTGCCTTGGCTCTTAATCACACGGCAATTCGCTCATAAATATATGTGATCAGCCCATTATATCTGTAGATAAAGGAGTGCAAGGCCAGGCCAGGAAGGTTTTTGTCATTTTGATTTTATTGTTTTGCTCACAATTGATATAGTTGTTGGATTATTTAGTTCTCCGACCAAATACGGGCACCGTGTTCAGTTCTGTATTGTAAGTCATGCTTTTAATAATTTAGATTTAGATGAGCATTTAATGTATGCGTAACTTAAAGAAAAACGCATTGAAATCATTGTGACTTACAGTCTAGATACTGAAAACTATTTTTCTTGGTCGTGCTTCATCTCGCATAACTGTTTTCACTGATCAAATGGTTTATTTCTTGGCCTAAACCAACAAAATTGACTGTGTTCTAAAGCCATTCAGTTTAATTTCAAAAAAGTTTTATTGACCTATGTTTATGATTTGCACTGTATCATAAAATATCACACACACACACACACACACACATCAAGCATGTCTTTGCGTGCTTGGTCGTAGCATTGTTGCTCTTTGGTCTAAGGAATATCGTCACATCACGTAAACGAGAGTTGAAAGTTGGCACTTTTTTATTTTTTTTTATTTTTAATGATTGAAATGATGTACTGTGCAGGATGAGAGCTGATGTGTAGAGAACCTGCCTTTGCCAGTGGTGATGATAATTAATGTTAGTTTAGTGTAGCTTAAGAGAAAACTAGAGAAATGTCCTTGACATTTTCAGCCTGTAACTGCTGAATTTACATTTTACCTGAACTAGGCCAGAATTCTGGTATTGATTAAATGCAATATTTAAAAATCAAGGAACTTCACGAATCGTTGGCAACTACGGGGAAAGAGCTTTTTATTAAAGAGAAAAGGTCGTTGGAGAGAGAGAGAGAGAGAGAGAGAGAGAGAGAGAGAGAGAGAGAGAGAGAGAGAGAGAGAGTTTTCAGGAAAAGATTTTTTTGGAAAACTGTCATTTCTCAGTAGATAGACAGACTAAACAATAACCTCGCGATTTTCGCCATTGTGTAATGCTAAGGCCGACGGGAGTGGCACTGTAATTTACTGGTGTAAACTCAGGCTTGAGGGAATGAACGAGGAGAAAGCGCTAGAAAAAGGATGGAGTTGACAAGTTTCCTAGTAAGCTTTTAGTCGAGAGAGAGAGAGAGAGAGAGAGAGAGAGAGAGAGAGAGAGAGGCGCCTTGAAACTTTATTCGTGGTATGTTTTCAGAAAGCAGAATTCCAAGGACTTACAATGTGCAGGAGTGTTAAGACTTCTGTGAAAGCTGATGATAGTATTTTCTACATTATTATTATTATTATTATTATTATTATTATTATTATTAGTAGTAGTAGTAGTAGTAGTAGTAGTAATAGTAGTAGTAGTAGTAGTAAGGTGACTTCAGATTAGAAAGCAATTTCAATATCCGGGAAGGCATTGCCATTCGGTTAACATTTGGGTACCGATTTAAATTTTCGGAATGCTGCTTTCGAAATTCTAAATAAATTTATTGTTTCGTATAAGGTGCTATTTCCAGGGAAGCATTAAAACCCTAATGCATCTACAGTAAGTACTGACATAAGTTTAAAACCCTCTGTACAATTTTCATCACACCTGAAAAAATAAGTGACCGTTGTCTATAGTAAATAACATTCATATCTCTGCCTCGAGTTAGGCTTATGGAAACCCAGGTCCATACCTCCAGCAACCATACAGTTAATCAGTCGCCACTTATGGCCGTTTTGTGTATGGGATTTGCCGTAGTAATGACGATGCGGTTCTTGGCAATTACATAGGCGGTTCGTTAGTGCATGGTTCGTCTAAATTACATAGTCGGTTCGTAAGTGGATGGTCCCTCGGTGGAAAATCACTCCTCTGTTGAAACCTGGGACGTTACCTCTCGTGTAGTCTTCTCCCACTAACAAATAAATGGTCAGAAAGTTGGTGTGTCTCTTTGAGAGGTCCTTGAGTAGAATCAGTTCGTTAGTCTTCAAGGGGTGCTCTGGAATGTAAGTGTTTTCAATAATTCCTTGAGCATAATACAGTTGTGTCGAAGAGGACCTTGAGCATAATTAATGAGTCTTTTAGTCTTCAAGGGGTGCTCTGGAATGTAAGTGTTTTCAAGAATTCCTTGAGCATAATACAGTTAATATGTCGAAGAGGACCTTGAGCATAATTAATGAGTATTTTGGCGGTATCCTCGAGTATGGTCAGCGAGTCCTTAGAGGAGGTCTTTAAGGATAACCCCAAAAGTAGTTCGGAAGTCTCGATTAATGGTAATATTAAAAATTCCAGCGATCTTATGCTATTAATTGTTTTTGATGGCTATTGTAATTTTGTGTAGCATTATTATATGAAAAATAACAGTGGATGACTGTTGGACAGTTATAATTATATTGTATGAAGCCACAGTTCATGCTCGACGTTTCTAGAAACATCGAACTTGCATAGCTGTTTCCTTGCCAGAGATTTGTCTGTAATCTTTATTTTAATATATATACATACATACATACATATATATATTTTATATATATATATAATTATATATATATATATATAATATATATATATATATATATATATATATATATATATATATATATATATAATATATATATATATATATATATATATATATATATATATATATATATATATATATATATATATATATATATATATATATATATATATATATATATATATATATATATATATATATATATATATATATATATATATATATATATATATATATGTATATATATATATATATATATATATATGTATATATGTATGTATGTATGTATGTATGTATGTATATATAATCATGAAGCTACAAATGTCGTTTAATATCCAATTCACGCGACGGTCAAACCATTGAGCCACCTTCGAATGGAGTCGTTGGAAGGTACTGTGCTGAGGGATCGAGACCCGGCGGTACCGATCCATTTGTCACTTAAAATAGTTCCCCTTCGGTGATAATTCCCCATCCGGGATATTCCCGAAATAGCGTGAATTGGATATTAAACATTTGTAGCTTCATGTTAGTTATTTATAAATGATTTGTTTAACCAGACCTCTGAACTCTTTTGATTGTATATAAATCACTATGTGATAAAAATTTCTTATATATATAAATATATGTAGTTTGGGGGTTGTGTGTGTGTGTGAAAATTACACAGTGTTTGTGATGCTTTTCCTGTAGTCTCTCACTTAATATTTGAATGTATTTATTTGTCGATATTTAGGTATTTTGCCACTGTCATATTAATTACTTAATCACAGTAACCCCTAACCTCCAAAACCTTGGAAGTTACAGCAACCTCTTGTCGTTTTACAAGATCATCATATGCTGTAGTTTAATATATTTTGTAACTTGAAATTATTAATTATTTATTCATCAGTTTATTTTACAAATATCTGTTCTATTTTTAAATAATTGTTGTCAGGCTGGTTTTAGGAAAGTTGAAAGCATGCGGTAGCTGTGAAGAAACTTTGTTAAAAGTAATCTGTGAAACTTTAAGGTGTTTGAACAGGATGAAGGTGTTGCATGTTCCTGAAATAACATGATACTGTGTAGGTGGCTTAGTTAATGTACTAATCCTCTGGAAATAGCGGATTGAAGTGTATGGAAAGGAATTTATGTAGTTAAAAGAGGGAAGTACGAATTTTCAAATACGGCGAAAAGGAGAAAATTGAAATAAAGCTTTCAACATTAAGGTTGAATTGATCATATAAAGATCTTTTCTAGAGATGTAAAGTATAAAACTGGAAAAACGTCTGCTATGAAAATTATGCTTCACTGATAAGAGATGTAGATGTTCTGAGGGATCTTGATAGAGGAATGGAGAAGTGAAATAGATCGATTTCGAATTGGATTGTAAATCGGAGAATGATAGGAAAGCGGAAAACGGTGGAGGTGATCGAAAGAACTCGTGAAAACTGGACTGACATTATATTGTAGAGATTAGGGAATAATTAAGAGTGCTTCATAGATTAAATAAGGTATTTAGAATCAGGAAAAGTGCATAGGCGCCAAAGATTTGATTTTAGAGAGAGAACTGGTGATGATATGAATATAACTGATAGTTGCATTTTTATGTGAAGTACATTAGCAAGTAATTTAAAACGTAGATTTCCGAAGTTTTTCCAATATCTGATATAATGTGCGCCTGGGAAACCGTAGTACTAAGGGTTTTTATATTTATTCGCAAAGATCTCTCTCTCTCTCTCTCTCTCTCTCTCTCTCTCTCTCTCTCTCTCTCTCTCTCTCTCTCTCTCTCTCTCTCTCTCTCTCTCTCTCTCTCGTTTTCTTTGTTTGCTTCCTGCTGTATTTATAATTTTTATTTTAAGAAAACGTACCTTATTTAGTTAGGTCCTCCTTCTTGTTCTTTGCTTTGGGTTTTACTTGATAAAAGAAATTTCAGTAGTTATATTTCTTTGTATTCAGTTGGCCATGCTATCTCTCCCGTCTCTCGGCTCAGGATGAAAATAGTGGTAAATAGAAGACTTGCTACTAAGCGAAAATCTGTTAATTGATTGAAGTCGTTGTGCGTTGTCCATAACCAGTATTGCGTGTGGCAAAACGAGAAACCTAGATATATTATAATTATTTATAATATATATATATATATATATATATATATATATATATATATATATGCATATGTATATATATATATATATATATATATATATATATATATATATATATATATATATATATATATATATATATATATATATATATATATATATATATATATATATATATATATATATATATATATATATATATATATATATATATATATATATATATATACTAGCTTACCAACCTGGTGCTGCCCAGGAAAACTGAATGACGACCGATAAAATTCTCTCTCTCTCTCTCTCTCTCTCTCTCTCTCTCTCTCTCTCTCTCTCTCTCTCTCTCTCTCTCTCTCTCCCTCTCCATTTTATGTCTTTTATGTCACTATTCATCTCAGCAACCTCACAAACTACGGATTAGACACAATATCTATAATTTTTGACATTGTATTTTGCCCCATTCTCCCCCCCCTTCTTATTGGGGTTGACCTTGAACTTAGGGCATCAGGAGTGTCACCATTCATCTCAGCAATCTCAAAATCTGTGGATTAGTCACTAATATCTGTCATTTTTGGTTATTTTCATATGTCACCCCCTTCCTATCGGGGCTGAACTTGGACTGAAGGGCATTGGGAGTGTCACTGTTCATCTCAGTGACCTCGAAATCTGTGGATTAGACACTAATATCTGTCATTTTTAATTATTTCTACATGTCACACCTTTCCCACTCCTTCTCACCCCCCTTCCTATCAGGGCTGAGTTTGGACTGATAGGGCATTGGGAGTGTCCCTATTCATCCCCGCGACCTCGGAAACTATGGATTAGACACCAATACCTGTCATTTTCCATTAATTTTACATATCCACCCCTTCCCTCCCCTTCTCACTCCCCCTTCCTATCGGGGCTGAGCTTTGACTTAAATGGAATCGGGAGTGTCACTATTCATCCCGGCGACCTCGGAAACTATGGATTAGACACCAATACCTGTCATTTTCTATTATTTTTACATATCCACCCCTTCCCTCCCCTTCTCACTCCCCCTTCCTATCGGGGCTGAGCATTTGACTTAAATGGCATCGGGAGTGTCACTATTCATCTCAGCGACCTCAAAAACTATGGATTAAACATTAATAATATCTCTCGTTTTCGCTTATATTTATATGTCACCCCCTTCCCCCCTCCACCTTCCTATTGGAGTTAAACTTGGACAGAAAGGGTATCTGGAGTATCACTGTTCATCTCAGCAACCTCAAAAACTATGGATTTAACACAAATCTCTCTCATTTTTTACGTTTTATTTTTCACCCATTCTCAACCCCCTTCCTTAGGCTGAACTTCAACTTAAAGGGCATCGGGAGTGTCACTGTTCATCTCAGCAACCTCAAAAAACTATGGATTAGACAGTAATATCTGTTGTTTTCGGTTATTTTTACATGTCGCTCCCTTCCCACTCCTTCTCACCCCTCTTCCTATTGGGGCTGAACTTTGACTGAAAGAGTATCGGGAGTGTCACTATTCAACTCCACGACCTCGAAAACTATGGATTAGACACTAATATCTGTCGTTTTCGTTTATTTTTACATGTCGCCCCCTTCACACCCCTTCTCACCCCCCTCCTTCCTGTTGGCGCTGAACTTGGACGAAAAAGGCATCGGGAGTGTCACTGCTCATCTTGGCAACCTTGAAAACTATGGATTAGACACTAATACCTGTCGTTTTTGGTTATTGTTACATGTCACCGCCTTCCCACTCCTCACCCCCCCTTCCTATTGGGATTGAACTTGGACTGAAAAGGCATAGGGAGTGTCACTGTTTATCTCAGCGACCTCAAAAACTATGGATTAGACACTAATATCTGTCGTTTTCAGTTGTTTTTACATATCGCCCCCTTTGGTGCTAGTGATTTTTTCCCAGATAGTAAGTCATATGTATAACAAGTTTGGTTGAAATTGCTCAATGCATTTCAGAGTTATGCTGGAACATACACACACACACACACTCACACTCACACACATACATACATACATACATTTTTATATAATATATATATATATATATATATATATATATATATATATATATATATATATATATATATATATATATATATATATATATATATATATATATATATATATATATATATACTGTATATATTATATTATATATATATGTATATGTGTGTGTTATATATTGATTTCATGACTTCAGAAATTACATCTTACATTCCCTAAATTTCACGAGTCAGTAGTCTTACTTGTCTCAGTGTGCCGTGGAACTCACCTGTAGATATTCTGAAGTATTGAATAGTGTGGGTTGGAGCCTCTTGCGTAGGCTATCGATTCGCCACTACTTTATGAGTTACCAGACTCATGGATCTGGTGGTGACCTTTCAGTGTGTTTCACTTTAGTCCTAAGAAAATGAGAGATTTGGAACATGGAACTGGTGTATAATTTCTCTTTATTAAAAGAGGTTGGATGGCGCAAGTGCTTTATGGTACAGTGCATCCCCAATTACCAGTTGGTAGGTGAAGATAAATAATAAAGAGATGATCTTGTTATTTTCTTCCTTGTTGTTTTTGTGGTGAAAGGCGACACTTGCATTCATTCTAATTCTCGTTACCTCGTGCACTTCCGTATCTGACTGCGTGCTCATGTCCGGTATTTTTTCTTTATAAATTTATATTGAGGAGAGTTTGAAGACTAATGCAGTGACTTTTAAAAGGCAGGGAAGTTCTTCAATAGTACATAATACTGTTTGTTAAAATGATGCCGAGGCATTACATAGTCGAGAGGTAGTTTAAGAATATTTCTTTTTAAATCATTTATCAGCTCCAGAGATTTTCTGTAACGAACGTTGAGAAGACAGACTAGGATGGCATTTAAGGCTGGATGTGCTTCTCTACAGTGTTCACTGTACGTCATATCATGAGAGTTCGTTGAACCTCGGTGTTTTCTTCCGTTTGCGAAGTTAACTTTGCTTGTGATCAGTGGGAACTTTCAACTGAGAGTTCTGTGAGGTTGAGCTTTAATACCTAACCTAAGACAGTATACGAGTTCTGAGAGATAATTGTAGTTTAGTGTGGATTTACCGATCTCTTTTATTATTTTCCTCCTTTTTGTATCCGTAATTACGGAATTACTCTAGTGATTTTTCTTTTAAAAGAAACATCGCTCTGCTAATCAGTATTGCAATTCCTTTAACTTGAAAATATCTTTAGAATTTCAT
>NC_089743.1:83374970-83477470 GCF_040412425.1 Macrobrachium rosenbergii | reverse complement strand
CAAGAACTGATAATTTTGTCTTAAATGCATATTGAAAATGTGTCCATCTTAGCAAGGCTTTTGGATCGTGAAGTGGTCATAGTAAATAGGTCCTGTATTTTGAGCCCTCTTTTTAGCACACGTTATCACTCGTCCATTCAGTGGTCGTCTGCGGGTGTAGTCAGTAGTTAACAAGATCATAAGAACGCTCAACTTGTGAACCCTCAGGTCTCAGGACGAAGGGCGTGGCTGTAGTTAGATCGTTAACAGGGTTTATGTTGTTGCATGTACTCATAGTTCCTGCACAGAGAATTATGCACGTATAGCCTTTGCGTAGCATTGCAGTCATTTCGTGCTGCAGTTCTGTCTGGAGAGACTGAGCGCGAACTCTCGGTGCAACCTAAGAACTGTGACGAACAAGTAACGAAAATGGTTTTGTAATATGTTAGCTTTTCTGCATCTTTCACCTGTAGGTGTGTTGTAGCACAATTGTCGGCTGGCCTTTGATTAACATTCTGCCTTGCACTCGGTAGGCCCGAGTTCGACTCTCCGGCCGGCTAATGAAGAGTTAGAGGAATTTATTTCTGGTGATAGAAATTCATTTCTCGCTATAATGTGGTTCGGATTCCACAGTGAGCTGTAGGTCCCGTTGCTAAGTAACCAGTTGGTTCTTAGCCACGTTAAATAAGTCTAATCCTTCGGGCCAGCCCTAGGAGAGCTGTTAATCAGCTCAGTGGTCTGGTAAAACTAAGGTATACTTACTTACTTTTCTGTTGCCTTTTAGGTTTTTGTTTTAACAAACTTTCCGAGTTTTAGTGCGCGAGGTGTTAAGGAGACCAGGCATTTGAATTTGGCACGGAAGATCTCTTGCGTAATTTATCAGTCCATTATCAGAGTTATCTTTATTATTACCAACGTGAACAGGAACGCGAACAACAGCAACAAATACTATGATGAAAATTCAGACATGCATGTTAAAAGAAGCTTTCCCTGTGCATGCTGTTATTTAGAAACTTAGAACATATGGAGGAGTCTATTACACTTTAATAAGGTACTTGGCATTGCAGTAAAACGCCAGTGTTCATAACGACAAGATTAATTTTCATGGTCTGTTATAGTAACAAGATTTCCTCAGCATATGCATATATTTAAATTTTCATACTATTTATACACTTGCATATACGCAAAGGTTGCATTTTCAGTTTTACAGTGAGGCGTTTAAATCGACGTGTTTGTGTAGGTGTATTAAACAGCTGTTGTTGTGGGAGCGTTTTGCTTAGTTATCCACTCATTAATTCAGTATTTAAAGAGTAAACATGGCGGCGATTCTCTGGAGCCGTCCTGTTTTAGGTCTTGCATATAGATGAAATATAACACATGCTATGATTTTTCATATTAGGACGGATTTAAATGACTGCTTAACTTTGATTTGTTACGGGAAAAATGTCGTATACAACGTCGCTTCGATATCTTTCTAAAGTTTTGCTATTCTCCCTTTCTTATGTTTTCTCGATTTTTAAAAGTTATATTTTGTTTCCGATTATAGCCAGTGTATTTTTACTTTATATATAACGTGTTTACATCGGCTTTGGGCTGTATAAAGTATATTAGGCTGGCATTTTTGTTAGCACAAAAGAAATACGACGTTATGGTATGAGGGAAGATTTGACAAACTGATTTTATCCCTCTCCTAAGATAAGTTGTATTGCGTAGATATCTCCTCATTCCTATGTTCTCTGTTTCTTGGTGCAATCGCCTTTAAGCTAGGTTAAAACAATATTTCCTCAGTTTTGCAGTATTATACGTCCGGTATGAAAGGGTTGAAATTATCTATGTCCATAAGTAGAGGACACAGTTCCCACTAATCTTCACTCATTTTTGTTCAGTTCAGTCAACCATCAGGGCTTAAAATTTAAGTGATGGACTCCTTGGTCGTAGATTTTTAATTCCGTTTCCATTTTATTCTTGGAAGGTGGTTTGCTTAGTTGTGAGTTTATGGTATACTAATTTGTCCGTTTCAGTAATCTGGGAACCACCTCAAGCACAATAATAATAATAATAATAATAATAATAATAATAATAATAATAATTATTATTATTATGATTATTATTATTATTATTATTATTATTATTATTATTACTACTACTACTACTATAATAATAATAATAATAATAATAATAATAATAATAATAATAATAATAATAATAATAATAATAATAATAATAATAATAATAATTTTAATCAGGTGTATTTAGTTTATAGTAGATTTTCTCAATCTTCCTAATTAATATTTTGTCGCCGTCACTTAGGGCTGCAAGCAAATGTTCAATAAGTGTTCAATATTAATTTCTCCATCACCGAGTGGGAATACAAACACTATAAGGACTTCTTTAATAAAGAAATCAGTAGGTACAAAAATTCAGGAGAGGGTGGGATCCAGTCGGAAGCCGTGGGTCGACAGGTAAATCGATGTACGAGTACCTAACCACCCACCCTTTCCCGCTGGAAGTCGTCCTTTCCCGAGCGAATTTTTGTACCTACCGATTTCTTTGTTAAAGGAGTCCTTAAAGTGCTGGTATTCTTCCCCAATGATAGCGAATTTAATTTTGAGCATTTACTCGGAGCTTGAAGTAATGGTGACAAAACATCAAATAGGAAGATAGAGGAAATCTACAGTTAACTAAATGTAGATGAAGCAGCGATAATTTTGAGCACATTTTTAAAAGCGGGTGTCCTTTCAGCCTATGATAATAATAATAATAATAATAATAATAATAATAATAATAATATTAAATTTTATTTGCCCTCAAGTGAAGGTGAAGTACAAGGTGTGGTATATGTGAAATATATAATAAAAAATATTTCATTCTAGATATTATCCATGAGACTTGAAAGTAATGCAGATACTTAAAAAAAAAAAAGGGACTTCATTGCATGTCTTGCATGTCTAACCTGATATCTTAAGGTGTCTGCAGTGTGCAGCTTTATATATTTCTTGCCCCTCATAATAAATGCATTTGCCGATGACTCTAGATGGTAGGCATCTGACTTCTCTCACTTGGTAGTTTGTTATTTAAGTGGTTTGTTAACAGATAATTCTTGAAACTGCGTGATCGAAAGTTGGATAACTGCAGCGCGTTCGTTAACATTATTTCCAGTTGTCTTATGCATTGAGCAAAGGAGAATAATTTGCACATGAGATTTAAGGGTTTAGTTCTACTTTTAGAAGTTTACCCTGCAACCGGAAATGATTTTTGTATTCTGACCCACACTTGTGAGTCAAGCAGAAAAGGACAAGTGTAATTGCTGTGTTGAACAGATGAATTATTAGCGTCTCTGTTTTTGTACCTTTGGGGAGAACACCCCAGCATTCTTGGAAGCAAAGAAGGTTCCCTGCCTGACTTTCATTCCTACCGTCGGCATCGTCTTTATTGTTGCTGGAGGAAACGCTCAAATGTGTCAGAAAATTAGGTGTCTTCGGATAATCGTTTACGGTTGAAATAGATACTTCTTGACGTAATGCGGAGAGGTTTGTTGCAGTTGCTTAGGAGAATACCGTCTGCATAACCAATTACTTTGTTACACTGCCATCCATTAGTTATCTGAATCGTTAACTATTAATATAATATATATATATATATATAATATACCCATATATATATATATATATATATATATATATATATATATATATATATATATATACATACATACATATATATATATATATATATATATATATATATATATATATATATATATATATATATATATATATTTATATTGTGTGAATGTGAATGTGTATACATTTTTAAGCTTCCTTCCTCAGACCTCCTTCGAAATGTCAGGCAGAGATCATTGCCCTTTTCCATTTTGGGCGGCAAAGCAGTCCCTTAGATAAAACAAAGAGGAAGCTACCATTCGCTCTGTGATGATCCCATAATGATTTTTCAAAAGATTTACTCCACAATTTATTATATTGTTTACATTTTTTGTACTTACTTGTTTTCCCTTGGTCCAAAGACAAAAAAAAATTTTTTTACTGAAATTCGTCGAAAGACAAACTTTAGAAATTCAAGAGGAATAAGGTTTAATTTCAGCCTTAAATATATATCCAAGTTAAAATACCACCCGTAGGTGCTCATATGTGTAATTGATCGAAGCGATTCCAATAATTTAATTCTCACATCGTAATGTAGCGACAGAGAATAAGGAAATAGGTAAATTTTAGTTTTTGGTTATTGGCGTTTCTTGTTATAATAACGGTGGGGACTGTTATTCCTTCCAACTATAAATCTGTAGGTGTGTGCATCCTTGCAAAATTATATTACATTTTACGCGACACAAGAATTGCGGCGTTTAACGTTGCAAAAGGCGATAACTTTTCTCGTCCTTGCGTTATTCACATTCTTTTAGGAGTAGCTTACTTGACAGACCGTACACAACGATATGGGTGGAAGTTGAAGAATGCATTTTACAGAAAATTTCTTGGAAATTATGTATAATATTTTATGCAGTCGGGTTAGTCATTATGTAACATTCAGTCGACAAATTGTATAATGTTTAAGCATTATCCAGTGAATATAAAAATTATGATTGTTCGACTCAACACTCTTGTTTATTGGCTGCTGATTTTTAACCGTCAAGCTTTTCTTTTTTTTTTTTTTTTATTCTTAGTCGTTTTGCCCTGGTTAGGCATGTTTTTTCTTAGTTTGAATGTGATTGCATTGTCTTGGCTAAGTCAGCGGTGAATCTTGTGGTAATGTGGTATACGTCAACAAGGATTTATTACTCGGGCAATAAATTTTCTCTCTCTCTCTCTCTCTCTCTCTCTCTCTCTCTCTCTCTCTCTCTCTCTCATGTATATATATATATATATATATATATATATATATATATATATATATATATATATATATATATATATATATATATATATATATATATATATATATATATATATATATATATATATATATATATTATATTTGTGTGTGTATGTTGATTGTATCTTTTGTTGGATTATGCATATTTTGGGTTATGGATGTGCAAAACAATATTTCGCATCCCTATCTTTCTAGTCAAATATGATGTAGGTCAAATGAATACATAATAGAAATTGATCTTCGTCATATACATACAGTATAATCGTAAAATTCCAGCATCAGTGTTGGAGTTGTGCCATTATATTCTGTTGTATATTAGAATTGGGAATTTTCTTTCATTACACCAAATGTTGAAAATTTTGGTCATCTCAGTTGGTGAAATTTGAGTATTAGGCCAAGAACGAACTTCATCGGAATTGTGAAAGTCCTTTTTGTTTGGTTTGAATTACTACGTTAGATATTGATTTTTAGTAATGGACTTTAGAATTTTTTAATGCTCATTATGAGGGGTATTGGCAAGTGTGTATATATACATATATGTGTGTGTGTATCTTTGTATGCATAATTACGTATTTATTTAGTGATTGTAACGGAATTCCTTTTAATGATTTCTCTTGTCGCATCATCTGCCGTTGTGTTCTCTACTGCTGTCGCTTACCTGTTATGAGTTTCTTCCCCATAAACGTCCACATGAGCGTGTGTACGCGCACGTACATGCTGACAGCATGGGGTGTATTTACTTTCTTTTAATTAACCATTTTTTACTTCAATTATGGAATTAGATTCTAGAAATGTTGAAAGAGACTTAGAGACTAAGTGTCGGAAGTGTTGAGAAATTACGGAACTTGAAGTTGTTTTGTATATTTATAAAAGTGTTGTAAATAAGTTAGTGTTTTAAGAAACTCATCAAGTGTATACACGTATAAGACGATCAACAGTGAAGCCTATTAATTGGTTTTGAGACGTATGTGATAACGGACAGTATTCTGTGAGTATTCATACAATACTGTCTGTGAATATTCGAACTCCATCTCTCTGTACTAGTGCCCTAGTGTAGTGTCTGGTTCCTGGATAAGGAATCTAGATTCAGAAACAACACGAAAGGATAAACGTTTCCTGTTTCTGGATTATCAAAAGTTTACACCAGCTTCTGGATTATCAAAACTACCAGTTTTTGGATAATCAAAACCCCCAGTTTCTGGATTATCGAAACCCCCAGTTTCTGGATTATCTAAAACACCAGTTTTTGGATTATTAAAGCCACCAGTGTTTGGATTGTCAAAAAAAAGTTTTTCGATCATAAACCACCAGTTTTTCGATTATCGAAACCACCAGTTTTTGGATTATTAAAACCGTCAGTTTCTAGATAATCAAAACCACCTGTTTCTGGATTATCGAAATACCTGTTTCTTGGATTAACTAAAAGTAGTTTCCAGATTCGGCTTACCTAGAACAGTTTTCAGTTTCTGAATTTCCAGGAGTAACCTGCAGGTTCAGAATTACCAAGAATAGTTTCCATTTTCTGGATTAGAAGGAGTAAGGCCTTACCTAGAAAATTAAGAGCCTTCGGCCCATTTCCCATTATTTGTCTTTGAATAATGAGGTAAAATGTGGCGGGACGAGAGTTACTGGAAGACCTTTTTCTTCACAGCCGAGGAGCTGCTCCCGGCTCTGATAGAAAAGGTTGTCGAGATCATTCTTCAATATGTGCTTCTCACTTGTCTGTAAGTATTCTTCGTTGTTGCTTCTGGGATGTGTAAGATGATACCTTAATCCTGGTTTGTTTTTCATTTAGTAATTATTATTATTATTATTATTATTATTATTATTATTATTATATATTATTATTATTATTATTATTATTATTATTATTAAAATAAACAATATTTTATTCTATATAATTGTGGAATTTTATTTTATTATTATGAAAAATAGTTTGTGTAATAAAAATTATCAGTTATATAGTAAATATAACTTTATGTAAAATAAACATTATTTTACATAGTAATATATTTTTACTATATAATTGTGGACTTTTTATTACAGATTATTATTATTATTATTATTATTATTATTATTATTATTATTATTATTATTATTCACTTGCCGACAGTATGGGACCTTCGAGGTAATAACCTCCTGGGTTCTAGTGCTCATTTGCTTCAGGTTCTTTTTAAGTTTGATCCTTTATTTAAATCATAATCTTTCCATATGTCTAATAACTGAAGTAGCTATGCAAGAGGGTTACTACTGCAGTGCTGTTCCTCTGCAGGTTTATAATTTCCTTGTTCCCCTATAAAAGCTTTTAAATAATTGTTACAGGGTGTCTCTCTCTCTCTCTCTCTCTCGTTAACAAACCTAACAAAAACTAAATGACCTTACTCGTTTCCCTTTCCGTTCATGCAGGCAGATGACAAGAACTTAAGTCTCTTTCTGTTCGTTCTCAGTCCTATTGTTATTTTTGATACTGTTCTGTCATGACATAATTTGTTGTATAACAGGGCCAAACGTGGACAACTATTCTTTTTTTTTTTTGTTCTTCTTCTTCTTAAAATGTTGCCCGTTCTTTTGTGTTATGATTTTTTCCTGATATAAATCCTGAACTGTTATTTATTATACATTTTTAGGTCATGCCAATGACTTCCTGCTCATTGTGTAGATTCTTGTCATTTTGTAATGAATGATAGTTCCATTTAACTTTCTACGCTCCATGTTTAGAATCTCTCTCTCTCTCTCTCTCTCTCTCTCTCTCTCTCTCTCTCTCTCTCTCTCTCTCTCTCTCTCTCTCTCTCTCTCTCTCATATGTGTATGCATACATAGGCATTATGGTCTGCAATTAGGCTAATGCTCTCATCATCCACGGACTACGTGATAAAAATAAATGAGAAAAAATACATGAGATGAGTCGGTTTACTCATTATTACTATTATGAGTCATTATCTTTGGTGGCTCTTGGAAGTATTCATATATACTTTGATTGTTTAAGGAAATACGAAGTTTTACATTTGAGAGAATGCTCGAGACAATTTTGTAGTGTTTAATATTCTTAATGTTGCAATCGACTTAGAGACAAACAGATTCCTGGTGTGCAGTCGTGTTCATCGGCTATATCGAATAGTGATCTCGCTGTTCATAGTTGGATTTTCCCTTATTCTTTGGTGGGAAACTGCGTTGGCCTTGTCCGGAGTCGGGGAGCGTTGTTGGTTGCAGTTATGAGTGAACGGCGGGGAGGGGTTTGCTGGTGTTGTGGTGGGAGGGAGGAGGAGTCGTGATGAAATGAGCAACAAAGGGAAGTTAAATTGTCTTAATAGAGAGAGAGAGAGAGAGAGAGAGAGAGAGAGAGAGAGAGAGAGAGAGAGAGAGAGAGAGATTTTGTAATTACTTAATGGAAATGATGATGACTTAGGGACAAGTAAGTTTAGTTTGACCTCACTACTTCTCTACGCGTCATCGTATCGAGTCGATGGTGCAGAGTAGCAGTAATTTTTTCTTAAAGGATTTTGCGTAAAATCAGTGTATATCATTATTTTACTGCTTTATTCTTCATAAATTCCTTCCAGAATATAAAGATGCTTTGGCTAAGAAATGCTCTGCAAAGTCGTTTAAGTTTGCATGGAAAATTTGAAACTGGTGGTTGAAGAGAATAATATTTTTTTCTTTTTATAAACATATTGTTGAGTACTCATTCTGAAGTAAGTCTTTTAATGAGTATGACTAGTTTTGATAATTGCTTCTGAAGTGATGACCAATCTGCCAACTGGGATGAGATTTTCCCCTCTTTAATTTGTTAACCTTGGGTCGCCCTTTCCCTCTTAACATTTCTATCATGCGTAGTCATCGTTTTTAGCCAAGGACAATGACGTAATGCTAATTTGGTAGTTCATAGTCTCTCTCTCTCTCTCTCTCTCTCTCTCTCTCTCTCTCTCTCTCTCTCTCTCTCTCTCTCTCATTATTTTATATACACTTATTGCGAACCACCTTAAACACGAATGACATAAGGAAAAACCAGACCTTGAATCTTTATGTATTTTTAGATGTAGCCTTTTTTGCTTATAATTCTGATACATTTCAGAGATCCAAATAGTATGCAATGATTTATAGCCTTGATAATTATTCTTAATGAATTTACTCAGTCGGGTAATAAAGTTCACGCATCGGATGTGAATAAATCTCGCTTTATTCTATATTTTAAAAATTTATATTCATATTCAAACGATTGTAAGCAGTGCAAGGTACTGTTGGAATCAAAGTTAATTTCCGTTTTCACAGGTGTATGGGAAGATGGTCTATTTTGTATAAAACGATTATAAGGCACACGCTATTGTATTTAGTTAGCAAAGAACCTCGTAATCGTTTATTTTCATTAGGTTTCCCTTTATTCTTACCTGGCCATTTAATACCTTTACTCCTAGCCGTCCAGACTTTTCTAGAAGTAATGGTTCAAGTCGGTGGCAGCAACTCGCTCGGTCCTTGTGTATCCTTGGCGTTTGACGTAACACAGCGGAAACATTTGTGGCTTGTAGGCAATCTCTCCTTCTTTGAATGAAATTCCTTTCGTTGTTGGGTTTTCTTATACTTTATATAAATCAACTGTGGCATCCCTTTAACATTATGCTTTGTGTTTATATAACAATCAGACCTGTACTTGCTTGAGCACACACATACATACACATATGTCTTACTATATTATTACATAATGTTGTTAGAAATTTTAATTCTGTAAAACATCGAATAACAATTAATAGATTTGATCATTCAGCGTCTACATAGCATTTTTTTCCCCTACCCGGATCTGTTCACTGATTCAGATCAGCAATACAGTACAGGAATTTTCTGGGAGAGATGTTTGCATACACCATCAATTGCCACATTGCATGCAGAGAATGCGTGCATTTCCGCCTGTGAAGACAGAGTTTCCTAAATGCAAGAACCCCACAAAGCCTTTTCTTTACATGCCGTGCGTCATTACAAGTGGGGATTTTCGTAGGATCAGCGCTGTGTCTTTTCTTAGGGCGTTCCCTGTACCTTTATTCGTTGGCTGTTATGGTGGTGATTTGAGGAAACCTTTTTTTCAGGATTGTGTTGTTGATCAAAGACATTTTTAGCTGTTTTTCGTCTGAACCTTGTCCTTTTTCAGTTGTTCACCCTTTTTCCGTCTTTGTTCTTATCTGAAAAAGTTTTTTTTCCTTAATGTTTCCTGTCAGTTAGTCCATGACCTTTTTCCACCGGGAAAGAGTTGAAAATTTAGTGATGGTCAAAATCACCAATTTCACGATATCGGCTACTGATTTGCTGTAAGTCAAAGCAGTGTGTTTTATGTTCCCAGAAAATCAAAAGTGCCTCGTTTCCATAATTATATATGTTTCTTTTTAACCATTCTACATACATGATTCCCAGAGCTAAATCAAGAAGTAACTGAAAAGTTTTTTTGTTTTTGTTTAGCACTTGGCCACAAGCGAGCCATGCATTTCAGGTTATGATTTCAAGGAAGTGCGCGACTCGCATTTGACACATTTATTTATGCACTACTGCACGTACACTTGAGAAAATGATGTATTGTCCGTCCAGTCTCTCTCTCTCTCTCTCTCTCTCTCTCTCTCTCTCTCTCTCTCTCTCTCTCTCTCTCTCTCTCTCTCCTGACACTATTGAGAGTGTAGAAACCACCTCTCATCGCCATTGGAGCATTAGAATAGAGGCCTTCCGGCTGCGTTGTTCATCCTTAAAAGAAGTTTGTTTTGTTTGCTATATAAGAGATGGAGAAGAAACTTTAAACCCCGTACATTAGTATTTTCTTTTTAAAGAAATCGGTTTCTTTAGTAGGAAATTTTCTCGGCAGGCCATCTGTCACCCGCTCGGAAATATGTAGTAAATCTTAATTTTCCCCTGTCGTTAGAAATTACTGTTTGTAAAAATTAAATTTCACTCTTTTTCCTTTGTAATTACAGGTAGGATTATGACACGCCATTTAGGATTTCGTTTTTTTTAATTCCTTTTTAATTTCATTTCCAAAAATTGGATGATTGCTATTATATTTGAATTTTAACTGTAAAATTTTGGAACAGGCACTTATGCATCGGCATCAAGGTTCGGTACTCTATTTAAAACCACTATTGACTTTAAATAAGTAGCACATGATTTTGACCTTCATTATTATGTTGTTACTTTAGATTAGGCTGACCTTATGCCAGCAGGGGCTTTCACTTTAGTATTATAACGTGTAATTTTCACAATTCACTTGCAAAGGTCATAACGCGTGACCAAACGAAGCACACAGGAATCGTTGTAGATGTCCACCAATCGCAAATGACGCAATTCGGTAGCCTTCAGTTATTTATTTACCAATAAATCCATGCAAGGTTCGCCGCGCTCTGCTATGTGCCATTCTCACCAAGTCTGAACATATTACATTCTTTGGCCGTGTTTATGTTAAATCATTCAATTCATCGTCGTTAATTTTTAAACGCATTTCGCCGTCGTCACGTGTTGTGATGTCATTGACCTGTGGTCACTCAGTTTGTTCTTATCAGTCTATTTAGATTTCCGATAACATATCAGGCACACCACGTTGACAGCGAGGCTTCCCGTCCTGATGACATAGTGTACGCTAGAGAAGCCCGTTAATGAGGCCGTAAATCTGTCGCTTGTTGAAATTTCAACGCTCCGCAATCTCCCTCCGTGGACGCGCTCCTCTTAAGTTTGCTTGTTATTTCTGGAAGTCATTTGCCATCACTCAGGTGTGGAGTGACAGCTCCTGTGAAGGAGCGAGTGACAGCGTGAGTCGATATGCCTTGAACTTCTGATGTAACGTGGCGATTATTGTCACACGATGCTTTACTCGAATGTGTGACGTCAGATATTACTGTATCGGGATGTCGGGGTACTCGGACGCAGGATGAGTAAAGATGAAATACGCAGCTGATGGTTTAGTAAGTCTGAAAACAAAATTAGTTTTTCTAAACGGCAGTATTTAATGCGACATCAGCTAACGCATTAAGTTTTTACTCATTTAGTTTTTGTCAGGCACATCGTCAGCAAAGGACGGGAGCTTTGGAGATTTTGATCACAGATGAACATCTTTGACAGATAAAATTTTGAATAAGGCCATATTCAGCACTGGTTCCAGTATTAGATTCTACAGTTAATTTGTAGTTTTCAGTTATGAATTTTTGCTGGGTTGAGAATACTGAGAGCGAGGTTTTGTTTTGATACGCCAGCTGCTGTGAGTACCCGGCATTACAAATTTAAATGGGGTTCAGTTGGTAGAGGCTTGATTCATGAGATTCACGATAAAATAAAACTATAAGTATGCGAAATCCAATGACAAGGACGTATGTTACTGTTGCTGTTGCCAAAGGTATGATTACATAGAACGGAAATGCTCAGCTAAAGGAAAAAGTGTTAGTACACAATACTTCGTATATCGTAAGACTAGGACTTGTGACTACGGTGTAGAAAAAAAAATACTGATTTCCGAAGTCTGATGTGAATCATGCGGTGAATGAGAGATGGTGTAAAGCAGGGGAGATTAATAGTATTAAAAACAGAACTGGCTATGGATATTGATTTTGTGTGGTTGCAAGTAACGTGGTTTTATAGATATTAAGTCTGTAGGAACTGAGACATCAGAAATCCGAGACTTCCTGATATTACTGAAAAAGAGCTTGATGTTGTAGCACTTGCCTAGATTTGGTTTGGTGAATACGATCAATTTTCCCTGACATTAAGCAGTGGGGATATTGGTTGAGATCTTGGGTGACGTTAAGTATTACATGCAAATGAGACAAGTGAGATTTAATGGGCGACAAGATTGGATGTTGATTGTACACACAAAGAAAAAATGTAAGGCTTCGTAAGAAGGGGTTCGCTTCGAGCCAAAGCGTCCGAGGTGCTAAGATTGTCAAACTCCGCAGAAAATTCGGGACTGGTACTGGACAGTAATCTGCTTTTTAATAATCAAATCAACTGGAGGAAATAATTTCATTTTCAAAAATAGATAAAAACGTTTCTGTTTAGAGACCCGAACTCGAGCGAAAACCAGTGTGAGTGTTAATTACAGAATAATCTGACATGAATTACTTGTGAGGTGCAACGCTGCAGGGCGTCTTTGACCGAGTGGACTGAGCATCAGGTAAAAATTATTGGTCAATTGTTCTTTAAGTTTGTAATTTGATATGTGATAATTCCTGCCGTTGTGGTTAGCAGAAAGAACCGAGCCACTAGAAAGTACCTGCGACCAAAGGGATTTTTTTCAGTAATAATTATGTTGTATAACAAGTTGAATTATTTTTATACTTTGAACATTACCTTTGATGCATTTTCATTGTGCTACATATAGGGTCTGGCTTCGGATATTTCGCTGTATCTCTTTATCTTTTACAACTACATGAGCACAGTATAAAATGACACTTCATATGCCTATTCAAGTTGCATTCCGCATATTTTATAAATTGTTTGTTCGAATGTGTTGTGACAAGAGTCTCTTTGATTTTATAAAGATAGCCTGCAGGTTCGTTCTCCATTTTTTGGCCTACTGGTATAATTGTTTAAACATTTTTATATGTTATGGCCATTACAGTAAACTGAAGTATCTGACTGTGACTACATTTTTGTTTCGATCCTTAAAACATCAAATGGAGTTTTGCTAAAATATTATAAGAAAGTGTATTGATCTATTAAGTAACTGTTACCAGTGGTTTTTGTTTTTCCTAGAAGCAGGACTTTTGATGATAAGATCATGACTTGGCAAATTCTTGTCTTCGTGGTATCGCATTTCCAGCAGAACAAGTTATTTTTGTATAATAATCCCTTGGCGATGTGGTCAATTAAGAGAATATTTTTGACTTGAATTAAATTACAAATGTATAATTATTCTCAGTGTATCTTCTTTGGTGAATCACAGGTATTTCCTAGTAAGCGAATTGAATAATCATTGGAGCTTGTGTGATTTCCAAGAGGTAACCTGCTGGATGGGAGGGAATGTCTCGGGGGTTGTTTGGGAGAGGGGTGTAAGGATGTCATGTTGCAGTGCAGGGGTGGTTGGTTGCGTGTAATTTTGTCACGGGAGTTTTAGCTTACTCACGGCGCAGCTGTTCTAGTTCTTTTCCTATTTTGGAAGTTGGTCGTTCGACGAGAGGCAATCGTTTGGAGAGATTTGGGAATTTTGTTAAATTTGGTTTTCACTTGAAAATATGGTCTTTTCTTGAAGTATTTACTTAAGATGTTGTGCCAAGAACTCTGTGAGAAATATAATCCAACAACATTTGAATTTCACATAATTAACAAAAATCGGTCGTTGTTAATGATGTTCGAACCAAGTTTTGTATGAAATATTTGTTTTTAATGGTTACGTGGATGTAAATAATCCAACAACATTTGAATTCCATATTATTAAAATTTAATCGGTCTTGTTAATAACAAACAGATTGATGTCTGAAACAAGATGCTGATTATATAGCCAAGATGATGATCGAATCAAGTTTTGTATGAAATATTTGTTTTTAGTGATTACGTGGATGTAAATAATCCAACAACATTTGAATTCCATATAATTAAAATTTAATCGGTCGTTGTTAATAATAAACAGCTTGATGTCTGAACCAAGATGCTGATTATATAGCCGAGATGGTGTTCGAATTAAGTTTTGTATGAAATATTTGTTTTTAATGACTACGTGGATGTAAAGTAAAAGTAAGTATACCTTAGTTTTACCAGACCACTGAGCTGATTAACAGCTCTCCTAGGGCTGGCCCGAAGGATTAGACTTATTTTACGTGGCTAAGAACCATTTGGTTACTTAGCAACGGGACCTACAGCTTATTGTGGAATCCGAACCACATTATAGCGAGAAATGAATTTCTATCACTAGAAATAAATTCCTCTAACTCTTCATCAGCCGGTCGCGGGAACTGAACTCCGGCCCATCGAATGACAGTCTGAAGCTCTACCGAGTCGGCCAACAAAGGGCTCTTACGATGTAAAATGTCCATGTTCATCTCTTCTCCAAGCATATCCAGATTTAATGCATTTAATGTTCACTTTTCTATTTCATTATACGTGACTCTAACGTGTCTCATTCTGGTTTCAGACGGAGTAGTGAGCGAGATGCAGCTCGCAGATCATGGGGTCCGGCAGACAAGGAAGAGGGCAACAAAGATTTCTGGGCCTCTATCCAGGAGCCCTACGACTACATCATGGGCAGCAACCTCATCCCAGACTCGTGCCAGGTAAAGGAAATAAGAATAGGGAGTCTTTAAACCACATTTCATGTTTCTGATATTATTACCGTTATATATACTGCTAATAGTGATACCATTATTATATACTACTAATAGTAGTACCCTTATTAATACTACTGACATTAATTGTGAAGGAACAGTATTATTATTATTATTATTATTATTATTATTATTATTATTATTATTATTATTATTATTATTATTATTATTATTATTATACCTGTCTCTTCAGATTTTTATCCCTGGTAGTTTAATTTATTTCATGGAGGGAGATGCTAAAGCGTGAAAGTTAATTCTGTCGGAACATGGGTCACTACTTTAAAAATATCGCCATGAAAGTTCGCTACGAAGAGTTCTTTCAGCAGTTTTAACATGTTTAGTATCAATCCTGATTATTCGCGTAGAACCATGGGAAACATGTCGTTGCCTAAGCCCTTAGGTCTTCTCGTAAATTGCTTGTTCATTGTGACGCACGTCAGTTTTTCAGTGTTGACTGCTCTCTATTATTTCTCTTTATTATTAATTTTTGATTTATTAGATAATATTGAATTTTAGTCTTTGCGTAGTGTTATGGAAAGGGGAAAGGTTATCTATCTTTTAAATATTGAAAACAAATATGGTTGCTGACTGAATTATACCATCAAGGAGTGCTGTGCAGTGTTTTTATATAAATTGTAATTTTACACAATTTGTTACCAATTTTTAAGCTACATTAAATTTTGGAAAACATTCAAAATATACTTATGATCTATATTACTTTCGTATATTACTACTGGTTACCCGGTTTTCCTTCATATCAACAAAAAATCTTTCCATTTGGGTTGGATGTAAAATGAAATCAATTTTCCAGGTTGGCGAGTCCAACGAAGCTCCTTCGTCAGGAGAGTTCGAGCTGAGCTGGGACAGCGGGGACGTGTCTCCCCCCTATATCTGGAGCTTCTCTGAGTTTTTAGATCAATACAATGAGCTCTATGAATGGCTCATTCAGGTGCAGCTCAAGCTCTACTCCCACTCAAATCCACCCGACAAGGCGGCCAGAATGGTGAGACAAATCTGTGAAAGGGTCTTTATTTATTTAGTATTTTAAAAATTTACTTTTAAGTTTTATTCTTGAAGATTTGCATGCTCGTGTCGAAGCGTGCGTTTGTTTGAGAACCCCTTTTTTTTTTTTTTTTTTCTCTCTCGACCAGTGGATCTTTCATAATTTATGCGTGTTGCCACACTGATGTGTTGGATTCTGTGTTGCTTATTATCGCTTAACATCTTATATTGATCTTTGTTTTAATTTTTAACAAATGTTATAAACAAAACGAAGTTTTATTTGACGTTGATTTTTACCCTGTTGTGTATAGAGTTCTGTATTAATAAAACAGAAATAGGATAAAATTGTGGAGAGAGAGAGAGAGAGAGAGAGAGAGAGAGAGAGAGAGAGAGAGAGAGAGAGAGAGAGAGAGAGAAACTTTAATAACGAACCCCAACCATTACGTATAGGGAGCAGATGTGCTTTACCCTTGCTGATAGTTTTTCATTGCAGTACATTGTTTTATTCTCGGGTCGTGTTATTTTAAAGCTATATCTTAGGGAATGTTAAATTTTTGAAATAAAAATTCCGTCCCATGTCAAAATGGATATATATTGAGGGATTATTAAATAGGGCTAATACTATCCAGTGCTTTTATTTTTCGTTTGAAAGTCGGTTGTTTTATTGTTCGTTATTTTAACTCAGGCATTGAAGAAGCAGGTGCAATTTAGTTTTAGTCTTATTTTTAGCTAATTTTACTGTTATATGTAAGTTATCTTTATTTGCCACATTTTGTTGTACTTTATATGAGACGTATTTCAGTACCTGTAAAATTGTTCAAATTCAATTTAAGTGTTGGTTTAAATAGCAGGATGAAAATTTGTGTGTGTGTGTGTGTGTGTGTGTGTGTGTGTGTGTGTTCACGAATGAAGTTTCTTCATGTCAGATCTTACCCTCGTCCACCTCATTTCAGGCCCAGCAGGAAGAGCTACGCCGTCGCACCTATCGACGGAAGTTGTTCGTAGAGCAAGGTGAACGCGTAGCTCAGAGATATCCAATATCCGCCGAAGAAATCAGTTGGAGGGTCAATTACCTCAACAACAAGTGGGATCAGTTGCAGAGTTCATTTACACCTGCTAAAGGACGAAACCAAGAAGTTGAAGTTGAGCTGGGTATGTTTTGGCTGTTTAGTATGTTGTCACCGTGAAGTGGTTCATCTAAGATTCTTTTGAGTTCTATAGTAAAACTAGTAAAATCATTGAGTTTGTATGGAAATTTGCCATACTCCTTATGTATTTTAGAGTCGAATTGCTTTTTGGTTTGGAAATAGAAATGAATAAGGATTGACAGTGTGGAACTGTTTACTGCAGTGAATTGTGTATTTGTATTTTACCCACAGTTCTCCATTTTCTTGTTCCAAAAATGTTGCCTCTGCTTTCAAGATATTTCTTGCGGAAACCCAGAGCAGAACATTTTGTTCAGTGCTCATCCCTAGACCATATATTGAGGATATAACTAAGTATTAATCGCGGGTAGCATGCAGAGTAGGGAGACGGGGATATTCAGTGCCATTTGGGTGGGTCCGGGCGAGGGAGGCCCCCACCCCCGATAAGTCAGTCAGGTTAGGAATGTAAGGCCTGGTTGGGTTAGGACATGGCATTCTAGGAAAGATCAGGATCTCACACGCATAAAGAACTGGTAAACATAATGTTTACGGTTTCTTGGATATTAGTTCATTGAATAATCTTTCGACTCAAAAAGAATCTTTTGCTTCCAGAATATCGGACAGCTGGGAGTGGTACAAGTATATTTCCTTAGAAACAAAGTATAAAATTTATATGCAGATATGCTATTCACAACATTAAGTTAGCAGCCTTAAACGTTTAGTCCTAGTGACCAAGAAAGTACAGTACAAAATTATCTGAAAACTACTCGGCAGGTATTCAGTAATCACACATAAAAGATTTATACATTATACTTGATTGGTCTTTATGTTGTTATTTATGCCCACCAGTGTACTTGAGTAGTTAAAGGAGTGTGTCTAGCTGCTTAAGGTATGGTGACATTATACAATTAGTAAATGAATAAAGATTCCCATAAGTGATAAATAAAAAGTCTTGGAGGCTTTCACAAAAAAAAAATGTTGGATGTTCCTAGTACCTTAGGTCGATTCGCAGAAGTTCTTTTGATTAGATTTTGTTTAGACCTTGTTATAATTGGTTAAGCCTGGATTACGGTTTATCCACTTACCAGTCTTATAAAACCGTACTTCATTTTAAGACATTTCTGTGCTTGCTTTAAAAGCTAATTATTTTTGGGTATTTGGACAACACATGTAATCTTTTCAGTACATTCAATAGTTAATGTGCAAGCATCTTGTTAGGGTAACATTATTGAATTAAGATTTGAACCACATAATAAGGACTGTGGAGCTATTATTACAGTATTAGTACAGTATAGACGAGGATTTTGTTAAAGACTGCAGTTTTCTTTTTATTCAGGAGACATGTCAAATAGGATTTGAGATGCAGACATCCAGGAATGACATCTTTTTAAGGGTCATGAGTAGTTTGACAAAAAGAATAGATGGCAGTTGATGACTGTGCAACAGATCAAGTACATTTGTAACCCATACTACAGAGTCATCTGATGGCAGTGTATCTGCAAAGCAAGTCATTCATTAGTATTGTAATAGTCAAGAGAGAAACCACTGTTTAAGAAAGTGTAGTCATATTTGTTCTTTGAAGTGATGGAAGCAAAGGAAAAAATATTTGGATTTTATATTTTGAGCCTTGTAGTCTGGCTCTCCATAGTAATATGAAACATCCTCCTCTTGGATTTTTGTTTGTTGCCATCATCCTCTTACATTGTTTTTTTTTTTTTCATAGTTATATTTATTTTTTATGTATTCTTATGCCCTATTTTAGGAGATCTGATGGTCTAACATAGATTTTGAGTGAATTTTGCCTGTGGTATCACTGATTTTATACAGTGCTTTGAAATCGTGGAGATACTTGGATGATGTCAGTCATTGAGTTTAATGGAAGAATGAAAAGGAGGAAGCTCTAATTCTTATTTCATTCATCTTATTGAAATACAGTATTGTGTCATTAGCAGCAATCAGTGGTAACTGGTCTGTCTCCATTGTAGGTAAAATAACACTGCTTTAACACCTGTTGGGGAACACGTCCAGTGGGGAGTCTCAGATGAAGTGAATCAGTTCTGCTGACTGTTGTGTCATGAGAAGAATCAAAACTTTTTTACCTTTATCTTTACATGATCCAAATTATTTTTGAGATTATATAATATTATTACATTTTACATATTATCCCACATTGATTTAGAAAGCGTAACCAGAAGCTTACGTATAAAGAGTGATCCTGTCAGCAACATTGTTCATTTTGGCTAGCCCAGTAGGAGTTAGTCTTTGTTGGGTGCTTTTTTGGCAGGTGGCTTACCAATAAGATTAATGTCCTGTGCACTGACTTGCAGGTTGAGAAACTGTAGACAAGATAAAAAATACTTATTTTGCTTAATTGCTGCTTGGACTTAAGCCTTCTGGAATTGTTTTTGCTGTGTATCCCAAGTAAATGGTACATATATTATAGTGAGAAATACTTTAAGGATTTGGATCAGGAGCCTTACTTTGCCGTGCATTCTAAAATTGAGATGTAAATATTATAGCACAAAAATATTTTTGAATTTTGAAACAAAGTGGGAGCAAGTAAATGGTCCAGATTACTTAGAATACGTAAATAAATATATCACAGTTTGTGGGCTTACGGGCTACTGTAAAGAACTTTTTGTACTGTCTACACTACATTACTAAAAGCTGTACCCTATCATCATTATCATATACATTTTTATGTCTGCTTTTGCCTGCACGGGGTTAGATGTGAAAAGAGCCCTCTCCACTGTTCTTATGCCTGTACGCTTTCTCTTGTTCAGGTCTAAGTCTTTTATCTATCCTCTTTTTCCACGATTTGCTAGGTTATCTAGCTTTCTTTGTTTTGCTACCTCCAGATCTGCTTTTGTGACAGACTGCTCCTCCTCCCTTCTCATCACTTTTCAGATCAGTCTTTTATACAGTCTCTGGACAGCATATCTGTGCAAAAATTCCTCATTTGTAATATGATCATTGTATCATACTCAGAACGTGAATTTTAACTTTAAAACTACTTCCATTTTCCTTGTCTGCACCCATTTTTCATCTGCATAGAATGGTAGAGGCCTTTTGTACACACTGAGACTTTGCTCTCTCTACCAAAAGTAACTCCATATTAAGCATTAGGGTTTTGACTCTATCAGTTATATTTTTTTCCCTTTCTTGATAACTTTTTTAAGATGAGGTGATCTTAAGGTGTGCATTATAGACCAATTCACAGCTCAGTTTTTAATCCTTGTTGGTTGTAATTGCAGTCATTGTGAATTCTGTTGTGCTGTGAAGACAGCAACCACTTCAGCACTACAATCTGCTGTGGTAGATGTTGAAGTTCTTATGTTAACAAACAGACTTAATTGATTTTACATTTTTGTCTATAATTTTGTTTGAGTCATGTACTGGTTATTTTTAAATTTTATACTTTTCGTATATTTACCTTGTCCTTAGAAAATAAGTACCTTATAGATAATTTTTTTTATGTTTTGAATTTGGTAAGGCTATACATTGATTCATGTACAAGAGGATATCTTACTTCATGAATTGTAAGCCAGTGAGAATTAAGTTACTGTATTTCATAAAAGTGTAACTTTAGTAAAACTTGGGGTTCCAAATTCAGTTAGAGATAGATAAAGTGTACGAGAAAATATATGAACATGCTGGTTAAATACTTAATATTTATAATAATGTTGTTGGTATGAAGTACCTTTCAGTAAGAGAACCCATTTTTATTATTTCATTTATTTATTTTATAGATGCTGACGAGTTAAGCAACCAGGATTGCTCGGTTTTAGAAATGTCAAATAAATGTACGTTTTGAACTTCATTAAGGAAGTTACTGTTCTATTTATTGAGGTTCCTCATATTTGTGTTCACTGAAATAATTTTTCAGGGCTCTTTATTGTTATTGCTCTAAGGAATTGTTGTGTAGTCTGTTAGAAAAGTTAATACTAATTATTATAAACTTCTTGTATTGCAGACTTAGCTCATGAAGAAGCCATTCTGAAGAGGTGGCTTAGTGATATGGAGGAACAAATTCAGCCCATTACATGCAGATTGAGGAGAGGCTGCTCGCTTCTGACGTTACAAGACCGCTACAAAGATAATCAGGTATGTGTAGCTTTGCACTGCTTCAGACGAATCTGTTGATAATTGGAGGACTTCTGCTGATGTTAAGATTATGATGCTTACAATTATAGATATGAAATCTAACCAGACTGGAGTTCTTGGAATTTGTCTCTGGTGTTGTGGGAGTTTTTCTGTTGTATTGCAGCATACTTCACTACTGTATTATAGTACGGTTATTTTCGATGTCACTGAGGCAAGACATGGTTGCTTTTATGTGCTTATGGATCCTATGCATCATGGGACATGAATAGAATGGTTAAATTGTGCCCTGTGGAAGGTAGGAAAGGAGTCAGTTGTTTTACAGGTGTTGTTTAAGGTAGATGTTTTGGGACTTTACCATTATGAACCTTTGAGTATAGAACACCGAAATTTAGCCAGTTGCAGAGGAGTTTGCAATAGTAAAATCTATTTTTTAAAAGCTTTTGTAAATATGAGACGTTATAAACACTACTTCGAAGATTCTTAGATTCCTCCTTTTGCACTGAGAATTGACAGTTTCCTAGTAGCCATATAGGAGTAGGCACTAATGGTAGTGTTGATACATGCAGTGAAGGGTTCAAGCTAAATTTTCTTTACGATTATGAATCATTATGAATCAATTATATGACAACAATATACATACTATATCAATAAAAACACAATATTAAATAATATGTAAAGTACTTGCTTATGAAGTGTTTAGTTAGATTAAAGTATCTAGTTAATTTTTAGATTACTGTTCTTGGCGCCTCTGTTCTGCAGTTCAAGTAGTTACAGTTTCAGTTTATGAATAAGGAAGTGTCATAGAGTCTGTAATAGTGAGCTATGTTGTGGTTATGGTTGCAGGATAACTAGGATATTACCATCATCATTATGAATTCAAGGAAACAAATTTAGACTACTAACCATATAATGGAGTACGTGTGCTATTGAATCCCATCCAGTTAAGCAGTTGAAGACATTTGTTGATAGATATACAGTAGAATCATATTGAAGACAATGATCTCAAGGTTTTGTGTAGTATCCTCCACCTCTAGCTGTGGTGGTCTGCCATTCGCCATTCATCCAGTGTCCTGGATCTCTTCCCTTTTAATTCCTGTTAGGGAGATGGGGTACCACTTACAGCATGTTTTAAGCAAAACAATGTAGACTTAACTAAAGGTTTTTTGCAATTATTATTTGGCCCAATACCATTGCTCTGATTTTTGCATTTCATCTGTTCCTGTGGTTGTTTCCTGCCTGGTTGTTCCGTTTTCAGTTCTCATTGAAAGTCAAATCTTCTGGCTGCCTCTATGAGGGTCTTAAAGTGTAATCAAGTAGTCTTTACCTTAACATCTTTACTGCGGTGTCTGCACAGCCACTTTTCAGAGGAGGCTTTTTATCTCCTGCACTTCCCATTTTGTCACATCGTTTGGTTTTGCCTACTCTGGTCTCCAAATCTTCTCTCTCATATTTCGCTCTTCCATCTTTCAAACACATATAAAACATCTAAATTGATTTTACCATCAACATCATGCCATGTATGTACAGTAGTTCTGAGTACTGTCTTTTTTTTATTCCTGTGTATTTTCCTGGTTTAATATGATAAAGCAATAACAAGATTGTTTCTGATCCCTGAGTAATTGCAATATTTACTTTATATTCTTCTAATATCCCTGCTACTTCATAGACTCAAACTTTTGCTATGTTATCATAACATCACCTGTTGAGGTGTCTTTCCTAATTACCAGTGTATCTAGAAACACTTAAATCTTTTTCTTTGCACATGGAGCTTCTCTTGTAACAGTCAAGTTAAAAAGATTGCCCCTTTGGTTGATACTCCTGGCATAAAACTATAACTGATAATTGATATTTAGTAATGTTCCTCGACTTTTCTGTGATCACTTTCTCTTATACTTTCAAACCATGATCAAGCAGTCCTATTGTGTAAAGTATCTTATTTTCTTTTGTGCTATTGTTGTAGCATAATTTTTCCCCACCCTCCTGGTCCCAGTTCTATATTTTTTCATAAATTCTAGTTCCTCAGACGGGTCGGTATAGTTCTCAGCTAGCACTTTGCTGGGCCCGCGTTCGAGTCTCCGGTCAGCCAATGAAGAATTAGAGGAGTTTATTTCTTGGTGACAGAAATTATTCCTCTCTATAATGTGGTTCGACTCCACACAAGCTGTAGGTCCCATTACTAGGTAACCAATTGTTCTTATCCAAGTGTAAAAATAAGTTTAATCTGGGCTAGCTCCTAGAAGAGCTGTTAATCAGCTCAGTGGTCTGTTAAACTAAGGTAGACTTAACTTCTTTTTTCCTAAATTTGGCCAAGGTCTCCAATGACTGTTTCTCCTGCTGCTTTTAGTAAATCACTACTTGTTCCAGATGGCTTAGGTCTTTCTGAAATTTTTATCTTCCCAAGAACTTTCCTAATCTCCTCAGATGTCACCTTCAATTGGTACATCTGTCATGTCATTATCTTCCAGTATTTGTTCAAGAGCATCAAATGTTGAATAAATTCCTTGTTTCTTTTCCACAATAATTTCTTTTGTATACCTTACCCTGTTTCTGTATGACCAGCCTTGTGAGAGTTAAGAATCTTTATTGCATGGTGTAGCTGAAATAGACATCCACCTGCCATAAGGACTTCCTTAAGTCAACGGAAGTTGAGTGTGACCTCTCAGTTGGCCGTAAATCATGTGGATTATTTTGTATCAGATTTGTGATAAAACTGGCTTCTCATTTTATGACGAAAGCAGTGTTTTCTTTGCTTTTCTATCTTTCCTCATACTAATCGTTTTACACAACAAAATCTTTCTTACCATCTCTGTCTTGAGATATTGATTCCATTCTTCCTACTGTCTTCTTCCTTGTCACCTGTCTTTTGGCCTTACTGCCTTTTCCTAAATAACCTCCTACCTCTTCTTCCTGTACAAGAAGGTATAAGAACAGAACAGTAGGATAGTATAGCCTAGACAGAGAAAGCTGAATTAATAATTTCAAACAAAAGAGAGTTAAGTGTAAACTCACATAAGCACAAGCCCTGGGAAAGCAGAAGAGTAAGAACAGTGATAATACATTTATTAAAGTAATTAAACAACAGACAGCAGGTACATTATTACAGAAGGAGAAGCAAAGCAATCAAAATAATGTGTATGCAAACTTTAAAGGAAAGTTTCTTATGGAAAACTGCTGCTTACAGTGTGCCTTCACTGCTGCATTGCGAGCATTTTAAATGTTTTGTGCAGAATCTGGTGGGCTTCCAGGTGCTAGCATTCTGTATTTTACCAGTGTTTCCTTTGAGCTCTCTTATCTAGTTTTCCAACTTCTTTAACATTACGTTACTCCTGGTTTAACCTCTGTTTTATTTTAAATCATGTTCAGAAGTTGTAATTTTGGTTTGGCTAAAATGTATAATCATAAATAAATAGTTTTCATGTGATTTAATATGGATCTATAATACCAGTCATACATTATTTTAGTACTTTAGTACTTTTTATAGATTTTTATGCCAATGTTCTCTTCTTTCTTATTTTTAGTAATATGCATATTACTGCAGTATATGTCCATTTTCTCTCTGTTTGGCTTTAAGGCTACACATATACTTTTGGATGTATATTCATTCCATTTTGTATTTTAGTAAAGTCTTTGAGTCTGGCTATTTTGGAACCAGACAGTTGCACCCAGAACCCTCTAAAGTTTTATACAAGTAAGAATTCAACAGATATGTCTAGATGTTTTGACTGAATAACTAAGAGGTTAAGTACAACTAATGAAAAAATTAATTATGTGTATTTGCGATATGAATACATTAGAAATAAATATCAATACAAACTAATTTACCAACATATCACTTAAAGGAATTTTGTCATCTCCTTTTATTCTGTACTAGTATTCTTAAATAGGTTTCACATATATAATTTGGTAATATTATACTTCTTATGTCAGTTAATTTTGAACAACAGTGATATCATTATAACAGTACAGTACTTAACAAATAGTAGTAAGCCGGTTTTATACAAATTTACTATCATTAGTTATGCTGTATACATAACTAATTTTTTTTTAGTTATGGTACCGATGCTTGAACATATAAACCACTAATGTTTTCTTATAATTTTAATGTGAATAAGGTCAGATATGCATCCTTTAAGTTTTCTCATGTGCATTACAGATAAATATTTTTTTCATTTTTTGTATTATCGTGGAGAAGACATAAACTTCAATCCGTGAATAAATTTAACTGAAATCTTTGTCACTCGTGATGACTTAATTTTTGCAGACGGGCAAAACTGGTTGTTTGTAAAACCTGGTTGTAACTTCTAATTTAGAGAAATCACATAGTATTGATTTACTTTATGAAGGAACTTTCAGTGATGTATGTGGATTGATTACTTGTACAGTAACCCTAATTGTTAACCAAAATATTGTACCTACCTGGTGTATGAACAATCTATTATGAATATGGTATAAAACCCCAAGGCTGTTTCCTAAAGCACATTTCTTATTTGTGTATGTATGGTCTGATTAAAGTACATAATACTATTTGGGTGTTAATCGGTTGTAGAGTTCCTTAGCTACATTGCAGTCTGCCTGTTATTTTTCATCTGCCCCTTGCAGATTCTTTCCACTTCGCTGTTCAGCATCTTCATCTTGAATTTTCAAGTCCAATTTAAGAAGAAAACTTTTTGGTGAGCCCTGTTAGTCAAGCGGTGTGATGCAGTGGTCTCGTTAAACATAATAATAATAATAATAATAATAATAATAATAATAATAATAATAATAATAATAATAACTGGCATATGTTTTTGTTGTTTAGTGCTGCTTCACCTTAATTTTTTGCAAAAGAACTGGATTTTTGTAGTCATTATTGAAACTTCAACTTGCATTTCAGTTTATTATTTTCAACCTTACTTTTTAAAACCCCAGCTCTCTATCTGGCACGTATATTATTATTAGACAAGACTGAAATTAATGTATCTGAAGCAGGTAGGAAGAATTTCCTTCGTGTTATCAAGAATTAAAATTGTCAGTCTTACTTGGCTTTCATTTGGAGTCTTTAGAATAATGGTTTTATATGTATTTATCTTTTTGGAGGTTTTTATTTCGACAGAAGTTTCATTTGGTCTGGCATGTGCTTTGTTGTATACTTTACTAAAATTTCTCCCTTCACACATTGGTTTTTGATAAATGATGGGAATGTCTGTAATTTTTGTCTGACTAATTTGATATAATTTTTACTACCAAATAAGGAGAGTGATGTTAGAAATGCTATTAGCGTTTGGTTAGGGAAATTCATAGCAGCTTATGTAACTCTGACAGTGGAAGATTTAGTAAATTTTTAGGAGTTTGTCTAAAGAACAGCTGCACTTGGTTCTACCTTATGTTTCCTTTCAATTGATTGCAGTGTCTTTTTTCCCCCTCTGCATAATGAAATATACAGTATACTAACGTATTCGTTTTCTGTTTAGGTATTTTTTCAAATGCTTTTATGACATCTATGCTTAGGAATAATTCTAACAGACAAAGATATTCTTAGATATTCTTACCAGATCCTCTCACGTTACAAGGTCCTCCTTGCATTCTTCAAATAGATAACCGCCTAAATCTGGCTGTATGAATCATTTTGTGTAACACACCTTGAATAGCACATTGAGGTGTGTGTAGCCTCGTGGGATTCTTCCTCCCCGTCCCCAAAAATTTATCGAATCTTAGAAATTTGAAATAGAGTATGAGTCTAACGTCAAATTAGATAACTGGAAATAAAGGAATGATACTTGCTGAACGACCCTTATCAAAGCTTGCAGTAGTAACTGTCAAGAAAGGATTATTCAGAAAACTGATAGGATTTGAAAATTTTACAGATATGATACAATTACAGAATATAATTACACTTAGGACTAATGAGCATACTCTTATTAGAATGTATGCAATTAAGATGTAATTATGGACCTAGCATATGTTCTGCTGTTTTTCATGTTGCCTAATACGGGCAGAGAAGCGCCTGCAGCTTAAAATTGTAATAGATGCTATGGTAATGTAATTCCCTTAAAAATCGCCCAGGTGTGTCATGTAATGAGATTCTTTTCAAATGGTAATTAATGTGGTAGAAGATACAATGGGTAACTCGGTAGGCCTTGGTAATTACCTGTACTATTGGGGTAGACCATTTTATAACAAAAGGAACATATTTCTTACTGTTTATTTCTTTTTTTAATGTTAGGTTTCCCAAATTTGTATTTTAACTTTTTCTGGTTTTCAGTGTATGAATACTTAAGAATGTTACAATGCTAAGTACTTTCCAAAGTGAACCAACTGCCATTCACGTCAAGTTTAATTTATTGAGATGAGGAGTTCGAAAAATTAGTTTGGGCCAGCAAGGGTAATATAAATTAGAGTCCCAACCGTATTGCTATCGTATGGGAAGGAAGCTCTCTGTTAAGAGGGGTCTTCGTAGCACGAGGGCTTATAGTAGGACGCTCACGCATTTTAATTAGGACTCGGAAAGTGGTTAGTGCCCCGTTTGTCGGATGAAGGGGAAAGGGAGAATGGATAGATTCTGGCTAGCATCTGGCAACTACAATATGCGTATGGCCATAGCCACTCATAATGCTAGGTGTGTGTGTGTGTGTGTGTGTTTACGTGTACTTGCGTCACGTGTACTTGAGAGAGAGAGAGAGAGAGAGAGAGAGAGAGAAACGCCTGTCTTGTAGCCATGCTTATATGATATTTATTTGTATTTTATAGCATTAGTTGTTCTTCTCTATTTGGGGTTGGTTCTGAGCACGCGAACTTTCGCATCTATGGGTAATAATTGTTCTTATTTTAATAATAATTTCTGTCGCCTATCGTTGCTTGTAAAATGTTTAGTTAGCTTCTGTATGTGATGAATTATCTTGTTATATATTCGCGATGAAAGAGAGAAAAATTCTTCTTTTACAAAATATATAGGTTTCATGTTTAATATGTGACACCACACTAAAATAATCGGGTATTCTCTTGATAAATTATTTTGATGAATACACACCTTGATGTATCTCTCTTGGTCGTGAAAGTTGTACAGAACTTAATTAATTTTTTCGTAATTAGATGCTCGTTAAACTTTTGTGTGTTCTGGTAGGCTCTAACTCTCACTCTCACTCTCTCTCTCTCTCTCTCTCTCTCTCTCTCTCTCTCTCTCTCTCTCATTTAGTCAAGTAGGTTATGAAGGTCTTGTGCCCATTTTTCATGATTAATAATTTTTATATTAAATTTCTTTATTTAATTTGTTTACTGTTCTTATAGTGTTTGGTAATTCTTGATTAGAAAATAAGAGATTTTTCATACATCTTGGATGCATTATTTACAATATTTGGTGAAATAGTTTAAAGCAGAGTATATTTTTGTTGAATACATTCTTTATGGATGCAAATTTGCTCATGATTTTCACCGCGGATGTAAAAAAAATATATATAACCTCAATGGTATATTACTTACAATTCTTCGACTTTGTGGCTTTCCAAGCTTAGTAAATGGGTGTTCAAGAGGGTCCCTCCCCCCTCCCCCCATCTCCGTAATGATCACAAAAGATGAAGCTGTGGTAGCAGCAGTTGGGTGAGGTCAAAGTCCCTGGGTATGTTTACAACGGAGTGACAGGTTTTAAGCGTGTTCCAATTCTCGGCTCTTAGGTTGTAAACCCAGGTACAAAGAGGAGACTCTTTACCTTGTAGTAAACGTTACTTCATTTTTTTATATGTATGGTATTTGAGTCGGTATTCGTGGTCGGGTAGTTTTTACTACTTTGTTACAAACGGCATACTTTTCAACTATTGCCACATATTGCTGTTTTACTGTCTACCCATATTGCTGTTTATCATGGGTTTAGAAATAGGGAACGAAAGTGTAGTTAAGGAAGGATGTAGATTAACATAGATGCTAGGGGTAAGGATTTTAAAATGTCAGCGTTGTACTGCACATGTCTTCATCAGCTGATATGACAACTGTTGATATTTGTTGAAGCGGTAAGATTTATTTTTCAGATAGTAGTAAATTCTGTAACTTTTCAAGTTGGATCCCTGAAGATTACGAATCTTAACACTAACGGAAGCTTTTTATAGTAGTTAGAAGTACCAGTAAAAAAAAGCCGGCAATTTGTTTCATATAATTGATGGTTGTTTTTGCAGTGTTTGTGTACACACGTATATTTGGAAAAGTCTGACACTGGTGTAACTCGCAGCTGTAGATAAACACTAGGTTGTTTGTTTTCTTTGAATCTCTCTCTCTCTCTCTCTCTCTCTCTCTCTCTCTCTCTCTCTCTCTCTCTCTCTCTCTCTCTCAACAACAGACGTTAGCGTTCAGCACTGTCAGATTGTGTGCCATCAAAACATAGGTCTTCGGCTATGTAACCCTCAACCTACCAATAAGATACTGTGTGTGTGTGTGTGTATGTCTTGTGTGTGTGCGCGAGAGAGAGAGAGAGAGAGAGAGAGAGAGAGAGAGAGAGAGAGAGAGAGAGAGAGAGAGAGAGGCGGGGGAGAGGGGTTAGGTGCGTGCACTTAGTGAACTATTAGACAAATAACTATCCCAAACTGGAGAAAGGGACGGTTGTCAGCCATTGTACTGTGGTGTTTGCTTGAGCGCCAGATGGCATCACCGAATGAAAATGATAATAAAAGAGCCTATAGCTGCGTAACCCGACCCTGGCAGAGGGAGCATCGATCCCTTTATAAGGATATATGCCACTGGTTATAAGGAGAAGCGCACCCGCCTTAAACCTCCTATTCATTTTCATTTTGAAAATATTTATGCACAGCTGGATGCTCGCTGTTAGGCTTAAAAATCTGGGAACCAAGGGCCCGCTGGGAGCATCTCCCCCCCTTTGTAGGTCCTATTATTTGCCACTTGCTGTTTTAGTCTTTGTACGGTTTGAGTTACTGATAGGAAAACTGTGCCGTTAAGCATTACGGAAGAGAATATGACGTCGTGTCATGCTCTGATGACGGTAATAATTTTCTACGCTTCTGATATTGATGTTTTGATTATATGTATATATATTTATTTATTTATTTATATATATATATATATATATATATATATATATATATATATATATATATATTATATATATTATTATATATATATATATATATATATATATATATATATATATATATATATATATATATATATATATATATATAAATTATATATATATACATACACAGTATATGTGTGTATGTGTATCATTGCAGGTTTTTATAAATGGTGACCAAAATGAGTGAGAGCATGACATAATTAAAATTACGTATGTGTGTGAACCTAGGGTCGCCAAGTGACAGATACTCTTCAAAACTGGCATTTCATAAAACTCGAAAGAAGCAGAGAAACAAATTTTGGAGATGGGTATATTGAATATAAATATCATGATGTCGGACTTTCATAGCATGCTTACTAGCATGTAATAGATTCTTTTTCATGTTATTAAATTTAGAATCATGATCCCTTGGCTGGTGCCATTAATATCGAAGGGCAAAAACTTAGCAGAAGGCGCCGATATGATAAAGGTTAGTTGCACGTCGACAGGAACAATTGGCCTTTTCTAAATTATAATACTTAGAGGGCGTGTCGGCAGCGGGCAATTATAATTAGAGGATTCCTGGGACTTCTTATAATAATGGCTGCTGAAAATGTTATGGTAAATTAATTGGCTTGTAATCGGATTTAATGAGAGGTTCGAAAAGTTAATGAACCACTTCCGGGGAAGAGAAGAAAAGTACAGGTAATCGTAATCAAAGGCAGCTGGTGTCGTTAGCCATCTAACATCGCCGCAGGGAAATCTCCCTATCTTGGTTTTTGTTTTTTTAGTGTGTATTTGTGTTAAGAAAATGGAAGAGAGTTTTACCTATAATAAGAGATATTTTAGTGCTAGTTGACATCTTTATAATGATTAAAATAAGATTGTGGTACAAGAAATTTTTATATGCCTTACAGTCCTGGGTATTGTACCTAACAGGGCTCGAAAGCTATAACGCATTTTCTAGTTTATGTTAATGCAGAGTAAAATGATTAAGTTGATTAACTATTTTGGTTTTTTCATATAATTGAGAGGATTATGTTTGTATACCGAAATTGAGAGCTTAATTCAATTTGATATTGTGGAGTTTGAGTTGCACTCTAAATGGTAGTTTCTGAAGAGGGATTTGGGGGAATGGTTTTGAATAAAAGACATGAATTACGGAAGATCGTGAATATTCCATCCTTTTTTTTATGTTTTTAACTAGGTTATATTTTAAAGAAAAGTTGGTGGTCTCGAAATTATTTGTAAATAGTGGATACCCAGTTCTTGGTCTGAATTGCATATACTGCATCATCTCTAGTCTATTTCTCTATATGGTTGTCGTAATGAAGCCGGTTTATTCATCTCGTGTACAAGGAAACATCGTATCTTCCTACTTCCTCTTGATTTGTGGCAACACCCCTTGCTTTGTTTCTTTGTGTGTTTGTTTCCTGAAGCCGGAGTTTATTTTTATTTTATTCCTTTTTTGTCAATGGCGTTTCAGGAAATTGTTTTGATTGGAGGCCTTTTTATGATGGTAGTGTATTCTGGTAGCCTGATCAACAGCATTATATCTTCCAGATTTAAGTTAATTTTATATATGTTTGAAATGTGATTTTATTAAAATCCCTTTCGTAATTTTGTATGTTTGGAATGTCATTTTATTCATTTCCCTTTCGTCATTTTCTTAACACTCTTTGAGATTAATGTATTTATGATGAATGTGCTTCTCCACAAAGTGGGACGTAAAGCAAATTGTAATTTGTGGTTTGAAAGGAAATGTCAAATTTGAAGCCGGAGAACACAGGGCCGCTGAGGATACCTTACAATGACTATTGTATTTAAATTTCGCACGGAAAGCATATTTTTATGGGCAATACGTAAAATAAGCGCAGGAAGTCAATTTTTAGATGGATGTCGCATTTTATGCATGACTTCGTTTTCACTGCCAGAAAGGAATTTCAGTCATATTTTCTTTAAGTTTTAACAATTATCGTTATGTGGTTTGTTTAGTACGTGTTTGAAATTCCGGTTATATGGACTACAGCGGGCCAGTGATTTATAAAGGAGCTTTGAAAGCAGTCGGTATTATGGAATTTAAGTAAAGCCTGTTGTATAAACTTTGTAGTAGTGCTTCACCTATTAAGATATAAAATTGTGATAACCATAATGCCCTCTTAACTTTTCGAATTGCTCACACTTCTTTAGATACGCTTATTCCAATAAAGCCCGAGATCAAGTGGATCTCAGGCTTTGTAAAAGACCAGCGTTCCCCAAAAAAAAAAAAAAAGTGTGAATAAATCTCGAGAAATTAGATCAGATAGATCTCTGGTAAAAAAGGACTTGTATATTCCGTATCCAAAAAAAAAAAAAAGTGTGAGAAATCAGCGAGGTCATCCCATACATATCTGGTAAAAAGTGACTTGTAAAAAAAAAAAAAAAAAAAAGTGTGAAGAAATCTCGAGAAATTAAGAGGTCATTGTGGTTATTACAATTTCATACATATCTGGTAAAAAGTGACCTGTATATTCTATGTACGATACATGTTTGTGTGCGCCTGCGTACTGACAGCTTTACAGTGCCACAAGGACTCATAATTATTGAAGATTATGCCTGTGCGTTATATTAACCTTAGGACAGCACCACTGATTGTTTGAACATTATGGTAAAATTTGGCGTTGCCCTCGTTTGTTAGCGAATTTGAATCCTGGTAAGTTGACTGGCCTTATTTTCTATCCTATTTCCATCCTTCATTTGCCCTTTATTTTCCTTCAGCATTTTTCTGAGTAGGTTAGTATCGTATATTGAGACAGGTGGTCGAGTAGTTTGGGCTGGAACGGATCTGAGCCTGTGAAATACGTTATGAAATTGGGCCACTACTGTCGCAGTAATGCCGCGTCGCCGGGATGCCTTGTTTATAAATTGCTACTTGAAAGATGTTATTATGCCGTTATTCGTGTGGAAGTAAGACAGCTCTTCCCCTTAGCATTTATTGGGTGAATTATAAACGTTACTTAATGCCAGTTTCTTGGTAAGTTTTCGTGTTCGTGCGCTGTTGCGCTTTTTTTTATTCATTTTGATTATATAAACAATTATTCTGACGTAGCCTCTCTCTCTCTCTCTCTCTCTCTCTCTCTCTTGGAGTCCTTGTTTTCTTTTTAAACCCTTTCACCGTCTCTGTTCACAAAGGAGAATGTTACTATTAAGAAATCAACACCAATATGCTTTTGAAATGTAAAATTCAGTGCAATGAAGAAATGCAGTATGGAGAACGAGAAATTTTACTCAATTTGGCATGATGTAACTGAACAAAAAAAAAAAAAAAAAAATTATGAAATTTTATTGCATTAGGATAACATCGCTACAGCAATATCGGGTTATGTACTAATCGGGGTTGTCGTTACCTGACGTAAACTGACGTTCTCGAAATTTTGTAATAAGTGTTCTACTCCCATCTCTCACGGGGAACTTTCATCGTTCGTAATTGGACGTAATTATCGCTATGCTGAGGCTTGGGGTATTGATGCGATCCGAACGGCCAAATGCTTTTTCCACGACTAATGATATTATATATGAACAATGGACGTGAGGGGGTCGTAAGAGCGATTTCATGGATGAGAGCCATAATGTAATAATTACAAGGGCCAAGCGCTCGTTTCATTTTGGTCCCATATAGATCGACGTCTGGAGTTGATCCTATTGTGTGTGACGGAGGGTGTTGGGTCGAGAGGGGGTTTTTGCTCTCCGGGTTTGGGACGGGGGTGTGGGGGTGGGGGGGTGGGGAGCGATTTTAAAGGTTGGATTTCTAAGTGCTGTTAACCCCCCTCCCTTTCATCATTCTCTTAGGTCCGTTTCAGATAACCATATTGATACACTAGATTCAAAATGGCCCGCAGGTGTATGTGCGTGTTTGTGTGTGTGTGCGTGTTTGTGTGTGTGTGTGCGTGCTCGTGCGTGCTTGGGTCCTCACATTTAGATTGTGTTGAAATTTTGTATTTTAAAACTCTCTCGAGCAGGTGATTGTTTATATTGATGAATTATGCTGTATGTTCATACAATCAGAGGTAACATTTTTTAAAATATGTGCTGTCGTCTTTCGTATGGTATAACAGCATTCGCTGGTATAATTCATTGCTGTTAACTTTTAAATTTTTGTTTTGAATGCATCCCGTTTTTCAATGAAGTGTGGCATTTTACATGTTTTCCCTTATTTTTCTTTACCATTTTTCCACATTTTTGTCCTATCCTTCCCCTCCATCAGACATTGTACTTGTCACCCTAATGCCCCCAACTGAGCAGAGTGCCGTTGTGTGTCAAGAGGCATAATTGGATTTACCGATGCAACACTTGACAATGGTAGTGCCATATGGGCTGTCTGTCGCCTGGGGGCATTGTGGGTCAACCCCGATTTCCAGATTCATGGGGTTCTGATGTTTTGGTCCCTCCTCCCCGTCACGACTATTTTATGGAATATTATCCTTTTTATCGTGGGGATTCTGGACAATGGGGTCCTAGAATTTCGGAAGTTTTTGGTTGATTCGTGAATGTGTGCCTTCTGATTCAGGGGATTTCCTCGGTAAAAGTTGGGTCTTTCTAACCAGGGTGTCGGGCGTAAATAATATATTTCCTTTCATTGGATTGTAACGAAATTTAATGTAATCAGACTTTTAGATGTATTCTTTTGGAGTTCATGATCTACCTGTGAATTTTTAAATTTGGTTTGAACTCTCTCTCTCTCTCTCTCTCTCTCTCTCTCTCTCTCTCTCTCTCTCTCTCTCTCTCTCTCTCTCTCTCTCTCGGGAAGGCTGTGATGATAGTATATGTGCCGTTAGGAGGAAATCACCATTAGCTGCAAATTAAGTTTGGGTACGAAGGATTTATGTTTATATATAGAAATGGAGAGGGCGTCTATCGATTTTCCCCCTTTGAGCCTTCGCATAACTTTTCATTTAATAAACGTTATGAACGTTGTGCCTGGGGTAACTTCGTGGTTAGTACTTGGTAGATATTTATGTCTGTGGACATGTTTCCTCTAATAGTGTAACCGATAGATTCAGAGTATTGCTTTTGGTTTCGTGGGAGTTTTTAGTATATATGTGTGTGTATATATACTGTATATATATATATGTGTATATATATATAATTTTTTTTTTTTTTTTTTTTTTTTTTTTTTTTTTTTTTTTTTTTTGTACCTTTATCTCGGTCCGGAATGAAGAAAGGGAAGTGGTGTAAGGGATGATAGCATTGTGCTATTTTCTAGTCTCTAATCGTAAAAATATAAAATACAGAAAATAGTTTCGTAAAGGTCTTAGTAAATAAGCGAAAATAAACAGTAATCAGGGGTTGCTGATATACGTCGTCATTTTAATTTACCTTTCAGTTTCTGTAAGCTTTCAGAAATTATCTTTTTAAATATTCGGAATCAAAGAGTAATAAAGATTTCCAGACCCAATCATCAGTGGTTTCGATAACTGTTACTTAGAATATATATCTTCACGAACTGGAATTCTGCAGGGCGGTCCGTCAACGCTGTCTGATGTAAGAATCTAAAAGTGGTGCGTTAGAATCGCATTCAAACGCGCTTAAAGGAGGAATTTCACCTTCTGTGCTGTGGCTCGTTCGAGTGTTTCTTTCTCCTGACGTCACCAGCAAAAGGAGCCGTCCTTAAAGTATCATGTCATGGTGTGACCTTCGAACCACGTTGATATATTGACGAGAGATGAAAAGCCTTGATGTTTTGGGGTATCATTTCCTTATGTCATAATAAGAATCTATCTGATTGCATTGTTATTTTTTCCGTGCTGATTTCATTTCCAAGGTTAACTGTATGCTTTTTGCTTGGGAGAAGTACTGTAGTAGTAGTTTAGTTTTTCAGGGTACCTTCAACACCGTTATGAACTCTGTTATTCGTTAGTAGTGCTGAAATTGCGTTAATGGTCCATCTATTTGATGCGTATTCGTTGCTATTCTTGCCACTACTATTCACCTATTAATCGAAAGGAATTAGTAAATTATTGATCGAATTGACCTTGTATCCCGAGTTAGCCTGGAAATTCCTAATTAACAAATTTATTAAGGAAATGAAGGACCGTCATTACATTACTCCCAAGTCGCCCTTCCCATGACCATTAATGACACTTAGTGGAATAATTCTGAGACTGAATATTGAACATTTGAAGAGTTTCTAGATACCAAAACTTAATGAATTAATAAGGATGTTGATTTGTAGGTTGATATATATGGGCTTTAAACAATTCTCTACACACACAGCGCGCACATTTAAGCTTTAGACAGAGTTGGTACTCTATTCAGAATATAAATAATTTAATTCAAGATATAGATTTTTCTCAAATTATAAATATTTCCTTTCAAAATATAAATATATATATATTCAGAATATACATTTTTCTATTTGTGCAAACAGTGTTCAGCCCCACACACACACACACACACACACACACACACACACACACACACACACACACACACACACACACACACACACACACACAAATCCGGTTGGAGGAGTCTTCAGTCTCTCAGCCAGCCACAGGAAGAATAAAAACATGAACCATTATAACTTGTGCAAACTAATGGTAGCCGGCAAAGACGTACCTACCGCCTCTTAGTCAGTAGATTTGTATTACGAATTTGAGTCGATGTTGAGACTGACGTATTTCCTAGTGAACGTTTGTCGAAATAGATAGCAAGATAACTTGTTGATTGATATGCTTCTCAGTATTATTATTATTATTATTATTATTATTATTATTATTATTATTATTATTATTATTATTATTATTATTATTGTTGTTCGATTAGTTCATCGTATTTCCATTTATTTAACTATTGCATTATTTGCTGTTTTTCCATTGTTAATGTGTGAGTTAATATTGACTTTGCCGTGATAGTTCCAAGGTCATTGCATAAATGCTGAATATATGTAAACGTTAGAACCTCTCAAGCTAGTGACAGCAAGACCAGTCAGGTATGTATTCAACATGTTGCAACTGTTGATATTCGCGTTTAAATATTAAGTTTTAAACTAATGACAAAAAAATATGATTTAGAGAAATTTGTTTATATTTTTGAATTTTTTAAACTTATGACAAAATATATGATTTGGAAAAATTTGTTGATATTTTTGAAATTTTTAAACTTATGACAAAAAAATATTATTTGAAAAAATTTCTTTATATATTTTTTAATTTTGTAAACTTATGCCAAAAAATATGATTTGGAAAAATTTGTTAATATTTTTGAATTTTTTAAACTTACGACAAAAAAATATGATTTGCAAAAATTTATTTTTTTACTTTTTAAACTATGACAAGAAAATATGATTTGGAAAAGTGTTTATATTTTTTATTTTTTAAACTGACAAAAAAAATATGATTTGGAAAATTTTTTTTATATTTTTGAATTTTTTAAACTGTGACAAAAAAAATATGATTTGAAATTTTTTTATATTTTTGAATTTTTTAAACTGTGACAAAAAAAATATGATTTGAAAATTTTTTTATATTTTTTAATTTTGAAAAAAAAAACCGTCTTATAATACATCCAAAACCGCGTGTTCAGAAAAATAAAAGAGAAAATGTATAGAATTTGTCTGGACTTAATGCCAAGAAGTAGAATCCCATTTGCCTAGAAAACGTCTTAACTAAGTATACAAACATCCTCTCGCCCCCCCTACGGCTTTTGGCCTGATTTTCAAATCCAGATGCTCTGGCAGTCTGCCAATTTTCCTTTTCCCCCATACCCTGTACTCCCATCTCTCTAACCGTCAGCGACGCGCCTTCGTCGGCGCCTCTGACCTACTTCAGGAGGGAGTTAAAGATGATGCTTCGCTTTTAGTAAGGGTTCTTCTTATGGTGACCTAGAAAACTTTGTCTGTGATTGGAAAAGTAAATGGATGTGACTCGCTTCTTGTCGCCAGTGTTTCTTGCGGGGGGAAGCTGGAAGGTTATTTGTTTCGCTGTTCTGTTCCTTCTTAAATACTTGGAGGTAGTTTTCCCTGTGTGGGTAAATCGTGCACTGTTTCCAGTAGATTAGGCAAGGTTAAATTTCTCTCTCTCTCTCTCTCTCTCTCTCTCTCTCTCTCTCTCTCTCTCTCTCTCTCTCCTCGCCAGCAAAGTGAGTAAGATTATCTCTCTCTCTCTGTGGCGTCTGTGAGCGGGTAGCGCACAAATTACGGATTACGTTGCATATGTTTATAGATAACCTACTTCTGTCTGGATCCGGCGAAATATGTGTATGTTCCTTTGTCATTTAAATAACACGATAAAGCTGAATCGAGGTTTGAAAAAGACGTTTCTTAGTCAACTAAATTATACTTGCTGTCGCTACCAGCATTCTGTATGTAATTTTATGTCTTTTAAATTCATCCTTCTTATGATACTGATAAAATTACCATAGCATAGTAAGATAATGGTTACCAAACCGGAAGTTCATTATACATTTGCCTACTCCGTCAGAAAGCCATTATGCAAATTAGATTAAGGAGTGACATTAAAGCTTCCTTTATGGGGGTCGTTTATAAACTTTACATCAAAGCAAAAACTGATTGAATCGTATATTGCTTTAGTGTTATAGCATGTACTGTTCGTTACATTTGTTTTTGTGTACACAATCACAGGCATATATATATATATATATATATATATATATATATATATATATATATATATATATATATATATATATATGTGTATGTGTGTTGTGGTGTACACACACACACATATACATATATATATACTGTATGTATTTATATATATGTGTGCGCGTTTGTGTTGTGGTGTACACACACATTATATATATATATATATATATATGTATATATATATATATATATATATATATATATATATATATATATATATATATATATATATATATTGTATACGTGCAAGCAGGTAGCAAATTACAATATTAAATGATGATTAAAAAGTGTTTTTTTTTTTATTTAGAAATGTTCATTGCTGATGGTTTGGGTAACTGTAAAATCGTACGTTTTTGTGTAACGATAAACCTTAAAATAGTATTCTGTATAGTGTGATAGTTAATAGGCTGTAAAATATGGTTGATTGATCCCTCATATTTTTATGGCAAGAAGGAATTTATAAAATGTATATAGTCTGTATATTGGCAATTTATATATCAAATGCGTTTGGAAATTTTACTTTTTTTTTACTGAGACATAAGCACGTTTTCACGTTTTTCATGACGACTGATTTATGCCCTTATTCTCTATTGCAACTTTTCTTCAAGCTTCACCGAATTCCCGAGATGTAAGATGAAGACGCAATTCAAACTTGCGTTGTGAAAACAAGCTTTTGATAAAAGGGAAGATGTAGAGGGGATTAGTAGGCACTTAACAAGTCGGAGCAGAGACTGAAAAAGATGTTATTTTTCATTACTTTGATAAGTGAGCTTGTGAATACAGCGTGGCCTCTATGATGGGCTGCCATTCCCCGTTACGAAACCTCTTGAGGGAGGATCGCTTCTGTACGTGCAAAGAGAGAGGGAACGAGATTTCATTTGAGGACGGTGCGCGGTGCCTGTACTTCAATAAGCTCAATGGTGCAGAGTACAATTGGCCATAGATAGCGTAGCCATAGATGTTTACTGTGCGGTTGAGGCATAAAAAACTATGACATGACGGAACGGCTGATGAGATTAACTGGGAAAGGGGCAAAAAATAGAACTTTACACCCCTTGCCCATCCCCCATCTCAGAATATAATACTGTACCAGTATTGATTGATATTTCGCATAGGCCTGGTATTCACGAAAGTGCCAGAGGGCGAAACGGTGATACAACCCATAAATATATTCCCCCTTCCCACCCCCGCCCCGTTCTTTGTTTACCGGGTGTGGAACATGTGGGCCAAATCCAATGAAGGGAGTTTGTGCGCCCGTCTATCTCGTGTGTGTCTACAGTATGTGGTTACGCTATGACTAAACAATTAAAGCTTGGTCGTTGGTCGCCTTGATTGGTTGCTCATCTTTTATGTGGTCTGTGTACGGGCGAGTTGTCGAATTCGCTTTGAGACTTCAATTTGACGGGTCATAAATCCGTCATTAGGAGATGTATGCGATGGCGGGGTCGGCCTTTTAATCCTTGTCTGATATATTGAAGCCGATGTCGTTGTGATTACATTCAGTCTTCATCGTTCATCGCTCGAGTTCGACCTCGGGGACCGTGGCTGTGCGGATGCCAAGTAACTCGCACCCTGGGGCTCTTGTGGTTTTTCCCATTTCTGTTTTTGAATGTTAGTGCTCTCTGTGAAGATATGGAATTTTCCGCCGATAGGTTATAATATGATAGCAAGTATTTTAATTAACCTACTCTATTATGGTTTGACTTCTGCGCCAGCAGTAGTAAAAGCAATAAATGGAGAGGTATATATTTAAAAAAATAAATCTTAAATCTGTTATTTATATTATTTTCCCAGCTATTCTTTGAGAACAAGATAATAGGTTTTATTATTAACACGTAGTTTTGTGTTGTAGTTTTCTAGTTTCCATCATGTGAACATTTGATCTCAAGGTTGCTCACGAGGACGATATCCAAAACAAAAAACGGTTAATCAAGATAGAGCATCTGAAGATAAGTTATCAAATGCCATTGTACTATTGCACCATAACAGATTTGCATTTTGTTCATGCGTGATTTACACCGCTCTCTTTATATTGTATTTCATCCTAGATGTTACTGTTGGAGTATTCCTCTTTGTGTAAGTACTTTCTTTCACTGCCGTCACTTTATTCGTAAACATGTCTTTCACTCATAAGGTCTGCTACCTTTGAATTACAGCAGTGACATCAATGCATTCTTTCACACCGAATCACTTCCTTTCTTTAAAATTTCTGTAAAATACTTCAGGGCAACGTATCTTAAAGGGCATTGTCGCTTAACTTGTGAATATAGGGCATCGGGAAAATAATCTTGACAGTATCCCACGGCACGATTTCGAATATGCATTCCTCACAACCAAATTTATGTTAAGACATGCTGCTTTTACGTAGCATTGGTGAGTTTTTCGAAGCCACGAGGAGAATATTTTCAGAATGCATAAAAGATGATTCTGAAAAAAGATTACCAAGACTACGGTGTAAAGGTTAAGAATGATCTAGTATGGATTAACATAAATTATAAAACAGTAACGCTTCGTAACCGTGATGCGAGAAGGATTATCAGGTAAGATTTATTGTGCGCATGGCAGCGTTAGATTTGTTGTGCCCAGATGCATAAAAAGGTTATTAACTTATTATAGACCTTGTTGGAAAGGTTGATGGTTGTGGAAGATCTTGTTACAGTTTGTTGGTGTGATAGCGAAAAGGTTTGGTGTCATTAATGAGCATTGTCAGATGATTTTGCTAATAGGCTTCAACTGGTTTTACATTTTTCATTTGTGGTTGAACTGGTCACACTAATATATATATATATATATATATATATATATATATATATATATATATATATATATATGTATATATATACACGGACTTGCATATAAAGATATATCTATCTTACTCATTTCAATTATACAGGATAACCTCTTTAAGACTCTAACAATTGACCTTCCAACCTCTTTCTACCCAGGGAGAATTTGAGTTCCTAATTTGGGATATAAAAAGGGATACAGTCTCATTACTCGGAATGTAACAAGGCGGAGGTTTCTGGGCCATATCTTGAGACTGCGTTGATAATCGCTTGATATACTCGACGGATAAAAGTGGCCTTTAGAGAACGACGCTGGAGAGGATGAATGCGTCTCTCAGTTAGGTTTAACCGGGCTTTTGTTGAAGGAAATATTTTCAGTTTCAACTTCTGGAAATGTTGAGAATAAGGAATTTGATTGTGTTGCCTCTTTCGGAGTAGAGAGGGATTTGGATCTTAGTGACGCCAACGTTTCTCTCTCTCTCTCTCTCTCTCTCTCTCTCTCTCTCTCTCTCAGTCAGTAAGAAGTTTCTGCAGATGACACAAGAATAAGTAGAGAAATTGCTTGTGATGAAGATAGAACTCTGCCACAAGAGACCTTAAATAAATATATAAATGGGCAGAGATAAATAGATGGCATTTAACTCTGATAAATTTGAATCAATGAACTATGGTGATAAAGTAGGAATGCTATATGCATATTATGTTGACCTAATAATGAGACAATCACAAACAAGGAAGCAGTTAAAGACCTTGGTGTGATGTTGAATAGGAATATGTTATGCAATGATCAAATAGCAATTTATTGGCAAAATGCAAAGCAAAATGGGAATGTTGTTCCGGCACTTCAAAACAAGAAAAGCTGAACACATGATTATGCTTTATAAAACGTACGTACGTAGTCCACTTGAATATTGCAATATAATATGGGTACCTACACTACCAAAAAGGATATATTGCACAAATAGAGAGTGTACAAAGGTCATTTTACAGCTAGAATAGAAGAAGTTAAAGACCTTGACTACTGGGAAAGACTACAATTTTAAATTTATATAGTCTTGAAAGGAGAAGAGAACGCTACATGGTAATTCAAGCATGGAAACAGATAGAAGGGAATTACCGAAAATATCTGGAACTAAAATTATCAAAAGAGCAAGCAGAGGTAGATTATAGTGCCAAAAACTATACCAGGAAAATTAAGGAAAGCACACAGGACATTAATCCACCACGCACCAGCATCGATAATGCAGCGTCTATCCAACGCGCTACCAGCTCATCTGAGGAACATAACAGGAGGAGCGTAGATGTGTTTTAAGAATAAGCTCGACAATCATCTAAGATGCATCCCAGACCATCCAAGACTGGAAGATGCAAATATACCGAAGATGCGTTAGCAACTTCTGGTAGACATCAGCGCGCCTCTACACTGAGGGACCTGGGGCAACCTGAACGAATTGTAAGGTCTGTAGGCAAGGTCACACACACACACACACACATCATTTTCTTCATCTGTTTAGAAGACACTGTCGAATAGGGAGTGGATTTAATCTTAGTGAAACTCCTCTCTCTCTCTCTCTACATCTTTTCTTGCGCATTTATTATATTGACATAATTCCCAGCTATGGTCGTCTTCACTTTCTTGTATCTACTTAACTGACGTAACCTATCCCTTTCTGTATTTCGTTATTCTCCTTTTCGTTTTCGTTATCCATCTTTTCCAGTCACCGTATCTACACACACACACACACACACACACACACACACACACACACACACACACACACACACACCCCCGCTAGCTTCACTCCCATCTCCTGATTTCCTGCTTTGATAATGATCTTATCAGGCGTCTCGCTTGAAGCTGCGTGAATGGGTGGCCCTTTTGTTAGCCTTTTTTAATCCCCAGTTTTTGCTTTCTCTACAGTCCAATTTCGGACTGGCGTCGTCGTGCCATTCCAACTTAATCCACGGTCCCGTTTCGAATTTGGGTGATGTATAGTGTATCTGTTGCCGTTGTTCGTTAGGCTTATTATTAGTTACATTTATCTGTCGTGGCGGATTCTACCCGCCAGACCGTAAGATAAGCAATTAGCCAGTGGCCTTTGTGTTTGTGGATTATTGAGTAATGCGTTGATTTGAAATGCCGACTGTTGTACTTTCGAAAGCAGTTTCGGGTTTCAGTTACCTGCTCTTTTCTCTTTCCTTCTCTCACAAAGGTCGATACGTTAATTTTGTTAGTGGTTTAGATTTCATTGCAAGGTTCTCTCTCTCTCTCTCTCTCTCTCTCTCTCTCTCTAACCTTTATTGCTGTGGGACTCCAGATAATTTATTAAATCTCTCTAACCTTATTGCTGTGACTCCAGATAATTTTATTAACCTTTATTGCTGTGGACTCAGATAATTTATTAAATCTCTCTCTCTCTCTCTCTCTCTCTCTCTCTCTCTCTCTCTCTCTCTGTTGCAGGGACTGAAAGTGTTTGTCTTATGAATGCAGTCTTATGCCGGGTAGTTTGATACGGGTGAAAGGCTTCTTCAGTGGGAGCCATATTTAAAGAAGTGTCTACTTTCTAGTCCGTGATCCCAACACCTTATTTAGGCATTATCGCCCGCATACTCTGAATGCACACGCTTTGAGTGCCTTGTTAAAGAGATTGATATATTTACTGGAGCTAGATAGACCGATATATTTACTGGAGAGTATTGTAAACAATGTCATTGTTACTGACTCTGAGACCGATATTGATGATTTGCGTAGTCGCTGTTGATGACAACCCCTGGCACCATCGATCAGTTTATATTTGGGAAAGAATCGGAATCTCTTGCGCATTTTTTTTTTATGTAAGTGTGGTTCTTTGAATGGCTTCTCTTGCCATATTTTACTTGGAAAATGGATCTGACAACCAAATTTTTCTGACATTCTAAAGCTTGTTTGGTTTTCTGTAACATATTTATATAAAATAGTTATATATATGTGTATAAAATTATATTTGTGTGTGTGCGTGTACAATTTTGTTTTTAGCCATTTTCAGGGAAATAGCCTTTTATTTTCCTTGAATATCTGTTGTCTTTATCGTTATGATAACTATATTACAGAGAAAATATCCCGTGGATATTCATCGATATTCATTATCTAATAAATTTTTTTACGAAAGAAAAGAAATGTTTGGACAATGTAAACATGTCACATTGTTTTGTATATTGATATTTCAAAAAAAAAAAAAGAGGCGACTTTTTGACTGGTAAACTCGGATGCTGAACTATGTTAATCTTCGCTCGTAAGCCTCTCTCCCACTGGTTGATTTCCCCCCACGCCCATACCATAGATCACCTCTTTCTAAAGGCCTATCCGCCCACATAATAATATGTCACTATAGATGCACCGCATCTACCTTACAACGCCCACCCATTCATCACGCCCATGTTCTGTCTTGTATTCTCTTGGGTTTTTTGCCCTCATTGGATGAAAGTGAAAAATGGATTCTTTTGTTGAAACTGACAAGTAATGGAGTGAATAGGGAAAAGGACAAGTAGGTAAATGTTTATTCTGTGAAGATTTAAGTTTTAAGCGAATGGTTATTATTTTTGACTGGGCTGGAAACTCGCAGACGTCATGTTTGCCATTCTGGACGATTGCGTGCATTTTGGATATTATTGCACGCTTCATATTTATAGATAATGAAACCTCTCATTACCTCCCTCGTAAATAGGCCTAATTGGGAGGTCTTTCCTGAACGAGAAGACCCGATTAATTGGAAACGAGGCAAAGTGGCCGGCGGTTATTGCTGCAGCGCGTGTGATGGCCGTTGTCGGGGCGCCAGTTACGAGGTCGTTTAGAGCCAGCCAGCGTTTACCCGTTTAGGTGGGGATGTGTGTTGGTAATAGATTAACCCCTTCGGTGATTGGGTTTAGATGATTTTCCCCGCGATTCTGCGGCGCCTGCGGTTGCTGAAGGAAAAGAAACGTTCCTTTTCCTGGCGGAAAATAATTGGCAATATGCATAATTTAACCTGGAATCAAGTAGTTTTGTGAAAGTGTAAAAAGATGAAAATATGGGAGGCAAACATGAATGGGTGGATCGAAAGTTTGAAAGGAATGGAAGGGAGTGGTTGTAGCAGACTAATAATTAAATTAATTATTTATCGGGCGTCCTTTGCATTGATTGTTTCTCATGGAATAAGGATGTAAATGGAGAACTGGCGCCGGGAATGTGAGTTATATCGTCTTTGGCAATGACATGAGTACAATCTGCTTGTTTTATGATTTTACCCCAGTACATCTAGTCGAAGATTGGTGCATTATATTTTCGTACCGTGCAATTTTTGAATTTCGCATATTGTTGGATTTTCATAATTTAAGTGGTAGGGTTTTCTTCAGTTTATTTATTAAGTTTTGCACTCAAGAATTAGTGCAGACACGCACACCATAAGGAGCAGCCACGGGCGATTATTTATTGGCGATTATTTATTACTACGGTATTGAAAAAGTCTCCAATCTGTTGTTTTCATTCACAGAATTAAGGGTCATGCGGTCAGTTTAGTTTATTAGTCTTGAAAATAAGAGATTAATTCCCCAGGCCGTTTATTCCAATGGCATTTCATATTAACGCTTAACCTCCGATATTTATCTTTGGATCTGGAGTCGAGAAAGCATTAAAGGTGTGGCCGCAGCGAGGGTCCGAACTTTACTTTCTCTTTGCCGAGACATGACCAACATCTCCTGTGGCCACTGATGCGTCATATTAAGGGAAAGTCACGTGGATGTTTAGGATAGGGGTTGATGTAATAACTGTAGATCTCGATGTAATTGGTAGAAATTATTTTAAATTCCTTGGGAACTTTCTTTTTTAATCCAGGGTTTTTTCTAGTGGACATTCTCATATTTCAGAATATCATCATCATCAACAAGAGCATTATTAACCTGAATATAATTAAACGATGTATATATCTATGTACTTGTACTTGTCTGTATGTAAACAGCGATAGTCTTCGGATAATAAACTCCTTGTTTAGACTTGTCGTCGTCCATGGCCGGGCCAACTTTTCTCACCACAGCAGGCGCTTAATATAAGTATTCCGAAGGTACCATGGTCCGAACTCCCTGTGCCTAAGGGGCGGGACTTGCCGTCTCAACGCTTCCGTATACCACTGTCATTTTTGACGGCATGGGTACATAAGCACGATTAATGGTTTCTTAACTCTCCTTAGAATGGATGCAATGTACTTTTTTTATTTTCCCCCGAAGCGCTGTGGCAAATGTGGCATGAACTTACGTCAGTCTTGTGGGGTCATTATCATTCTCCGCGATGCTCCCGTTGACAGGGCGGAGGGGAAAAATCTTGAAGGGAAAATTGAAAAGTTGGGGGAAAAGGAACGCCTGATGTCGAGGTGTTTGTCTCTCGGGAAGTGTTTTGTTGTCGGGTTGATGGACCGTAGCCGAGCTTTGGGCGTGATTCCCCTAGTTGAGTGAGGGAAGTGAGAGAAGGAAGGGGGTTTTAATTATTCAGGTGGTTTCGTTACCCCAAATTGCGTGTGGAATTTTTTGAAAATTATTTTATGCTGAGCCATGTTACTCAATTTTATGGTTGCAAGAAATTCTTGGTGATAAAATGTATGCCAGTCGTTGAGCAAATTTCGTAGAATATATAAGTAGTGATTTTGACACTTTATTATCGTAATTGGTGGTTATTAGGTGCAAGATAAAACCACCTACGTAGAGAAATATAAGTGTAGTGTATCCATGGCGATAATTGGAGCAGATATTGATTTAGTGTGGTAGATTCAAGTTTTTACAGTGTTCCTTCTATATATAGCCATTGTAAGTTTCTGGCTAAATTAATAAAGTTCGCTAAATTTTAAATGTAAGTAATGGCTTCATGTAAGGCGAGATTGACGCTGAATATTATCGACCTTTATTCTTGAAATTATTGCTTGTTGAAATGGACGTTTAGCGTTACCGTGGAGGCGAATTTTCTTTGAAAATTGTCTTCGGTATATACTCGTATTGGGTCTTATCCGCGCTGTAAGAAATTCAGCTTCTTTCTAAAAGGTCTTCAGTCAACTTTCAGATGCCACTTTCTGTTAAATGCTTTATATTCGTGAATATTTTCATCTTTCTTGGCATCATTTTCATTGTGCTAATTTACTCTGGTTTTGCTTGCTTATTTTATAACACTAAATTTACTCGCCATTGTCATTTTTTTGATTGGTGTCTAATTTTAACGAGTTGGTTAACAGTAATCAATATTTCATTGCAAGCAACTTCATTTCAAGGCATTAGTATGGCATTTCCTCGCTCGGCTGATGTCGCCTATTTCCTTATTTCTTTCCCCATTAATATCCTCTTCCCCCCTTTGCGGGAGTTATGTTAATAACAAGGAAGTGTGTGACTGGCATACATCATCAGTAAGCCGCCAAGGGAAAGAGAATTTCCGAACGCATCATCAATGCTGTCGTCGCCTTCAGTGTCGTCTAAGTCTTGTTTGTCTTTTCCACTTCTAGTTTTGCTCGCGGTTTGTTTAAAATTTTACTACATACACACACAGACATATATATATATATATATATATATATATATATATATATATATATATATATATAATGTAAGATTATATACATATACATACATATATATTTATATATAATATGTATATTGTGTGTATACATACACACATATAATTATATATATATATATATATATATATATATATACTACTGTATATATATATATATTGTGTGTGTATTACATACACACACATATATTTATATTTATATTAGAGAGAGAGAGAGAGAGAGAGAGAGAGAGAGAGAGAGAGAGAGAGAGAGAGAGAGAGAGAGAGATGCTATGCATGTCTTGCAATCATATTCATATACATTGTCGTATTTTTCACCGGTTTTGGCCTTATTCCAGTGACGTAACCTTGAAACATGAATTTTTCCCAACATCGGGTCACAAAAATATATTTTCGCTGTCTCCCGTAAGTGTAAATAGAAATAAAGATCTCGGAGGACATATTGCGGAGACCAGCATAAGGGGGTCCAGATTCACCCCAGTTGCGTCTGCTCTCCAGACATCTGGGCCTGATGGAGGGCCTGATTGATAGGCTCCCGAAAAGAACATTTCCACTATTTGTTTTTAGCTGACTGGGTGATTTTCTTTATTGTAACGTGTTTCTGTATTTGATACTTTCCCGCCCCCTCGGTTATTTTTTTTATGGCGATATAAAGTTGATTTTCGGTGATCGCTTGAGAGGTGATCCAAAATAACATTTTTTTTATCAGCTGGTCAGATTTCCAGTTGGCCATATTTCTTTTTCCCTTTATGGTCTCGTTCATACAATACGGAAATCTGTGTTGCTAATGGACTTGTTGTTTCGTTCTCTCGCTCTCGTTTTTTTTTTTTCACATTTTTTGTTCCATTTTTGTCGCATATTTTTTCGGTGTCCTTAGTTTTGTTTATTCAACTATTTACTTGGTGGTTTGGTATTAATTTATTTCTTATCTAAACGTACAGTGTAGATTTTGTTCTGTCATTCCATCTTGCTTTGAGTCTCCCTCACGTGGAGTAATCTGTGCGTAATCTAAGAGAAGATTTGAGGGTCCTGGAAAGGAGATCGATGTCGGGGTCGACGGATCTGGAGTCGTTAGGCTTCCGTGTATCAATCACTGGCCTTTTGTGCTTTGCTCATTGTGTGTGATATTGTGCTGGAAGGCTGTGGGAAATTGAGATCGCTCGCTCTTTTGTTGATCTCGACTTAGGCTGGCGAGGAACGCTTTGTCGACAGGTGTATATACACAATGCAGAAGTGATTTGGATTTGAATAGACTATTGAATACAGATTTTTCTTTTATGTATGCTGTATATGATACGTATGCCAGCGCGCATGTTTTTATATATATATATATATATATATAGTTATATATATATATATATATATATATATATATATATATATATATATATATATATATATATATATATATATATATATAATTTAAGCGTGTGGAAGCTTGATAATATTTTTTAATGTTTATCAACAGGTGTTCAAATGAAAATTACTAAACCTTACACAGTTCAGTGTTCCTGAGATTTATTTCTTACAGAAAGTCTTTCTCATTTCCTGATTAAATTTTTTCGTAATTTGCCAGAATACTGAACTGCAACCCATGTTTTATTAAATTTTCCAAGTACGGGCAGCCTTGCAAATGTCCTGCAATATGTTATTTAGCTGGATAGCATTTTTTTCATATATGCTTAGAACAACTTTTTGCCTGCCGCGGCCATTTCTCTGCTTTGTGATTGACATTCTTGACCATGCTTGTATCATTCTACAATTTTGCTTTAGTATTAAACTGTTATACGGGTAATAACCTAACCACACCTCGACCTCTACTCAGAAGATATGACCGGAAGGTTCCCGAGACCCGAAGTTGCAAAATATCCCGAAAATAGCTCGGTCTCTCTTGAGTATGACAGGAAGAGACAAAATAAATGGGAAGAGTTATAATAAATAATCCAGTGATAGTGTCAATCGACTGCTCCGTTAAGTTACTGATTTAAGATTGTGGAAAATCCCGGGGGATGAAAGTTTCCTTGCTTTAAAAGTGAATGTTCTCAAGGGCAGGTTCAGACGGGTAACTGGAATTCGCAATTACCGCTTGAGATCTGTGAGAATCTCTCTCTCTCTCTCTCTCTCTCTCTCTCTCTCTCTCTCTCACACACACACACACACACACACACACACACACACACACACACACACACACACACACACACACACTCCAGAGTAATGTATTTAACATATTTTCTCAGAAGGTGTTTTAATGTCATGCCATGCCATGTCTGTCTGTCTGTCTGTCATTTGCTTTGCTGTTTCAAGACAGGGGATTCTATTCTTTCCTACTTGTGCGTCAGGAAGATTTGATCAGCCGGCCATGTCCACCTTCTCATTGATCTTTGGTGTATATGTTCATATACCCTTAGTCTGTTGGTCTGAAATTACTAGGGACTTGTTTATTGTATCTGTAAATGGAAGTGTTGCTGAAGTATGGCTCATTCTGTTCTGAAAACTATAAACAACATATGCCTCAAATTTAAGTTTTATTTTTTTATTTCATATACTGTATAATGCTTACTGACACTCGTTCTCCATCTTAATAGAATCTTGGTAGAGTAAATTGGCCCTCAGTATCCATATTAAGTTATCTGATCGTTTTCTAAAAGCCAGTTCCATGTTTTATATTTTTCTCTGAAAGACTGTGCATTACTCAAATTGGTTAGAGAATGAACACGTCTCTGCTTGTTTTTTCTGTATTTTATTTAGCTATATAGGGTGTAAGTTTCTTGTCTGTAATTTCCTTTGAGTATGATAACCTACCCTTGTTTATCTTTAGCTCGTTTCACGAATGGTTAAACCACAGAGATTTAGGAAATGAGGAAGACAGATCCTTCAGCCCAAAAGTCAGATTTGCTGACCCTTACATTTTCCGTAAAATATTTTTCGAGCATGTTAACTCGATCTGCAAATGCGATATTATTGTAGTTTTTATCATGTGGTTATGATTTATTGCTTTTGATTATTCTGTTAGTTTGCCTGTTAATTATGTTTATGAAGCCTTATCCTCTTAAATAAGCGAGGAAATTATATGATTAATCGATAAAGAATTTGAAATCTGACCGCAGTAATTAGAGCGTTTGCTGATGCATATCTTGGTTATTTGTGTAATGGTATTCAAAAGTGAAAGGTTGAATAGTTAACGTTCGTAGGAGCAGATGTGGTTGTGGCACAACATTTGGTTGTCATGAGTCATGTCTGAGGTGGTGATATCTTACCATAATGTGCGTGCTCACATGCACTGTCATTTTGAAAGCCATGTACGTTATATGTATGTGTATATATATATATATATATATATATATATATATATATGTGTGTGTGTGTGTGTGTGTGTGTTGTATGTGTCTGTGTGTGTGTATGCGTGTGTACACTTGTCATTTATTTGTTTTTGACACCCCAGTGTAGTGCAGTTTATTCGTGGTCAAGGTTGTCTTGGTATTATTGATGTCTGCACTTGGAGCTTATGCGAACATTTTTAGACGAATAATTATCTTACTCTAGTCTCTTCTGTAAAAATGTTACCAAGAGATTAAATGTTCTTGATACCTCTAATATCAAGTTATTTTGTGTGATAATTTGCTCAAGTTGTTGAGACACTACATATTGGAAAATACTTGTGGAATGACACTTTACCGCTTGGCTGTATATTTCCTCATCGGAGCCTTCCCCTCGATCATTATTTGAGGTAGGCATTGCAAGCTGTCACGTGATAATGAGTTTTGACTTTGGTCGAATTTCAATTTCGTTCTTTGTTAGCATTATAAAACCGATGAGGTATTTCGGACTGTGCTTCATCAAGGTCCAAGGAAGTGAGGTCAGAGGTTGGGAATGAATAATTAATAATGAAACACGATTAGTCTCTCAAGCTAATGATTATATCATGGTTATGATGCAGTATTTTGTAGGTTAGGATAAAGCAACTTGAACATCCACGTTTAAGATTTAAATGCAGCGACGAAGCATAAAGGAAAACTTGAAGGACGTGATGGTGGATTTTGAACTGCGCCTTTTTCATTTTGTGGTTTATATGAATGGGTAGACCGATAGAAACTTGACACAACTGATAGTCATTACTTGGGGAGGACTTCAGCGGTAACTTAGTCATGCATGAAAGAGAAGGGAAAGGTTAGGGAATATAACGGTTTAGATAAAGTATTTAGGGAATTTTGTTGTTAAGGTAAGGAAAAACAGCAAGTTTTAAGTTCCATCTCGAGCGGATTGTTCCGTTATCTTATCGTCCTTTTTTATTGTAAACAGTTATATTCGTTATTCATGGATAGATAATACTAATAAAACCCACACGTGATTTACAGTACTGGAGAAGAATGTCAGTGTAGTTCTGTATTAATAACCACGGAAGTTTGAAAGGTGGTAGTTTGGAACAGCCTTTATTTTCCATTTGTTTACTCTAGAACTGTTTTATCTCGTTAGCTATTCATGTATAGAAGAGAAACGCTGCATTGTTAGAAATGAAGATACAATCATGTTGACGTGTTGACAACGAAACCGATCTTGATTGGTTGGCACACTTGATATTAAAATAATCGCCAAAGTGAACGGATGGCTATCTTTCGTCGTCTTTTTGCTGGTGGAGGGAGAGGCAGGGAGAATTTTTTATATAAAGCTTGGCCTCCACTACAGTAGCTGAAGTAAAAGTTTCTTTCCATTATCTCTCAGGAGAGATATATTCGGTGTTTATTGTAAAGTCTGGATGAAAAAATTAAGGTGCCAGTTTTGCAAGTGTAACTCCATTACATTTTTATGGAATAAAGAAAACGAAAAAAAGTTGTGCCTGTGTTCATTGGACTGCTGTGTATTTTATCTTGTTAGCTTTTTTTTTCTTGCTATGAAAATCAAGGATTATTATAATTCGATTATTAAAGGGGATCTCATTCTTCGTTTTATCATGTTCTTTTAAAGAGGAAAGTCTTTATTTTGACCTCTTTTGATTCTTTGATACAAAAAAATGTGCGTGCCATAAGAAATCCACAATTTTCACCCCTTCGTTGACCACTACGCGGAAGACAGACATTGTGCAACTCTTCCTCTCTCATATATGAAGTTGGAATGAAGTTAATTTTCTTTATATTTTTCCTTGGTCTGATTTTGATTTGGTCTTTCGAAATCGCCTTTATAAAAGCGAGAAATGCGTGAAAGGATGCCCAAGGAGAGAAAGATTGGAGTGAATTGGCTTGAGCATCCCTTCTGTTATGCGGTGCTTGACTGAAGGCTGCCTGTGTTCCGTGGGACAAAGGCGTATTCTGCTGTGCGCCGGTGGGCGGTCGCTGCAAACAATGGTAATTGAAGTGAACAGCATTACCCAGGTGTTAAGGGGGAGGGGTGGGGGGATGTAATGTCGGGGGTTACTGTTTCATGAACTCGCGATTTGTCTACCCATTTTTGCCTTGAAGCACTGGCTCTACAGAACTCTTGTGTAAGAGGTCTGTCCTACGGGATGTATTGAAGTTGTATAGTTGAAAATGTATTGCGGTTTTAAGCGGTGATCTGGAGTTACTTACAAAAGATTTAACATAGTCGACTCAGGTTTAACCAATACACCAAAGTGTGTAAGGTGATATTTACGTGGCACATGAAATCTCTATAGACTTTAACAGCTCTTGTTTATCATTAAGACATACATTATAGTTAAAAATCACCCGTTTCCCCTCCATATAACATAAAACCCAGCGGCTTATCAAAGCTATGCCAGCGAATAAAAGCCTCCGCCCATTACTGTTGGTGGTTTATTGATATTTTACCAACTATGTATCTCGGGTAGATTAAGTAGCGTTCGTATCTCAATTAGGCCCCAGCATTGATGTATGCGAAGCATGGGAGAGTGTGACGTTTCGCAGGGAAGCCAGTCACGAAGGTATTTAGTGCCTTTATTGAAGTTCTGTTCTCCCTAACGGCAGCTGGCAGGGAAATAATAAGCCAGTAGGCTTTATGGGAATAATAATTGCCCTATTCGTGAGTGAAAGTCGTAGGCTTACCGTTTATCTCTTTGCAATTACCGCAGAGGGCAAAGGGCATGGATCTGCCCTTTGCTTAACATGCCGACTTCAGTTGCTTGTTATTTAGGAGTTTGCTTGAGGGTGGAATGAACGGTGGCTGCGATCAAGACATCTGCGTGTGTTTTTATGTATGTATGTATGTATGTATGTGTGTGTATGTGTGTTTCCTTCGACAGCAAGTAATTGCAACTTGAATAAACTGAAGTAAGAATATGCAGCATTAACCAACAAATATGTCATTATCAGATTTTCCATCCTTGCGCTAGTGTTGTGGGCGGCGGGGGGTGTTGGGGGGGCATAGTAATTACTGTAATTGTTGCAAGGCTGAGTGACCCCACGTCATAGAAGCCAGATAATAATTTATTACTCTGTCAATCAATGAGCATTTAGATGCATACAGCCCCTTTTTGTTTCCTGCTGATGTGTATGTGTCTCCTCCTCCTCCTCCTCCTCCTCCTCCCCTCCTCCTCCTCCTCCTCCTCCTCCTCCTCCTCCTCCTCCCCCCCCCAGTTCAACATACGTCCTACTGATAATGATACCCAAGTCCCAGATGACTTATTCTGTAATTATCTCTTGCGGCTTATTGCTGCTCTCGCTTGTGGAGGGCACGAAAGATCAATACCACTAGACTGTGAGTGTATTTTTACTAATGCCATTGTGGCGTACGCTCTTGGTACTCCTTTTTTTTTTCTGTGTGTGTGTGTCTGTTTGTTTCTGTTCCCGAAAACAATTTATTTTTGTGTTTATCAGTGTCGGGATGTGTGCGCAGGATTTTTCGCTGCCCTCTATTCTGTCATTGTCGCTTAAGTATGTTCAAAGGAAATGGCTGCTTCCTGCTGTTCGTGAAAGAGACCGTGAATGACTGAGTATTTTGAGTAATTTTTTTTAATTATAGGTAGTTATTTCTGATCGCTAATTATTCCTCCTAGGTTTTTATTTTTTAAGTTTTTTCAGTTACTTTGAGAAGCATAAATAATTCCATTCAGTATCATTTTGAGGTAAGCATCAAAATCATGTATTCCATATATTTCAGATACAACATTGGGATTGTTAATAGAAATCTTAAAGATTCCTAGGTAAAACATACTAAAATCATGACACTTTCCTCTGGCGAAAATTTTGCATATCATTATTATTCGGCATTTTTGGCTCCCTGTCAATGCGCTGAGGCGAGGCCAGATTGAAAAACGTAGAGTTATGATCCTCACTTCGTGAAAATTCCAATATCTTAACGATACAGGTGCTCGATAATATGCAGTAGAGATATATTATTATTGAAAGACACAGACACCGTTAGATGTATTCTTATGTGTATGTAGTGATTTAATTAAATTAACCGTGTACACTTTTTAAGTTAATAAACACACTGAGGTTAATGGCGTTTATCGATCAGGTTGGAAAAATATTAAGTCATTAAAATTGGTGCTATATATTTGATATTCACCATGTGTATGTTTTTCTTAATATATACATGTCTGCATATATATGTATTTTCACGTATTGGTAATCAGTTTCCTTTACTGGACATTTAGATTGTGTTTTTTCCCTTTTGCTGAACTACTGTTTTCCCACGGGTTGATTTTTTTCCAGATGGCTTAACCAGCAGGGGACATGGAGCTAGTATTTTTTCATGGAGGTATGGGATCGTTGATTACAGGTCACTGAACTATGAACATGTTTATAATTTGACTGGGTTTTCGGTATTTGTTTGAGGTTTGTTGCCGTGGTGGCTTCGTATGCATTTTAAACTTGATGCAAATGAGGTATATGGCGAAAAGCTCATTTTTCTCCCGAGTTGGTGCCATTGCTTGCAACATACTCTAAACATCATTACATCCCCGAGAGTGTGTCGAAAGGCTTGAGACGTGCTGAACGGCGACCAAGTATTGTGCGACAGAAGTTCATATTTATAGGCAATATTTTATTCGTGACCGACCTCGGGAAACATCCCTGGCGCCAGTACTTCGGCGTGGCATTCAAGGCGCGTTATTGATATCATGTACTGCAGCCGTAATTAACGTCTTAATTTCATAATATGGTACTCGGAAAGTAGCGGGAGCGTTATGTTTCCGTAATGGCCTTCAAACCTGTTGTTTTGCCTCGTTACGATTAATATTTAACACGACCACGGCTAGGGGATAATATTAAGTATTGCGGACATTGACAGGAGGAGGTGGAGAGATTTCGTACCGTGATGGCAGATGTGTAGTTCATACGTGAGCAGTTGACTTGGGGAAGGGGAGGGGCCGGTTGAGGGATGGTGCCTTTGTCATTTTGGTGAGTTGCAAGTAGCCGGTGACACGCAACTCCCATGAAATATTTGTGATAGTACAACACTTGTGACGCTGGTTAGGCGTTGCAGGGTTCATGATGGTTGTACGGTGCTCGCGAAGGTGAATGCTCTGTGCAATGTTGTTCTATGAGGAAAGTGCAAACATAGCCGATGTTTGCCCTAAGAGACGAGCGTGGCCTACGTGTTTTTGTGTTCGGTAAGAATACAAACATCATGGCATATGTTGAGGTTGAATAACCCAAAGGTGACCGAGCCCTTATATGTCAGGAACGTGTTTTGTTGTTTCGTCTTGTCCTCTCAACTTTCGAGAAAGGGATGCGACTCTTCAAGCATATTTCCACTCGGCAATGCCGTGAGTCACATTAACTGTAAAATATGATACTTCGCACTCCCTATCACTGTAACTGCGATTATATCGTAAAGCTTTTAGAGTGGATACATGAAATTAGAGCGAATCACCCATAGTGATAAAATGTGTTTTTGAATCGATTTGTACCTCCATAATACAAAGTGGAATCAGAGATAGTCAGTGTTATCTATAAATCTCTCTCTCTCTCTCTCTCTCTCTCTCTCTCTCTCTCTCTCTCTCTCTCTCTCTCTCTCTCTCTCTCTCTGGCTGTGAACGGGTTTCTGATCTACGAAAGACATTCTTCCCAACTCGTTTCATTGTGTCTGTAATTTTTGGGTTATAGGTCTCGTTTCCTGGCCGGTAAAATATTCGTTGTGAAAGACTGGTTGTGAAATTGTCAGAAATTATTATTATTATTATTATTATTATTATTATTATTATTATTATTATTATTATTATTATTCAGGAAAATCATAATAGCATGAGTTACTGACATGGTGAAGAAATGCAAAGTGGTGTAGATATAAATATATTTAGAAAAATGTGTATTTACATCTACACCACTGTGGATGTCTTCACCGTTGTTATTATTATTATTATTATTATTATTATTATTATTATTATTATTATTATTATTATTATTATTATTATTATTATTATTATTATTCAAGTTTCAGCCGTAATAGGAAAAACGATGCTACAACCTAAAAGATCCCAAAAAGGAAAGTACCCTAGTACGAAAAACTGTAATAGAGAAATATCAAAGGAAAAACAAATGAGATAAAACCAGTAAACTAGGAAATGGAACCCGGACGATTCTAGTCAACAAAAATGCATTTACCCCTAGTTTGATGTTTTTAAAGTTTCATATATTCAACTAGGAAGAGCATACCACAATTTTGTTACAGGTAGGAAAAAGAAACTTATAGAAATTTTGTGGCCTTACACTTCACACAAAATAAGGCAAGTTAGTTGGAATTAACTGCAGATTACAACTACGTGACTGATTGCATAGTTTGGGAAGATCTAAGTACATAGGATGTTCAGAATTATGGAAAATTTTTTAAGGGTAGGATAGTAAGTTTCATTAATAAAATTTTTAAGAAATTCGATATAGCTCGTTTTCCCTTAATAATTTAAGTTGCTACTTTGCAAGCAGAGGAGCAGAATGTAAGACAGCAGAATAAAAAATAAGAAATTTCCTGAAGATAGCCAGGCCTACAAAAGTCTTGAGACTTTCTCAGTATATCGACTTTTTTCTTTGTGCAGTAGGAGAAAAGTTAAACCGGATATGTTTCCCAAAGATAACTTTACATTCAAGAACGACGCCTAGAATTCTAAAAGAGTTGTATGTAGTCAAAGAAACACTGAATAAAAAGGGTGAGGGTTATACAGTGTCGTATACCTACTACTTTGCCAGCTTTAAAGTCAATATATGCGTTGATATTAAGCCTGCGATCTTTTAGTATTTTTTTTTTTACCTGAGAACAGAACATGTTAACCCACAGTGGGAAATATTTCCTGTTGCAGTACTCAATAAAAGGAAAGGAGTGGAGTGTCTGTTGCCCTCAGAAACAGGAAGAGGCAGTAATCATTGTGAATAATCACGTTTTACTGAATAATGAAATTAATAAAGAGCGCGAAAAATTTATAAAAGTCTACCACTCATGTTTTGAAATTATAATTATTTACCTTATTAAGGCAAATATAGTGAACTTTCTAGATACTGTATTCGATTTCAACTCTAAAGAACACTCAATAAATATATTCCAGGTTTACTGAAATTTTACTTATACAAAAAATAAACAATTTTTTAAAGAAAAGTTTATTCTCTTTACAGGTATGTGTTCGTATCTCTACACAAGTAAATCTGTGACGATCAGTAGGTAAGTTGATGCATGTAAGATTTTGTACTTATATGTTATAGGAATATGTGAAATCAGTAATTTCGATCAGGGGTTTCACGAAATCCCTAGGGAATTTGTGAAATGACCAATTCGCTTAGGAATATTTGTTCCCCGAGGGCTAGTACTAAACAGCGAAACAGTGATTCATGATTCAGCTACACTTTCGCCGTGTTTAATACTAGCCCTTGTGGGTCAAATGTGTTTCGCCGTGTTTAGTACTAGCCCATGGGAGATCAAATGCATTTGGGGATATTTGATCCCCCAGGGGTTAGTACTAAACACGGCGAGATACATTTAATCCCCCGAGGGCTAGTACTAAACATGGCGAAACAGTGATTTATGATTCATCTACACTGTTTTGCCGTGTTTAGTACTAGCCCCTGGTGGATCAAATGCGTTTGCCGTGTTTAGTACTTGGGCGATCAAATGCACTCAGGGACATTTGATCCCCTGGTTAGTACTAAATAAGGCAAGATAAATTTAGTCCCCCAGGGGTAGTACTAAACACGGCGAAACAGTGTAGATGAATCACTGTTTCGCCGTGTTTAGTACTAGCCCTCGGCGATCAAATGTTCCTATAAGCGAGTCGCTCATTTCACAAATTCGTTTTTCTCATGGCGTTGCTGGTACTTCTCACTCTCAATTTCTCTTTCCGCCTCCAATGCTCTCTGGTTTTCCTGCCCCATCGCCTCATCCGTCTATTGCAGCCGTCTCCCCGCCATTCTACTCTTTATTGATCATCAGAATTAAAAGGCAGAATTCTAAGAATCTCGGTTACATCTCTCACACGATCCATCATATATGTCGCTGTGCCCCTTTATATTCCCGTCATTGGTCCTTATCCAGCTAGGCCGTTTCTCATTTCGTTGTTGTGTGAAACCCCTGTTAGATCGGTCATTAGTTTGGCAAAATGCAAATTATCTCTCTCTCTCTCTCTCTCTCTCTCTCTCTCTCTCTCTCTCTCTCTCTCTCTCTCTCTCTCTCTCTCTCTCGTTCTTCGTCGGGCGAGTCGGTAGAGTTGTCGGCTAGCACTGGTGATAGAAATTAATTTCTCGCTATAATGTGGTTCGGATGCCACAATAAGCTGTAGGTCCCTTTGCTAGGTAACCAGTTGGTTCTTAGTCACGTAAAATACGTCTAATCCTTCGGGCCAGCCCTAGGAGAGCTGGTCTGGTAAAACTAAGGTATACTTGACTCTCTCTCTCTCTCTCTCTCTCTCTCTCTCTCTCTCTCTCTCTCTCTCACACACACACACACACACACACACACACACACACACACACACACACACACACACACACACACACACACACTACAGTAAGCGAGAATCTTCATTAAAGTTAAGTATCCTGAATTATGAACTAAAGCAGTCGTGTCGATTTTTTTTTAAGGAAAAACTTTTATATAACATTAGGAAATCTTCTTCCGACTTTGCAATCTGTTTCTCCGCCATGAACGGTTCAGTGGCTTCCTATTGAAGTGTGCACTGCGGTGAAGTAGATTGCGAAGCCAAAAGAAGTGTTTCCCCAAAGTTCTGGAAGTTTTTCCTTCAGTAAACCGTTACTTGGCACGTGTTGTGAAGTTAACAATGTTAATAAAAGTTCATTTTTTAACCTCATCCTAGAAGGCTATTTTTGTGGTTAAGTTGGTTGGTCTGTTTGCAAGATTGCCTGAGTTATCGTACGTTTATGAATTGTTAGTTTAGAGATTGCATTAGCAGTTTTCATCTTTTCTTGTTTTTTTTTCTGAGATGTTTGTATAAAGAAAACATCATCTTCCTGGTTTTTTTTTTTCTGTGATGTTTATATAAAGAAAACATCATCTCCCTGCTGTCTGTAAAACAAGGTATAACCGGCAAAGCGAATTTTGGTATCAATGAATGTTGCCTCTTAGCATTTATGAAAGAAATGTAAATGACCGAGTGTTAGTTTTCTGCATTGGCAGAGTTTGCAGTCTGTGATGGCCACGTCTAGTTTTATATTTGGAATGATCTCCTCTCAAAACTTTCCTGTTGCTGCCTGATAACAAAAGATATTTTTATTAATTATTCATTATTATCCGACGCACCGTTAAGTTTGGTTTTATCCATAACATTTATAAATAAATTTTGTGCTAATATCCTGTCAGATGGGCAATTGGTACACTTTACATTCCCATATTCGGAATAAACTGCTACATACAGTTCACTTTCTCTTTTAAAAAGTTAATCGAATATTGAGAGCTGAAATGTTTCCAGAGAACTGAAATCGTGGAAGGGCAGGCAGGGAGCGTCAGAACGACATGCACGTTCCGTCTTTATTGTATGTATTCTAGTTTTTATCCGGTCTTGGAAAATGAAGTGTGCAGCCATGCGCGACGCTGAAAGTAGACTTGCAGGTTCTATGGCTGGATTGAGAGAGAGAGAGAGAGAGAGAGAGAGAGAGAGAGAGAGAGAGAGAGAGAGAGAGAGAAGAGGGGTCGGATGCAAATACAGACGTTAGATCTATTTGAGCTTTCTATGCTTGGCCAGAATGAAAGTAAAAGTACTAAGGTACCCATGCAAATATTCTCTCATGTATTTGCCGAGTGCAGGTCAATGAAAATGCAAATACCTTTGTGTTTACTCTATAAAAAAAAACACGACGTCTCTCCTCCGTGTACATGACAGTTCGTGCCAGAGACTTCTATTGGCATCAAGAGATTGACTTTTTCCCCTCCAGTGATTTTCGCAATATACATTATTGCGTCACGAAAATTGTTTTTCATATTTTTTGCTGTTATTTTGATGTGTAAGGATTTGAATTAAGTTTTCAGTTGTCGTTATATTGCATATTGCGTACGTCCAGTTATACGTACATGTGCGTATACTGTATATAGTGAAATAAATAGGAGCGATAAGCTGTTATGGCTTATTCTGCATAAATTCTTCAATTTTTTATTTGGCTTCATAAGTATATCTGTTTTGAAATTATGTGTGCTGTATAATATATAACATTCATCTTAGTATGTTTTCAGTTGTTCACTCAGTATTAGTTTGTGATAGTCATTCAAAGTTCTAGTCGGGTGTTCCTGAAAGAATACTTCTTACCTCGTAGGATAATGCAGATGTTACTTTCACTAAAGTAAATGTCTGTTTTAAGCTTAGCGATGAATGTTGTTTAATTACTGACTCACATTTTCATCAGGAAGTTTATTAGTGCTCGGTATGTTTTACTCATTTTGGTCTTCATTTACAAGGAAATCAAGCCATGAATTTGAATTGGATATGAAATTCATATATGTTTGAGATTACCATCGTTTATTATCATCGCCTCTAGAGCCGTACGACGGAAAGTGCATATGTGTAACTCTACTACTTACTGTTCTGTGCTTTCACTTCCGCAAATCTCCACTCAGCTCCTGCTTTTCGTCTCATAGTTCTTGTCCAAATAAGTCGGGGTTTTCCAACTCCCCTGGTGCCCTCCGGAGCCCAGTTTAAGCATCAAAACGATTTAGATTATTTATTTAGATTTTATATATATATATATATGTATATAGTATATATATATATATATATATATATATATATATATATATATATATACAGTACAGACACTATATATATATATATATATATATATATATATATATATATATATATATATATATATATATATATATATATATATATATACAATATATATATATATATATATATATATAATATATATATATATATATATATATATATATATATATATATATACATATATATATATACATATATATATATACATACAGTATATACATATATATATATATATATAAATATATATAAATATATAATGTAAAATAATAAATATCAGTAATATTTCCATATTTGTAGATACGTATGTATACTGTATTTTACAAATGCAAACAATTTTGAAGTCCTGTGATGATCTGAGCGAAGGAGAAAGCAGTGAAACTCGAGAGAGGTTAGGGCCATTATGCCATTCCCGATTTTCCGATGGTTTCGCTCGCCCTTCAGTTTTTTCTCCCCACCCCCTTTTTTGTGTATGCGTATCTAATTCACTGCTGTGTGGCATTATAGATTTTCGGTTTGATTTATTCACTTCCATTAGTTATTGAGTGTTTTATAAAAAATAAAGTTGCATGAAATGCGTATAACTGAACGAGAGATGTTTGGCAATTTTGCATTATTTTTTCGTGTTTATGTTCGGTTTTTGAGAATTAGTTGCTGTAATTACAAAGTGTAAAGGGATCTTTTAGTTTTATTTTGTATTACTAAATCTGTAATCTTGTTGTGTAGCTTAAGAGCGCGTGTGACAGACTCGTCTGAGAGAGCGTAGAATTACCGAACAAATGAGGCTTTTATGTACCCGTTCCCACACCTGCGTCACTTTTTTTCTTCCCTCCATCCTAAGACCCCATCCCATCCTTCACGGCTCTCCTGCCCACCCACAGACATACGCGTCGCCGCCTTTTCAGCCTTTATCCACCTTTTTAAAAAGCCATCCACGTTCCTTTTCACAATTAAGTATTTTATTGCCGGCTTTGTATTAATGTATTGCAGGATTAGAAGCCGTGACGCAAATAACCAACAGTTTTCAAGGTCTAATGACGGGAACATATTGCTTGACTACAAATTGAAATAAGTAGAGTCACGGTGATTCCCTCTTAGGGACAACGAGCACCCTGAAGCCCTGTGGTTTTGAGAGGCATATGGAAAAGATATTGAAAGATGTGTTACTTAATGTTCATAATGCGTAGATTATGTCAGATGTCTTGTAGCAGTTATGTATATGAGTTTACAGTGTGGTTATATTAGTTTTTGTTTTGTATTAGACTGTAAGCTAAATCTTGAATGTATTCGGTTTTTAAGCGTCGTAAAATCCCAGTTGATGTATTCTTCGAGTTGATGAACAAGCCCTCAGGCTTGAAAAGAATTTGTACGATGGAATCAGCAGGGGGTGTGCCAATAAAGGTAAGATGGGCACGAGAGGGCGGAGGTCAGAGCTGCCTATGTCCCTTTGTCATCATCCTTGGCTCACGCCCATTCATCACGAGTGACTTCGGTTTTTCAACATGACTGGATTATTAATAAGCTTGTGTCAAAGTTATTGACGGGCTGTGTTTAATGTCTCGATAATGAGATGGGTTGCGACAGCTCGGTGATACGTTATCTTTATTGGAGTTCCAAAGCGCTGTAGGCAGTCCTCTATTTTTTATTAATGTTGCCTAATTAAGAGGAAATTAAAGGTGAGATTGGCATGGGGTTTATAGTGAATAACGGAGTACGTCTAAAGGCTCGCACGTTAGTCTTTTATTTTAGCGGGTTGTAAGTTTAAGAGAGAGACAGTAGATTTATTTCTCTTTTCGTTGTTTTGTTTGTTTCATGATTATTCTGATCTCTGTTTATGAGAGACGTAGTGGTCGTTGTTATAAAATATGCAACGCTAGTAAATTATACTGATAAATCATGAGAATCCTCATCAAGATTGTATGGTAATGAAACCTCGTACACAGTACAAGGATTCGCCAGTTGGTGTGTAAGTTATAATGAGCAGGAAGTGACGGGGGCTTCGAAAATATACGTGGCGTCATTTTTTTACGGCCGATAAGTATGCAAGGTTCAACCGGAATTAAAAGGGCTTGGAAGCTTCTTAATTTACATGTCATGGTTTTCCTGGTTTCAAGTAAATGTTTTCCTTCATTTATCTGACATAAGCAGCTTTTTAAGTTATGACATTTTCAACTTTTTCAGGGATGTTTTTCCATAATTTAGAGCTTAAATTCAACTTCTAAGAAACGAATTCGAAAAAAAACTACAAATTTTACATTTCGGGTCCGTAGGCATCGGCGTTGTTTTTTCTTTTATCTTTATTTATATTATATATACGCTCCTGTACGTTTACCGTCACGATAGCTTTTAATATGAGGTACGTCTATTTCAGGTATTTGTTGAAAGCATGGCAAGGCTGTTAACGCTGGAGGTCGGTAAATGTATGACGCACCTTTTATGAAACTATTCGATAAGGCATGACGTAATAGCCGTAAAATGTTGCCTAAAAGGAATCTAATGAATTCAAGGCTTTTACTGTCGATGGAAAAGGAACTAACTTTATGAATGTACACAGCATTTTCATGGTCATTTTTAGTTATTCACTTCTCGGCTAGTTGACTTTTTGAATTTGGAGTTTGACTTAACTTGGTGCAGACAGATATTATTAGTAGGTTAGTTCTTAAAATCACACCCATCCAAAATTATGGGAGAGTAGAAAGGTTTGTTCGATGAAAAGCAACACATTTTTTCTGCAGAAAAATGTTATGTGAAATCGACCATCATGAGTTTATAAATAGGAAAGTTGAAGTTATATGAACGTGAATATTTCTTATTTTCAACGCCGTAATCGACATTTTAGCGTCAAGTTTCTAACGTATATATGTTCTTCCATTGTCTTATGTTTGCATTTTCTTCTATTGTCTTCTGCCTTGTGCATTTTCTTCCTAAATTCTTCTCTGGCTGTCTTGTGCATTTTCTTCCTAAATTCTTCTCTGGCTGTCTTGTGCATTTTCTTCCTAAATTCTTCTCTGGCTATGTCTTCATCCTTGATGTTATTCACGTAGATTTTAATAGGGTTGAAGGTTTATCCATTTAGTGTTTCAGGTGACACGTTAGGAATCACAATTTCGTAGCTTTCTCCTCTCTGATGAAGTACCAGTCCTTGGTTGGTGTTTTCCCTCGCACTTATCGACGAGTGTTTTTTTTTTTTGTTATGACGCCAGCTAACAAATTAAATCAGTCAGTCGTCCTCTGCCAGTCGTCTTCGGAACTTCTAGCTGTCCGAAGGTCCGTTTATTGGACGGTTGTCTTGAGTAGGATTTTTTGTTTCCTGTCAACCGGATTTCTTTCTCCACTGAGACGCATTGCTGTTTGGCTTATTGTTTCGTCAGCCTCCAGAAGAATTTCCCCGCTATGGGTTACGTCATGGTTTTTACAGACGTCACGGTTTTTACAGACCCCACTGGCATGCCAGGGATAGAAACACTATGCTGTGTTCTTTTCTTATTAATTGGACTTTGTATTTTAAGTTCACTATAAGGAGATTGTAGGTAAATTTATAATTTTAAACGTCATTATTGTTAAATTTTCGTACCGTCGCTGTGAGGGTCTCTACCAAATTATATTTTTCTACATTTAGTTATTGAAACACTAACAAGGTTTTATTATCTCTGTGGTTACCTATTTTTAGCGATGTCAGTGTTTCCTCTGAAGAAGGAAATCGACCTTGGCTATCGATTGAATTCTTTAAAAAAATAAAAAAACAAAAGGGAGTCGGTAACCAAGGATCAGTTAGGTTAAGTGGAATTGATTGTCTTGAAGAGAGGAACTTCGGATTGGAGATTTTTCTGAGCTCAGGGAACCGTTTAGCTTAGAGTGGTACGGCAGCGCCACCATTGTCTCAGTGAAACAGCTTAACCACCCACACACTGTCTATCTATCTACCTATCTATCTAACTATCAATCTGTCAGTCGGTCTCCCTGTGTGTATACTCAAACACAACTATATATATATGTGTATATATAGATATATTTAAAACTTTACGTTTGTGTGTGTGTGTGTATGTATGTATGTATGTATGTATGTATGAGAGAGAGAGAGAGAGAGAGAGAGAGAGAGAGAGAGAGAGAGAGAGAGAGAGAGCGCTCTTCAAGGAAAACATAAGAATTAATGTTCACTGAAAAATAAATATCGTGTAACGGTATGCCTTGATGCATGTACACCAAGGCCTTCATGTGTTGAAAATAGGTTCCTTGAATTCTTTCTTGGGATGTGAAATTGATCGAAGAGGTTCTTAGTCACTGGTATTTATATTGTACTTTAGAACAATGCGGAACGTGGTGGGATGAAAATAATATACAAATAAATCAAATGTTGCCGATAAATTGAGATAGTGAGGGGGTTTGTTCCATGAATTTGGGGTAGCAGGTAAGCTGGGAAACACGATTGCTTTAAAACAAATGACATACACTTCAGATTAGATTAGACCACGAAGACAAATGCGTTACTATAGTTGGAAATGTGGTTGGTAGACAGCATGTTATGCTGGTCAGTAGAAATTTTTTACTGCTTATAGAAAACTTTAAATTTGTTCATTTCTTTTTAACGTTATGTTCTGGTAGCTGTAATTTTTTTTTCTCAATTCTTAAAAATGAGCAATAGAGAAAACATGATATCTTTCGTATATTTTTTTAACCTAGTAAAGTTAGCGTTACAAAGTAGAGACTCGTCACCCGCCACCATCGTCATCATCACCATCATATTATTATTATTATTATTATTATTATTATTATTATTATTATTATTATTATTATTATTATTATTATTATTATTATTATTATTATTTCTTTAGGGGGAGGAGTGCTCTTCATTGTAAATATTTTGCTCCTCTTTCAGCTCCCAACCAAGAAGGATACAAGATGTAGTTCCTCCTAAAATGATGAAATGCAAACTTTCTATTATGCTGTCAAATTTAGTGGAAATTTTGTGATCTAGTGTAAATAGCTGGAAAGCTTCTCTTCAGAGAGAGATTGAGTTTGAAACGCTAGTGATGTTTTATTTTATTTTTTGTTTTCATTTGTTAAAGTTCAGTGGAATTTTCTTGAGTTGGAACCAATGACCGTTAAAGAGTGATCGGCATATGTGCTTTCATTTAATTAGCTTCAGCTGGCCTAGTAATGTTTCCAAGTTGACTGTTGCTGCCGAATCGTGAGAGTTTCTGTAAGTTTCACTTCTACTCACCTTTAATGCTTGGGGCTCTCTCTCTCTCTCTCTCTCTCTCTCTCTCTCTCTCTCTCTCTCTGCATTCCTTTGATCTCTCCGACATCGTTATGAGGTAGTCCAATCTTCATTTGAAGGGTGTTAAGTCTTTGGCAACCATTTCTTGCTTTTTTTTTTTTTTTTTTTTTTTTTGCTTAAGCACGTTTTGTATGAGAATTTCGTCGCTGTTCCCGCTCATATGTTTATGACTGCGTGGAAGACTTACTGTTACAGTCATTTCGATGCCTTGTAGAATGGTTTCCCTAAGGGCAGCCTCATTAGAACTCCATTTAATTCACTTAATGGTAAAGAATAAAACCAAAATCAGTTTTCGAAGAACCTTTTACTGAAGACTGAATTCCTGTCATTGATTACGTGTATATGCGTTGTCGTCCTGAACATATTTTTTATTTATTTACTGTAACTCGGACATTTATTTCAAGTATCTCGCTTTTGGGTCTGAAAGGTAACATTATATTCCCGTCAAAGTGCGATTTTAATTTCGCTTCGCTTTGAAACACTGAAGAGACGTATTTTTGGTTGCTGAATATCTCAAGATAGTTTTTATATTTCTAATTTACTTTAAGTTGTTTCTTTTCAAACTTTTTTTTTTTGGGGGCGGTAGGGCGGTAGTCATCGTAGTATATTCTATTCATTAACTGAAATGGCTTCGTCATCGTTGAACAACTTGTTCGAAAGTGATTTAATTATATGTGGGGTCACGCTGGTAGCTTATAGAGATAGCTCTTTGTTATGTGCTCTCAAGTGAAATTCCATTTCAATTTGTCTTCCGTTGGGCCCATCAAGCGGGCAACGTAGTAATTATTAGCCATTAAGTGGTGTTGTCTTTTTCAAAGTTAATTTCGTTTTGGACATGACGAAGGTAGGCTCATTAAGGTTGCCCGAGGCTGGGTAATAACGTATTATTAACCGTAGAAAGATTGAAAGAGAAAGTATTTTTTCGTTCTCTTTAGTTCTCCATTGTTCACGTTTCTTCTAACTAGAAACGAATAAGTTTGTCACCTAAAAGAAATTAGACATCTTATGGTCAATTACAGAAAAAGCTGTGATTGACGGAAGGTGTCTTGTAACTGCAAGCATTTTTGTGGTTACAATTCAGAAAAGAGATTTTAATTTGTGTTATCTCAACAAACTTTATTATGTCTTAAAAAAATAAAACTATAGGCCAGTTTGGCCTAGAAATTATCATGGCGTTCTTGAAGTAAATGTTTGTAAGGCAGTCCGTGAGTTCGAAATCCTGTGAGAGTCATTCTGGCAAAGCTCCTCTTCTTGCAGGGACAAAAATGTTCGCTGCATTCTTTTTCCTATTTTCATCTGGAATTCCTTATCAATTCTGTAACTAGATGTTTAAAATAGACATTATTAGTCTTACTGACAAGGGGGAGGCATTCGGATAACCAGCGAGTGTGGAGGTCTGTTTTTATTTCCTATCGAACTTTGACGTAATTCTTTTGCTGAGTCACGTTGTATCGTTCAACCCCTCTTAAGACTTCTTGCACTTGCGTTGCTTATTGGTTTGTGGAGTGACGGTGTTAAGATTCTAGTTGGTTATGTGTATCTTTCATGGCCTATTTTTAATTTTGTTCGCATTGCTTTGTGTTCTTGCTGTTTTAATGCACGTTTATCTAATGCAGCTATTTGTACGTAAGTGTATATATGCTCCTAAGGGTATTGCTTTTCAGTGCGACGTTTCGTCTCAGTTGTTGTAGCATTATGAAAACTTTTTTTTCTCATGCGATATGTATATGTATATGTATATGTATATGTATATATATATATATATGTATATATATATATATATATATATATATATATATTTATATATATTTATAATTACTCATTTCTTTTTTTTTTACCGGGACAAGGAAACTATCAAATATGCATATAAGTATATCTTAGTTTAACCAGTCCACTGAGCTGGTTAACAGCTCTCCTAGGGCTGGCCCGAAGGATTAGATTTATTTTACGTGGCTAAGAACCAACTGGTTACCTAGCAACGGGACCTGCAGCTTATTGTGGAATCCGAACCGCATTATGACGAGAAATGAATTTCTATCACCAGAAATAAATTCCTCTAATTCTTCATTGGCCGGTCGGAGAGTCGAACGCTGGGCCAACAGCGTGCTAGCCGAAAGTTCTACCCACCCCTCCGATGGAGAACTTTCAAATATGCATAGTGCTTCGTTCCATATATTCACTTCATGAGTATAAAAACAGCAAAATTTTACTTTACGAGGACGCCAGCTGAATAAATGAAAAGCCGTTGTGGGAATGGAGAATATGACCTCGCCTGAGTATCCTTCGTTATTGATTATTGTGAATTGCGTAAATGGAATGGACTGGCCGTCAGAGAGATCCGGTTGCTGTAATGGCCTCATATCTCAGTGACACCGTGCCGAATCACTGACAAGCTCGGCTTAATAAGCCAGGCCGTTTAGTTAATAAGCTGCTACGACGAGAAGGTGGGGTCTTGCTGTGTCCATCTTCCTCCGGGGTCGTGTAGTATTTTACCCCAGGCTGTCGTTTTACTTGCACAAAGACGGCTCGAGTCCAGGATATTGCTTTTGCTTTTATTTTGATGTAGGGCTAATCAAGATGTTTGGCTTCGGATACGATTCAACAACATAAATAAGGGAAAGGACAAGATGAGGTCTGATATAATGACAGTATGAGACTGATGTGAATAGCCGTGGGACTGTATCAGAACATAAGTATTTTCCTCAAGCCACTGCCATTGATAAGAAAGGCTCCCGTTAATCGAAAATGCACCATGGAATCGATTGTCGTTAAAGGCAGCTGAATCACGCGAAATGTTTTTTAAAGGTGGTCTTGAAAAGGTTGTCAATATCACCAGCAGTAGAAGGCAAATGTGCCCCTTTAGACCTTGAACAGCGTTTGTGTATATGAGGGCGAGCTTACATGTATGTGTGTGTGTGTGTGTGGGCGTGAGATTGTTATTTATGTATTAGAGGTCGTAAATTAGAGTACATTGCTCTTTGTTGAAAGTGCAATGTTCGGTAGAGTAGAAAACTGTAGGAAGGATGGAGTGGGTAGTGGTTGTGGGGAGTGGGAGGGGTGGGGGAGGAAAAGGAATGGGTGCCCATGACGATGAAGTCTACTTACAGTATATTCCTCAGTGTCATTTGTACTGTGGGTCAGTGCTTTGCCTTAGTTCGGGATTTTATACTGTGAATAGTGAAGCTCCCATGATTGGTAGAGTTCAAAGTTCAGTTGCGATTGGATTCTTACAGTAATATCTTTTGTTGTGAAGGTAAGATGTGATGGTATGATTATTATTATTATTATTATTATTATTATTATTATTATTATTATTATTATTATTATTTAAGCGAAGATTTTCGTTTTTTAAAGTGAAATTTCTTTTAATGAGTGGAGAATATGCAAAATATTAAATTTATATTAAGATTGCTTTCTTTGGATCATTTTTCAGTTCCCCCTGTCCCTATGTAAAAAAGGTATTTTGAATGTTGAATATTCAAAATGTGTTACTTGATTTAGATCTTCATTTTAAATGTATTGAGTTTATAGAGCAAAATTTCTTTTAATTCACTGCCATAAACTTATTACTACCTTTCATAAACTACTCTTAACGAAGCGCTTATGGATATCGATATAAAAACTCGATCCAGTTTGACTGAGCTTCTAGCGCGATACGAATTTGCGATATTTTGAATTTCTATGGATCTAGGGCCTGGAAAGACTTGCAGGACAGTTACCGAGACAAAACTCAAGACAAAAGTGAAATATTACACCAGTGAGGAGACTTCTTGGCCTTCGTCCTACGCTGGTTCTTTTCAAGTAACATTCTGTATTCAGATGTTATTTTATGCTTTTCGGTTATTGTCAATTTGTCATATCTTCTCTCTCTCTCTCTTTGAAACCAATCAAAAAAATGGTAGTTTAGATGAGACTTGATCAGTAACTAATGCGCATCAATGAAGTTAATGTGTACATTTCTATTCACGTGAAAGAATCTTACAGTGGGTTAAAAAAAATAATATAAGTAAGATTTTTGACATAAAATGAATATTATTGGGCACAGGAAAGACTTGTATAAATAAATGGGTATTATTTATTAGATAAGACGGCTATTGATCATTCTTAGAAATATGTTTAACATGAATATTATTAGGCACAGGAAAGACTTGAATAAATAAATGGGTATGAATTATTAGATAAGATGGCTACTGATCATTTCACGAAATTTTTCTGGAAGGCTTATTGCAGTAAATAATTAGCATTAACATGAAATATAACAAATATATATCTGTATAATTTGAGTTCATAATGGGGAACGGGAATTGGAAAACACACATGTCCAGGAAGTGAAATGAGCTCAGTGCATTCAGAACTGAAAATAATACGGTATATTCGCAGGAAGTGGAAAACCAGTATAAAGCAATAAGGGGGTTTCACTGGCGTCCAGGTGTCACTCTGTACGAAATGTAAGTTTTGTTCTTTTTTTTTTCCAATATCGACGTAAAAGTGAGTTGCAGAAGGGTTTTGGATATAAGAGGGGGAGAAATTGCTGCGTCATTTTTGCGACAAAGACTAATTTTGCGGTGTATTGGGTCGCTTCTTTTGCTGCGTCAAACCAGGTTGGTGGTGGATGGATGGAGTGGGTGGATCGACTGGCTGAGTATTGCTTCAGGAATTGACTTTATTCATTTGCTTGGGGTTTTGTGTTCAAAATATACTTTTAGTTTTCTGAAAAGAAAACTATTGTGCCGGCTTTGTCTGTCCGTCCGCACTTTTTTTCTGTCCGCCCTCAGATCTTAAAAACTACTGAGGCTAGATGGCTGCAAATTGGTATCATCCACCCTCCAATCGTCAAACATACCAATATGCAGCCCTCTAGCCTCATTAGTTTTTATTTTATTTAAGGTTAAAGTTAGCCATAATCGTGCTTTTGGCAACGATGTAGGTCAGGCCACCACTGGGCCGTGGTTAAATTTTCATGGAACGCGGCGCATACAGATAGATCTATTTTCTGTTGCATTGATTATACGATGTACAGTAAACTCGGTTGTGCCTAAGAAACTAAGGCACATTTTTTATTTGCTTATTATAATTTTCAATATTTAATCATAATTATGAAGTAAATTTTTAGCTTTGATATCTCTTATTTTTTATTTCTATTAAAGACATTGTAGCGTATTCTTAGGTAGTGAAAATACCTGAGAGAGAGGAGAATGAAAGACAATGTCTCAATATATATTTGTTTTATTGTACGTGTTTCAGTTATTTGTTGAGCAGGTAAATAAGCTAGTGATCGATGCTGTGTATGAGAGTGGTAATTTTCATTCACTGGATTTGTGTCCGTGCTGTCGCGCTCTTGCAATTGTTACAACTTACAGAAATGAGATTCAGTTCTCCACAAGATAGTCACTCTATACGGTAAGTTTGTAGATGTGAGGAGCTCTTTGTTATTGGTTATTTTCGGCGTTTGTGTATGTGTTCGTAATTTTTGGGGTTTAAATGCTTTTCATTTAAGTTTGCTGTGTTTAAAATATACTTTTAGTTTTCTGAAAAGATAACTATTGTGCTGGCTTTGTCTGTCCATCCGTAATTTTACTGTGAAATCAACGTCGTTATAAGATTGTTATGGTTGAGGAAATGTTTTAGTAAGCTTAGACCGTTTGACTGGAAAGCAAATCAGAGCATTATTACAGCATTAAAATAATTGATTAGGGTTTTTTTTAGCACCAGTTTCAGAATGCATTTGCAGCTCAGAAGGTTTGTTTGTTCTAAAAGCAACAAAGATAACTTTAAAAACTTAAATGCTTAATCCAAGGATATTGAAGTGTAGATCACATACCTAGTAGGTGTGATGAATTTGATTAAGGTACGTATTGTATTATGCGAAAGTTATATTTTCATAATTATTATTATTTAGTTGTCAGAAAACAATGAAAGTGTCGCATATTTGTTGGGTTGAACGTGATATTTGTTTTTACGTCGGATGTGGCAATCTTCGTGATGAGTCATCACATTGACTGAATGTTTTCAAAAAATTCGTTGGCACTTTGAAATCACAGTGAATATCCATTCACACTGTGAAAACAGTATATAGTACTGTACGTATTTGCAGCTAGCATACCTCTGAATATTTATTATTGAAAGCTTCCATTTGAGAAGAGCATAGCTTCAAGTCGGGAGAAAACTGATTAACCAGCTGACATTTCATGAAGGATATTTTGATAAAGAAAACCCTGCATAATTATTTTTGTTAATGTTAGTAGTAGTTGTAGTTGTAGAAACAGTAGTAGTGGGAGGAGGGAGAAGGGTTGGCTGTCGGGTACTGAGAGGCTCCTTTAGTCGGTTAAGTAGTTGAGCACCATTTGTGCAGGAAAAATCGAGTCTAATGGAGAATTTACCCCGTGGCGCAAAAAGTTTCTCATTTTAAACATAAAGATTTTTGGAATGGTTTTTATTTTGTAAGATTTTTAAACTTCATTTCTTTTTTCGTGTGTCCCATTGTTTTGTTTTTGAATGTTTTCAAAATTGTTCATGTGTTGTTATTTGTTGCCTGCCACGAGTTATAATTTTAACAAGAAACTTCAGTCATTATATAACACGCACATATATATATATATATATATATATATTATATATATATATATATATATATATATATATATATATGTGTATGTGTTTGTGTGTACGAGTATGTGTGTGTTTGTTTATACATATTGGCTGGAATTTTATCGGTCCTTAAATTTTCTGGTAATTTATTTTCTTTATGAACTAATAATATTTTTTCGAATAATAATAATAATAATTATTATTATTATTATTATTGTTATTATTATTATTATTATTATTTTGTACACAGGAAGGAATTTAATTTGCATAGAATAATTCTGTAACATTATGTAATCCATCGTTATTATCCTCGTCATTTACTGGCTTTTGTTGAAATACCTGACGTTAGAGTTCATTTCATCCCAGCCATATCATAAATCTGCTGGGAGATGAGTTCAACACCATATCTGTGTGTGGTTCATTGACTTTAAATGGACTATATGCGGGCGCAGCAGCCACTTAGTTGCCATACGCCCATTGGGTTTTCGGAAGAAGGGTGTCTTTTTTTTTTTTTTTTTTTTTTTAGGCTCTTTATTTACACATATGATTCTTCTTTTCGTGTTTATTTTTATACATTCTTTAAAGTGTTGGGTTTTATTATCATTTTTCGAAGGGATTTTTAAGGTTCAATTGCAGTTTGTCCGCACCATGATAACACTGGATCTGCCTAGCGTTTCCAAGAGTGTGCCAACCACTCTCTATCATTATGCTGTAGTGAGTGCTGCATATTGTAATATTATCGTTAGCATAGCATTGCATATGCTTAGGTTAATCTTTAGAATATGCTGGGCTGCCATTACATAATCAAATCAGCCTGTGGCCTGGTTAAACTTATTAATAATAATGATGATTATTATAAATTATTTCATCTGTTTTTCTCTCCTTCATTAATGATCATCTTGCATCGCCTCGGAGCGTGCTGTTTTTAGGAAAGCCATTGCACACGATTCAGGCCACTGACCATTTAATGTGCTTTTGAAAAGAATAACTCTGGCTTGATTTTGCATAATGAAGGACAGATACCCCGTTCTTTGATTGCTCCGGTGGATTCAGAAGTTTGGGATGGTGTTTGACTATGTACCATCACAATTAGTGATTTAAATTGCAGTCTCAGTTGGTTATCACAGCAATTATGCCTGCAAATTAATTAATATATAAAAGGTTCGTGTATGTATATTTGTATATTTATATATATACTTATATATACATATATATAATATACATACATATAAATATACATACATAGACACATGTATATATATACATATATACCCACATACATACGTGATGATTATAATCGCTTTTGTACGTGATTCATTTATCGCACATTACCACAGGTGAAAAATAAGGTCCTGACCTGTTTCGACTTTATTTTCAAGCCATTGACGAAGTCCTTCGTCTCTTATTTTTCACCTGTGTAATGTATATGTGTATATATATATATATATATATATATATATATATATATATATATATATATATATATATATTATGTGTGTATGTATGTTGTATATGTATGTATATATATATATACTTATATACACATATATATGTATGTATATAGATATATACACACACATATGTATAAACACTTTAATTTCGCGGTTACTGTATTTAATACGGTGTGCGACGTCATTACCACGATTACCAAGAACTTCCGTTTGATAGTTCTTAAGGGAAAAATAAAACAATCTCCATTTTTCAAATTTAATTGGCGGACTAGCCTGTTTGAATACCGCATGTTAATGATAAACATGGTGGTGTTGATCTTGAAGGACTACTTTTGCAGCAAAACCTAGATTTGTCTACCAGTTCATAAAAATTGGAATAAAAAGACCCAATTACATATTGTTAATTAGACACGTATAAATGCCTGAAGGGAAGTTCTACGTGTCTTGAGGTAATTCTGTCAGCAAGCTTTGCGTGATGGATTTCAGTCATTTCTTCTTTTCTTGATTACACCTGTTTTCGTTAAACGAACGTTTTTTTTTTATTCCTAGTTACACAGTGGAGTAAATAAGTCGAAATAATTATGTAAAATGCGTACTAGGATATCTTTCCTACCTTAAGAATATAGAAGCAACTCTTTGGTAGGTAATTTATAAAAACGTACCAGACTTTTAGAACGCCTGGAATATGGAAGAGTGTTTCACCTTGCTCGGGCAATTTCTTCTTGCCTCGAGTTGTTGGATTACCGAAGAAAGATCTGGATTGCGGCAGCAGATCCAGGAAGTTGAGGATATTGCCCTTCGATAAAGGATGGTTTTTTTTTTTTTTTTTTTTTTTTTTTGTCATGCAGGACGTTTTCCTCTCCTTCGCAAACTTCCGGTCGTCGTTTTCACGTTATATCTGTATTTTCCTATTTTTTTTTTTATTGCACTATGTATTTCCTCCTTTTGTTTATCATTTATATTCATAAGTAGAGTATGGGTGAGGGAGCCGGTGTATCTGCTCTCTCCAACATAGGTTGTGATTTTTCGTGGAACGATTTGTAATATAATAGAAAATAACGGTTTGGAGGTAATTAATCTGACAATGGCGGTGTTCCTTCGTAAACTACTGCTCTTATTGTGTTCCAGTCGTAATTGCTGTTTTTGTTCAGCTTACCTTTTCATTCGCAAAGGAATTTAGAGCGCGTTCGCAATTACAGATATTGTTATTGCGTGGCTTGGTATTATTTTCTTGGTTTGTTCGCTCCCTGTATGTCTTACATTCTTGCAGTTGCACTTGCAAAGGCTGTTGCAGTCACTTTTGTTTTTCCAATCATTTAATGAGTTGTTCATTAAGGTTTTTTTATGGAGAAGTAAAGAATAATTTAAGAAAACCTCAGAAGCGAAGCATCTTTGGGTTGTGACGTTTTTGTTGCTGCCCTTGAATAATAATGATTTCCAACTGGTTCTATTCTTTTACTTTTTTTTTTTTTTTTTTTTTTTTTTTTTTACATTCCAGTCGCAAAAATGTGTGTCGCAACATCTTTTCCGAGGCATTGTGTACTGCTAATCAAGTTTAGCCTTCGTTGCGATTTAAATGCGTTTCAAGCGTGATTCGGAATTGCATCATACCTCGGCCTATTTCCCTGCCAGTGGTCTGAGCCATGACTCTTAACCTTTGAGAACCGCACATCGAATTCTTCCATGGGAACTAGACATTGGCAGTGGTTGCAATAGGCCATGAGATCAGCGATGATTACGATTTTTCTTGCCAAATTCGTATACCTTCCGACGTTCTTACGTGTATTAGGCTTCCATTTCCTGCTTTTTAAACTTACGGATTAAAGAAGTGTAATGCCTACAGTATTTCGTTAGGATTTGGTGATTCCCAGATGTGGAATGATATTTCGTTACAGTAACATGATTATGATAATTTTTATAATAATATTTACTCACTGGCCGTTATGTGCGGTTCCATTGTACAGTCTGGCCAGATGATTTTCCTTTAATTCTTATCTTGGTAGACCATGAGTAATAAGAAATAATTATTTCAGCGATACTTTGATTACATATTGCGCACATAAACGCATACTAATGTTTCATCTTCGGCAACATCCGATTGGTTGTAAAAATGACCTCTTGTGGTCAGTTAGAATTTTGTCGTTTCAAAAGGAAACCTCCCGCATGTTGTATGTGATCTTTAAGGGGATAAAATATGACTAGGAGTAATTTGTAAATTGTAAGTTAGCGCTTCTTACATTGTTTGTCATTGAGAATGAATTTTAAAAACTGGGTATATGCAGTCTTATATAATGGAAAAAACAATTTTAATGTAAATAACCGTGTTATTGTTTTTTGGATACTACTAAAAAAAATTTAAAAAGGAGTATTTTTAAACTTACTTTTCCTTTTGTCAGCCTTTTTTGTGCGCTACTGGTACTTATAGTCCAGATGGCTGGATTGATAAATAATGTATTTTTCCTCAGAATGTAGTAATCTTCATAAATTTCATCTGCTTGGAACGAATACATTTCCCCCCAGCCTCAGTGCATAGAAGCACTATCCAGAAATAGCAGAAAAGATAATGCTACCGTTTTGTTCGTGGGCTGTGAAACCTAAGGACAGTACGAATGACGAGGATAAGCGTTTGACTTAGGGTAATGTGCTTTCGCGCCTTCTTAACCTCCCAGGAACTCTCCTCGCCCGAGGATTAACATAGTGTCACCAGGAAGTGAAAGAATGTAACCCCGTATAAAGCGTCTCTCTCTCTCTCTCTCTCTCTCTCTCTCTCTCATTTTGTTTTTATTTGTTATGTGGAGTCTTAATTTTTTTAAAGGTGCTTTTTAAAATTTCTCGATTTCTTATGTTTCAATCATTATAAAATTTTTGAAATTCCGTAACTTTATTTTGCTGTCCTGGTTTCACAGAGAAAATAAGCAAAGATCTTACTATGAAAGTAAACGCGGACCAGCTCACCAGAAAACCTCCAGTGACGTTTGTTTATTTTTCGGTGTAAGGGACAACGCCTTTGTTTAGGGCCACCAAAAAATACTAATTAAACAAGCAGAGGTGTTGGATTTCGTCTCTGAAGATAAGTATGGAGGAGAAAGTACAGGGGGAGAATGTTGATTAACAGGGATAAGTGTACCTCACTTTGTAGTGAATGGAAAGATAAGGATATTATTCCAGAGTTTTTGCCGTTGTAAAACTCAGAAAGAGGACCGTTGTCGTCTGTTGCTATATGTTACTGTTTTCTCTATTTCTTTTTCCCCCTCGTCATGAAAAAGAATCAGTCCGGGTGAAGCCTCTAGACAGAATCATTAAAGTGGGAAAGCAAAAAAAGAAAGAAAACAAAGCAAGGAGACAAACGCAGCCCAACCAAACTCGCTCGTGGAGAGAAGAAGCCTTCGTCTGCCGATGATCCGTCTTGGGAGTTTCAGTCGTCGTTTTACTGGTGACCCTTGCGCGTCTTTTCGACCTCAAGCAACACGCTGTCTTTGCTGTTATAAGACGTCCGTTGGGAAAATTTAAGTGTGTCGATTTGTGCATTTTTGTGGTGCTCATCATAAGCCACTCTTTTGTATACATTGAGCGTCAGTGTATTTTGAACCTTCGCGATGACGTTTGTGTATATTGTGTACATTGAGGCTTCATTATGCTCGTTTGCCTTGTTTGATTCAGTGTGAAATTAAAATAATTGATTATTGGTTTCGATTCAGTGAGCAAAAGCCCTAGGTTTATTACACTCTAGGATATTGGCGATGTGAAAAAGGATACATTCCAGAGGAAATGGTAAGATGTCTAAAGTAATTTTATGTTCTGAAAGGAAATAGGCTTTATTTTGTGTGATGTAAAAAAGAATAATATATAAAATTAGTTGCGTAATGCAGTATGGTTGATTTCATGCGCTTAAATCCTTGAAAATTCTCTGATGTAAAGAAAATTTACTGTTATTAATTCATTGATCGTAATGTTTGTGGCAATGCGAAGTTTACGCTAATCAAAATACGTTTTCGCTAAAGATGTACATACTCTGGAATATGGAGAGAATCCAAGTTGTGACTATGTCTATTGAAGCGTGTGTTCAACTTCACAGTAAACATAGCACAATGTTCAACGTACAGCGTGTGGTTTTTTGCAGTTTACCTTAAGCAGAGTAAGTCTTCTGTGCCGTTAATGCAATTTCATTATTGCCAAGGGCCGAGGTCCCGAAAACTTACTATGTTTGCTGGTGGATTATCAGCGGAAGTGGTTTAAGAAAATGACCTCCACCATCGGCCTTGTGGGCTTCCAGAGAAAGATTTTTTCGTGATTCAGTCGCTCACTTAAGTTTATTCCTTTCCAGAATTTGTCATGATTCAGTCTCTCTCTCTCAAGTTTATTTCCTTCACTTGGCAGTTCTGGGTAATGAGATGCATCTCTCTCGTGATTAGAGATTTTTAACCATATCTTACATGAGCTAAACTCAAATAGTCGTAGCTATTTTATTTTGGTGGGATAGATTCTGTGTTACCGTACGTAGTACCTTATATGGAATTTTTCCATTTCAAACACAATTATTAGTAGTTATTGTGAAACCCTCTGGTTCCTGGTTTTCATCTTTTAGGGTTGGTAGCCATATGGTATGTGAAGGTTCCTGTAATAGATGTATACTACATCTCGAAACCAGTTATTTTGCCGTAATATTATTTCACTTCTCACCGGGATAATATCAAGTCTATTTCATTCGAGATATAGCTCGTTCTCATTTATCTCAGGGAATAGCTTTGTCACTGTTCTTGTTGAGAAATAATACGTTCTCGACTCTCAAGCAATATATTGTTTTTATCAACGGTGCTCATAAGAAATAGCTTGTCCTTGTTTTTCTCGAGTTCTAGTGTATAACTAGTGGGAAGCATTTCGCTGTCATTTCATTTTAGACACAGACTGTCACTTGTTCACAAGAAATAACCTCTTGTCATTTCTCTCAAGAAGCAGATTGTCACTGTCGATTTCAAGAAATAGATTGTCCTCCTTTCTCTCCAGGAAAAATTTATCACTGCTACTCTTAAGAAACAGCGACCATCATTGCTCACACTGACGGTTATGAGAGATTGCTTAAGGCGGCCCTTGTGGATAATGCCATTGTGCCCTCAGTAAGCACATGCCCCAGATGTGTAATTAGATCCAGTTTTTGGCCTCTGAGTATAACCTTAGTGTACTTTTCAACATGACTATTTTGGGCTCTTAGTCGATGCACTTCATGGAATGATTATAAGTTTTTGTTCTGAATTGCTTCGAGTTACGTCAGTTGAAGAAGATTTAAGAGTTGGAGACCTGAGGACAAGTGGAATTATTACTGACTTTTATTTAACCTTATGTGGATGATTGGATTTGTCAGTTTGCGGCGTTATCAAGGTTTATTTAAGTTTACTAATTTTGAGTTTTGTAAAAACACCAGAGTAATTATACTTCATTTCAGGTTTTTTGTAAAATTTTTCATTTTGTAATTTTGGCTCCTGTCGTGATGAAATTCTAACGGGTGTATCATAAAATTTCCTGTACTCCATTACTTATCCACCTCAGTACTTGAATATAGAATCGAAAAACGGAAAATTTTAATTCATAATGATATGAATTTCGTCTGTACATAGAGATTTAGTGTTGATTGCCTTTTTATGATCAACTGCTATAAGATAGGTTTTCACATTTTTTAAAGAAAACTAAGAAGAAAGAGATGGTTGAAGTAAACAATACAGATTTGTAAGAAGAAGCGATAAGAGATGATACCGTACAACGTTCGTCATATGAAAGTGAGAAGAGAACGGAAGTGAAAGAACAAAAGACGTTTGTGATAAAACTTGGTTGTTTTAACTTTAAAGATTTAAGTTTTCATGAAAGTAAATGGAATCCTGAAAGTAAATGGAAATTTGTAAACTTCGTTCAAGAATTTTTTTTGATGAATGCAGAAAAGGATTTAAAGGAAATTGTGTTCATATTTTTTGAAAACACGAACCATTATTTTTTGTGTGTAATGAGTCTAAAGAAATATTTGCTCAGGTATATGCAGTAATGTTCGCTGGTTTATTCTTGTGAAGGCTTTGATGTTGTTCTTGGTCATGCAGATGTTTGCATGATTTGATATAGGTTTTTTATATGTTTGAAACATTGTTTTTCAACATCTAAACAGACTACAGTAATGACTGTTTGAAAAAACTAAACCTTCCCATTCAAGGCTGCCATTTACCATTCAGTGTCCTTTAGTTGTCAATGGCTGCTTAATTGATTTTTTTTTTTTACCTCTGGTCCATTAGGCAGCTGTCCGTATTTAATTTAACGTCATAACTGCATTGTTGCCGCCGTCGGTCATTTACTGAAGGTGACCACCATATTTGGTTTGCTCTTAGGGCTTCGTAATGGATGTGTAATTTCTGGGATTTGCCCGCGGCAGATTTGAGACTCGACTTTCCCTTTTTCTGGAAGTTATCTTATATTGTCTCTGCCTCCAGTTTTTGACAAGATGCACGCACGCCACGTACTCTATTCGGCTAAAGGAAGCCATAACTTCAAGTTTGAACTCGTGAGATCGATTATTTATTGACGAACGGGCTCTTGATCCCCCCCCCAAAAAAAAAAAAAAAAATTATATACCAACCCTTACGTTTCTGTCTCCATCCCTCCCCTCCCCCCCCCCCCTCCTCCCTCCTTCTCCTCTTCTCTCTTCTCCTCTTCTCTTCTCCCTCTCTAGAGGCCCATCTTTGCCAGTGGACGAAGCGTGGAAGAGTAGTTCAGTGTCAGCGCTCAATCGATGCAAAATTATCGAGTTCGTCAGTCGTACGTTTGTTTGTTAGAGCGTGACATGCACTTTTAATTCGAGTTTGTACATTTTCGGTGACTGATAAAAATGAGCAGTGCACTCACGCATGCTTAGGGTTCTCGTATAAGTAGCACTTGATTTTGCATGCTTGAAGGGTGGGGGGTTGGGTGGTTCTAATGGGCGAGGCAGTGGGGATAACGTCGGCTTTTGAAATAGTGTGGTAAATGTGAATTTATGTATGTACATAATGAGGGAAAGTGCACAAGGCAATAAGACAGAAATAACTTTTTATATATATATATATATATATATATATATATATATATATATATATAATATATATAATATAATATATATATATATATATATATATATATATATATATATATATATATATATATATATAAAATTATTATTATTATCATAAGTAAAGCGATTATACATAAACCCACAGATAATCGTCGTTACACAGAAAAAATATTTTTAATACATTTGTATTCCAACTATTGAAAATCCAATATGTATCCAAAATATTTTTTCTGTGTAACGAAGATTATCTGTGGGTTTATGTGCACTCCAATTTTACCTGGGGACCAGCCTCTTTCACCACTGCCCGAAGGTGCCTTAATTGCTCTGAGCTTCGGTGTGGTAAGTCAAGTTCTTAAGCCTGGAGCTTGCTTTTTTGAACCTCTCAATTTTGACGATGTAGATACAGTAGTATATACAGTACTTTATATCCATCGCTGCTTAAGAGACATGAATTTTCACAGGTTTTGCTGCACCTAACTTTTGAAGATGTTTCATTAGGAGATCCGAGCCTTCGTTTTACATGAATTTAGCATGAATGATGAGGTTACAAGCTCAGGTGTCTCCAGGAAGTTTAACTTTCAAGAGTGCGCGTGTGTATGTATGTATGTATGTATGTATGTATGTATGTATGTATGTATGTATATGTGTGTGTATGTGTGCATATATATATATGTATATATATATGTGTGTGTGTGTGTGTGTATGTGTGTATATATAATATTATATATATATATATATATATATATATATATATATATATATATATATATATATATATATATATATATATATATTACACATATTTTGGATACATATTGGATTTTCAATAGTTGGAATACAAATGTATTAAAATATTTTCTGAGTAACGACGATTATCTTGTGGGTTTTACCTATGATACACACACATCACAACATATATACAGTATATATATATATGTATATATATATATATATATATATATATATATATATAGTTATATATATATATATATATATATACTTACTGTGAAAGAGCTTAACCCTTATGAAACATTTTGCTGCATTTTATGTTTTTATCATCTCTCTTCGTAATTGTGACGTTTGTCTTTTATTTTACTCGAATCGTGCATGACGTGATCGGAGTCATGTCACCGCCTTGACCGAGAAAGGACAATTTCAGAAGATATAATCTATGGTGCGTCTTTCATGTTATGTACACAATCCTGTAATGGACTCTCTCTCTCTCTCTCTCTCTCTCTCTCTCTCTCTCTCTCTCTCTCTCTCTCTCTCTCTCTCTCTCTCTCTCACAGAAAACACGTACACTGACAGGGCCAGACAGGTGGTGGATGGTATCTGAGGAAGGCATTTAGAATTACGTTTCGTTTTTCAATCATTTGTCTGTTTTGGTAAGGACTGAAAATGAGATTTAAGGTAAAAAAAAAAATTAGTTCAAACAGTTGCTTCAGTGAATGAGCGCATGAACTTCATACAGACTATTACAGGAAATATGTGTTTCTTTGTATCAAACCACTGAAGTTGATAGTTTGATGTTTCCTCAAAGTATTTGTGGTGTTGTTTCTTCAAAGTATTTGTGATGTTCTGTGCACAGTGACGTAGGATAAAGGTTCATTTTTTTTCACTATTGTACCTAATTATAGTACAGAGTTACAAGGGACATTGTGGGTTACACAAAGATAAATATTTTCGATTGTACAAAGTCATGAGGTTGTTTTTTGTTATATTTGTTTTGAAATGCATAGTTTTTAAAACATAATGGTCGTAGCGTACATCGTTATCATTGCCATTAGGTCTAGCAAAGGGAGACATTAGTCTTTGAAGAGGAATTAAATAATTCCCTATTCAGTATGTATAACTATGACGCTGCAATGTACAAAGCGTTACTCACATATTTTTCGTACTTGCATACCTGTTTTTTCAGTATATACACATTTCGTTTAAATGGATTTCTGTATTTTTAAGTAGATACATAAAGCACTTCCTTTTGGTTACTTTAATTAAAATTATGCACTGTTTTTTACTGTTCATATTAGTTTTGCCTCTTACATAGACGACCCAGTTGTGTACAATTAGGGCCTCTTTATCTGTGACTGTAAAGCTGGGGACGTGCTCCAGTGCCTCACAAAATCCAGAACAGATTCTTGGTTATTGTCATGTGGCCGTTGTGCTCATGGGGAGTGAAATTCTCTCTCTCTCTCTCTCTCTCTCTCTCTCTCTCTCTCTCTCTCTCTCTCTCTCTCTCTCTCTCTCTCAGGAATCCACTTGCTACTTCCAGATGGTGCATGATTACGCTCGACCTTGCAGCCTAGAACTGTCCTAGTTTCATCGGAGATTGACGTTGGGTGTCAGTTCACATGTACATAAGTATACCTTAGTTTAACCAGACCACTGAGCTGATTAACAGCTCTCCTAGGGCTGGCCCGAAGGATTAGACTTATTTTACCTGGCTAAGAACCAATTGGTTACATAGCAACAGGACCTACAGCTTATTGTGGAATCCGAACCATTATAGCGAGAAATGAATTTCTATCACCAGAAATAAATTCCTCTAATTCTTCATTGGCCGGCCGGAGACTCGAACTCGGGCTAGCAGAGTGCTATCCGACAACTCTACCAACTCGTCCAACGAGGAACTTCGCATGTACATGCTGTAATAATTTTTCTTAGAGAGTTTTGCTGTAATAATTTTTCTTAGGGAGAATTTTATCAGCAGCCCTTTAGTCTTAGTGTGAATCTATATGTGTTCTTCAGTCTTTTCCCTACATTGTCCTTGACAACGGAATAAAGATTATGATTCATACACAAATCAGTACTGACCAATTAAAACGTCACACCTGCCTGCAGGTAATGACGCCGATTTCGTCGTTTCATTCTGGAAACGTTTTTGTATTCCGCCGGCATCACTCGTGCACCATATCATTTTGGCTTCTCTCCCGTCTGTATTTCAAGATTAATTGGCGAGGTAAGTTATTGTGAGAAATTATAAAGTGCTCGCCCGTTATTGTGACAAGTCAGCGATTAAATTAGTGGGTGACTAGCTCGTTTTTTTTTTTTATTTGTTGGTGGGAGGGTTTGCTGGGGATCAGGTTATAGTTTTGGCTCTTTGTTCGTATTTCCTCCCTCCCGCCGAGTACTTATCGATGATGCCCTTGGCGTTTTGGCTGTAATGTCCGCTTCGCGGAAGATTACGTCACTTCCATTTCGAATGCACGAACCTTTTTTTTTTTTTCCTTTTTTCCCCCGAACGCTGAATCATCTTTGATTTGTGGCATGAAAAAGTTATTCCTAATGAAGGTAACTTCCACCAGTTACGTGACTATTTCCATTTCCTCCGCGGAAACATTTGGATGTTACTGCCCCTGTGTGGCCCCCCAGTTGCTAATTGTGAAAGCGTCCTTGGTTATGTAAGTTTCTGTTGTGTATGGGTGTTTGCATTTAAGCTTTACTATATGTCGGTTAATTCAAAGTAATGAATCCTGTGTCTTCTTTTTAACTGTGGAATTTTGAACGTTGTATACTTTGGGTAGATGAGTTGATTCACTGCAGCTGTTGAACTGTATTTTTTATGTGTAGGAATAAGTATTTTTCCATGGATAAATATGTTAATGCTTTATGATAACAGTAAGCAGAAACCTAATTTATGACGACCATAAAGTTTCAATTCATTCTAAAGAAAGCTTCAAACTTTATTACATGATAGTTGAATTTTGTAATGATGATTTCAGATGTAAAAAAATTGAGTCATATTTTATAATTCCACTTGTCGCATTTAATCTCCTCCCCCTTCCCCCGATTGCCAAAGATATACTGTAGGTAAAAGTAATAACGTTGAGCGTTTGATGGACGAACGGAGAATTGTGCAGACAGGCGCTATGCTATGCCATCATTGCCGCCGAATCGTTATCGGTGAGCCTGATGATGTTCGTGTTCTCTGATGTGGATTAAATGGCGTCTGGAAGTATGGTTCATCGTTTCTTGCAGACGCGCTCCGATCAATACGTGGGGCACAAACAGGGTTTTAAGCATTACCTTACCTAGAGGGTAATCAGGGAAGGGGCCAGGACATTCTAACGTAAGCAAGTAATCACAGAAAGAGTCGTACTTACACCAGCAATGTAATCAGAAAGAGCCGTACTTACACCAGCAATGTAATCCCAGAAAGAGTCGTACTTACACCAGCAATGTAATCACAGAAAGAATCAGTACTTACACCAGCAATGTAGTCCCAGAAAGAGTCGTACTTACACCAGCAATGTAATCCCAGAGAGAGTCGTACTTAACCGGCAATGTAATCACAGAAAAGAGTCGTACTTACACCAGCAATGTAAGCACAGAAAAGATTCGTACTTACACCAGCAATTTAATCACACAAAGAGTCGTACTTACACCAGCAATTTAATCACAGAAAGAGTCGTACATACACCAGCAATGTAATCCCAGAAAGAGTCGTACTTACACCAGCAATGTAATCCCAGAGAGAGTCGTACTTAATCGGCAATGTAATCACAGAAAAGAGCCGTACTTTCACCAGCAGTGTCATCACAGAAAGAGTCATACTTACACCAGCAATGTAAGCACAGAAAAGATTCGTACTTACACCAGCAATTTAATCACAGAAAGAGTCGTACTTACACCAGCAATTTAATCACAGAAAGAGTCGTACTTACACCAGCAATGAAAGAGAACGTAATAGAGATAAACAGTAGCGTAACGGTCAAGCTAGACAGTTGGTTTGTCTGGGACAGGAAAAATGCAGTTATAATCGTTGAAGAGCACTAATAAATGTGGTTGTATAATTCTGGATTTAAAAATTAAAGTCAACCTTTAAAATCAGTAGTTATTTGAGTGTACACCTGTGAGGATTGTTATTAATGATAAATATCAAGAAGGTGGAGAATAATTAAAGGCATCCATTAACAAAAATGAGAAACGCCAAGGTTGATTAAAAGTTCATAAAGCGCATGAGGATCTGAACATAAATGCGCACACACAGATTATATTATATATATCAGTATATATATATATATATATATATATATATATATATATATATATATATATATATATATATATATATATATATATATATATATTTATATATATATATATATATATATATATATATATATATATATTTATACTGTACTGAATGTATGCGTGTCTATCTGGTTCTTTGATGAGCTCATTTTAAGATACTGCTTTGTCAGCATGAAGTCACCACAAAAGAATGAAGTCGTTGAAAGAGACCTTCGAAAATCCTTGCAATGACGGGGAGGGGCGTTGAAGATCGCGGCCGTTATGGGGATTTGGAAGAATTGTCAGGAGTGTGGAGGGGTCCTGGTGGTTGCCTGTCGAGGGAACCCCCACGCATGACGAACCTTTCGTGGCCCTACCTTTCCTCGGTTTCATGAGTAGATTTATTCAATTATTAGGTTTGTGTATACTTAAGTTGACGTCGTATTCAGTGTTGTTATTTAAAAGTAAATATGTCTGGGTTTTTGTAAAGGAAGTGCAGCTTAGCTCTGCGTTGATCGAAGGGGGAGGAACTATTTGGAAGGGTCGCTAGTGGAAGGGGGAGAACCGGAACCACTGGATCATGACATCATGCACCTGACGGTTGAGCCAATCAGCGTGCAGGTTTTGTCACAGAAGCCAATAAGAAGGCAGGATCGCATGTAGGTGGAGTTAGCGGTTTCTCTTCCGATATGACGTCACCGTGTGGGAAATCTAGTGGTAGTTTTCCAGAAGTTGATCGAAAAGAGAGTAAAATGACATTTGCATATTTATTATTAGGTTTAATATTAATTTATTAAACGAAATCTCCAATTGCCAATCTCCAGTCAGTGCTTTCTTCGACTGGAGAGAGACAGAATTTACCAGTTGCTTCATTGGTCGGGGAAATTTTCATCTCACAAAAAGTCTTCGGCTTCGTTCGTCCTTGCTGTTGCACTGATGCATGATCACGCATGTTGCGCCGTGAGTGGTGTGCATCATTCAATATGAGGGGGTTGCGCTCTCTTTGTGAACAGTATAATTATATGTTTTGGAGTTTTCAGTTGGAAGTCGCATGTATGTGTTTTCACTTGTATGTTTGGGGAGGATCTGTGTGTACACACACACACACACACACACACATATATATATATATATATATATATATATATATATATATATATATATATATATATATATATAACACAAATTAATTTCTTAGTTTACACTTCTCTCCTGGAGTTGAATCGTCAGAGATTACAGTAACGTTGGAGAGAGTTGGAAGAGCGGTGGTTTGAATGAAGACGGAGTGCCTGAAAATATTTGTAAATGAGGCTTAACAAATGCTCATAATTTGTGATTAAAATTGAAATAGATGATAAAGAATTCAGGCATCATCCCTGTCGTCATCTTTGATGATTTCTTCGGGATATAATTATGTTTCGGGAATATGTTAGCATGCACATGTATATATATGCATGTGTATGTGTATGAACCTTAAGCTACAAATGTTTCTTATCAAGTTCTCTCAACCTCGGGATAAACACCGAAGGGGAATTTATAAATGGTAAATGACCCGTCTTTAGGTGGACTCGAACACCGAATGGTTCAGAACCTACGACTTTTGAGTGACTTTACCAATCGGCTGTCATTCGGTGTATGTGAGAAAAATTCATCATGTGTATATGTAAATATATATATACATAATTATATACATGTGTTTGTTTTTTCTGTACATAGTGCATGAATTTTCATAGACATTTAAAGAAAATGAGCAAATACGACTTGAGTAGTTCATTAAACTTGTTTGTGCTACCCAGCTTATTTCCCAGAACTGAGTATGTTTTGTGCAACATATTTTCATTCTGTATTGATGTTCCCTTTTGTTATAGAAAGTGTCTTTTCAGTACCTTTAAAAAATTATTGGAAAAGGCATTAACAAAACATCATTTTTCAGTACTCTAAATACAACTTACAGTAGCTGTCAGGAGGCCCGTAAATATTCACGAATAAGAAAAAAAAAATTGAGAAAAATCCGTGTTCCGTTATTTTTATCACTCGCCTCAAAACAAGGCAACGCTCAGTGCCGTAAATGTGGGTCTTTCATTGCCACGAAGACTATTGCATTACCTTCTTCTGAACGAGAAAGAACACACATGAATTAAAATTGTTCTTAAAGGTCGTGATCGAGGTAGTTTCAAAGTTCTCATACAGACACATCACTACTATATAAGTTCATACAGACACATCACTACTATATAAGTATCGTCATGGCCCGCTGAAGTGTAATTTTAATAACAATGTATTCATCTGTCATCATGCTTAGGTTAGATGAATGGTCTCTTGTTGTTCACTCCTTCGTCATTTGCGTAAGAAGAAAATCTGAAGGAGGTCTTTTGTTGAATTGTGTAACGTCTCTTTTACATATCATTATGCTGGTATGTGAGCACTCTTGTATTGACAAATACTTGTGCTAGAAACTTTTTTTTTCTTTTTTGGATAGACGGTTCAGTATCCGTCCGAAAATGTTAGGCATTACTGAATCGCTCTCTCTCTCTCTCTCTCTCTCTCTCTCTCTCTCTCTCTCTCTCTCTCTCTCTCTCTCTCTCTCTCTCTCTCTGTGGTGTGTGTGTTTTTGTGTATATATATATATATATATATATATATATATATATATATATATATATATATATATATATATATATATATATATATACACATATATATTATAAATATATGAGGTTTTGTTATTATGCAGTTCATATGAGACCACACTGAAGAATATGCCATTTCGAAAGTTGGGATTGGCGAGAATTCTGTCGAGAGAAAGTGAATATCGTGTTGATGACGAACACTGTGGTTTAGAGACTCCTCTCTGAGGATGATGTCATTTTCGGGGTGGTTCTTGGGGGCCGAATTGGAGAGGTTATCTTTATACCCCATTTGGTAGAGTAGGCGAGTACCTTTCGGTTATCCCCATATCGGCAGGTGAGTTTTAGTAACCGAGATAGACAAGGGATCTGAAGGGGGTTCCTAGTTCGGATATTGGAAGGAAAAGATCGGCACATTCCTCTCCAGATCACCCTCGGGCTTGTTATCGGGATTGGTTGAATGGGTGCCAGTGACCGGGAGATTGAGTGCCACCTTTATGGCGGCGCCTGGGGAAGGGGAGGTCCTGCTGACCAAGTGAAGGAAAGGATTCGGGGTTTGGCGGCTGCAGGTGTCGTCGCTTTGCAACAGAACACGTAGGGGACTTGATGTATACTTGGTGTGACGTCACCGCAGTGCAGTGGTAATGATGTCATCCAGCTTTTGATCCGACGATTATTCTTTATTTTTTATTTTCGGACTGTAGCCACCCTAATTTTTTTATTGTTGCAGTTTTAATATGGAGTTGAAAGGCAAATGGTGTGTGCACCTTCTCTTGCTAAAAACTTATTTTTTTTATTTTAATCTTTCAGCAAAATCGTGATTTTTCCGTTGCATTTTTTGAATTGTACCTGTATAATGCCAAACTGTCTAGTGAATGGGGCTGAGCAGTTGAATGGCCGCAAGGTGAACGCCGCACATGTGTTTTAGTGAGGTGCTGACTAGGTGGATCGCACGCGCGCCTTCTATGTTACCTGGCGCATATGTTTGTGTGTGTGTTTGAGGAAACTGTAGCGGTGAGGCCGGGAATAGGTGTTAGTGCGTGTGTGTGTTTCTGCGGTTAGTTCGTCAGGGGGTTTGGGGGAGGAGATTGGAGGTTATTGTGGATGTGGCGGGGCAGGGGGCCGTGGCTGGATGGCGGAGCAACGGTAGTAGGTGCCGTTGGGGAGGGGACGGACGCCGGTACCACCACGTCACACTCGGTCCTCCTCAGATGGACATTGCTCTTGTGGCGAACCGGTGGTGCTGCTCTCCGATTCTCTACTTCGCTTCACTCGCGCCCTTCTTTACTGACGCCCGTTTCGACCAACGTCCAAATCACGCCCGCCCATGTGGCCACACCCATCCCTCATAATGGGTGGCAACGTGGCGGTGACGACCAAGAAGGCGGGAAGGTCCTTTTAGGATCTCTTGTCCTTCAAATCGACAGATTCCTTATCCTGACGACCCCTGGCTCTGGATACCCGGCATCATCCTTCGCTCCTGCTGCGATGTCTCGTGGAACCGAAGGAGAGACCTACCTGACGGCGATGAAGTACAAAGCTTGAACCGCTCTTCCACATTTTCCTTTTCCTCTGCTTCCTCCACCTCCTCCTCCGCCTCCTCCTCCTCCTCATCATCATTACAGTAAGAACTTCGGAAAGTAGGAAACATTTAATTCCCCTGACGAACTCGGCGACTCGCAATGGATTACGATACTTGATAACTGTATTGGATTTTGTAATAGTTTTTTTATGGAAAAATAGAAGAAATAGATTATCTACTACTGCTACTACAGCTGCCTTTTGGAATGAAAAAAGGAATTGCTGAACGACGAACTCTGCAACCGGAACTGGATCAACGCATTTGAAAACGAATCCTGAGAAAAGAGAATAAATCTATGTTGAGTGAAAGAATTTGAAAGTGTGATTGAATTATCGATTGAAATAAGTGATCATTCATATAACCATTACATTTCTGCGCAGCCATTTTGAAGTACGATCAGTGTGTGTATATGTATGTGATTCTGTGTGGTTTATAACAAGTGAAAATTGGAATTATGTCAATATATTTTCAAGTGGTGAACACTTAAAGTCATACTCAAGGTGCTTTAGGCTTTCGTAAATGCACTTGCGCTCTGAGACACTCACCCAGATGTTCCTATTTGCCTCTGTCTTCGCATAAAGCCGACCAGGAATAATCAGAACGGTGAGTTCATGTCTTTGTGAGTCAAATGTTCACGATGGAAAGAAGCGAAGAAATGACTTTCGTGTGAATATCAGCAGAATTACCGTCAGTTGAACATTCATTTCTTTTGGAATGCCTTTGTTATAGGTTTCTGTAAAATTCTTCCCGCTTCCAGTCCTAAGAAATAGTGTAAAACTACCATGTTAACATGACGTAGGCTTTGGTTCTTAAACGTACATTCCCTTGCTTGTAAGATGGTCATGTGTGTTCAGCTTGCATTGTAACAATTAAGTGGAAACTTATACTTGATTTTTCCAGAAGGCTGAATTTCCTCGATGACTGGGGCCATTCTAGGGGAGATTTTGTCAGCGGCTAAGCATTCCCAGATCAGTTATGTCATATATCTTACTAATCTAAAGAATTTTTACTCATTCCTCGAAAGTTATTTTAGCTTGCGATGTTTTGCATTTTTTGCATATACCGCATATTTTGGGTATCGTTTTCTCCTTTTATTTTTTCACCTTTTCAGAAAAATGGTTTTAAGTTTAATATCATATGAGACGTCGCTTAAAGCGTTAGTGGCGATTGATTTTAATAGCTAACGAAGTATTTTAGTGTTGTCCGAGGAGCCAGACTGGCTTAATCTATAACTACAGCAACATAGCGCAGATCAGCATTGTGACGCAAGGGCGATCTGTTGAGTTTGACAGCTTGTTTTCTCGAGGTGATTTATAATCCATTATAAGAAATACAGCTCATATGTTGCTAAAGTATGTTGAAGTTGATATGGTTGTATTTATGCATTGCATTTTATGTTTTAGGGGCCCTTACTTGGTTGGTGGTTCCAACCTTCCTGAACTAGGGTTTGCATGTTTGGTGGTCTTAATCGTTAAAAGTCATGGCGTCAGATCCGAATGTGAAGTCGGGTTTGATTTGACAGTTAAGGTTAGCAGGGTCTGTGATAGTGTAGGAGTATTGACAAGTAGCTCAAAAGAATATCTCATCGAGAGAGAGAGAGAGAGAGAGAGAGAGAGAGAGAGAGAGAGAGAATAATGTAAATCTTTGTGTTGCGAAGAAGCGACCGGATTAACATCATCATAGGTAGTTTTCGCCGACCAACAAGAATTAGTGTGATGCTACTACACACTCAGATGCTGGCTGGTTACGATCACGCTGAAATATAATATACTAGTTCTTAAGACCGCACGTTTGGAGTGATGGCCTTGGTTCATATCTGCCTAGGGAAGAGTACTTGGGACCTTGAAGGTATAAGAATGGACTTCTTCTTGTGTTATCGGATTAAAAGAGGGAAACGTTGTATTTCTCTAAACGGATCATCGTGTTTGAGATTGACTAAGCTTTGAGCAGTCTTTTCTCTTGCTACGTAGTTATTTTGTAGCAGATTTTGCTTTTACCTCTGTCGAGGGGAGCCGTAAATTATTGTTACACTCTTTCATTTACGTATAACTTTGTAGGAACGTTTTGTTTTTATTGAAATGGTGATCTTCATTTTTTAATGTCATTGTTTTAAGTGAAGAATGGGGGTCTTATAGACCCGATTTTCTTGGGATGTTGACTGAAAGCCTGGGGAGGGGACTGGGCAACGAGGCCACTCGGGTTTATTGGCACTAGAGAGCGAGAAAGTGCATAGACTGTAATCTGTGGTGTATATTCAAGGTTAGAGACTCATGTGGTCAGAGGGTCTCTCATATATGAAAGCAACAAGTTCAGTCTTGCCGGCAAGTGACCTTCCTTACAGTACCGAAGGGTTTAGAAACTAATAGACAAGCAAGCACTTTTATTCAGCTGTTGTTACATAAGCTGCCTCGACCTTGCGTCCCAAACTTGAGGAATCCTTTTTCGTGCACAAGTTTGATGTCACCGTGTGACCGTGCTCTCTGACCCCTAAGATTCTCCCTTCTTATGTCAAGCGTGCTGGCTTACGAGCTGGTACTAGGTCTTTGTTTGTAAAATCTCAAGCTTGCGTACTTGCTACCAGAGCTATGGTTGCATGCTTTGTCTCCCCTTTAATATCAGTATTAGATTATTTGGTGTCACAACGACGAGGGTCGTCGACGTATCTCCCCCGTAATAAACTAACTTTAAATTTAGTTTTGTCGCATTCTGTTATAGCTACTGGAATTCCTAACGCCTTTTTTTTTTTTTTCAAGTATAAACTTTACAGGATTCAAACTATGTTAATATATGGTGAGGAGGAATTTTGAAAGAGTGGAAATGCATTATTGAGGTTTCATAAGGAGAAACTTGAGGAAAGGTCGGCCAGCACGTGTCGAGTTCTCGTTCGATAATATTGAGGAGAAAACAAAAAGCTTGGAAAAAGTAGGTGGCTTAAAGGGTCATAGCAATTACCTTTACTGGGAGTAAAATTAATTAAAGAAATAAATTCTAAAAGAAAACCAGATAAGAGAATCACAAGTATGAAATCATTTTGACCTATAAACTATAAATGTCAAGAGAGGCATAAAGATGATGCCCAATCATACCCAGAATATTTTCGCTAGTGGCAATTGGAATGTGTCCCAGGTGAACTTAATTTTTTTTCTTACATTTGGTCCTTGTTTATAATTCATTTAATATCTGGAAAATTATTCATGCGTGACATCTGTAAACCTCATTTCATTTACATTGGCAAAGATTCAGTGTAATAACTGTATTCTTGGTCAACTGTACAGTTATTCAAACTAATTCCGACTACTGGAGATGGAAAAAAAATGCAGAAAAATATCAAGAAAAAGAGAGAGAAATTCAAAGCAATGATATACAGTAAAATCATAGATACAAGATTTTCAAGAAACTGAATATACATCTAAAATTTTTTCTGACACTAAAGAAAGAAAAATATTTAGGAACAGAGTCTTTTCAGCGTCTTTATGGTATGGTAATATAATGAGTTTTTGGCTGACAGATGTTTGTTTTCTCGCTTCATTGGCGTGGTTGGGTAAATAGTGAAGAGGCCTTGCCAGAAAGAACGGTTCGGTTTACTTTAAGTGTCGTAGGTGTATGTTGCAGCGGAGACTTCTTGGATATTGAGGTTTATGCTCTTTTGAACGTGGTAATGAAAGGTGTGTAAATTCTGAAATTTCTTTTATCAGTGATGGTTCAGTGTTTTCTGTGTGCACGAAATCGTGAGCACTGCTTAACGTGTGTGTGTGTATATAATATATATATATATATATATATATATATATATATATATATATATATATATATATATATATATATTACAGTATATATATGTTATATAATAGTACGCAGGCAGTTAACTTCGTATAATTTACTGTATGTATCAGTGGCTTTTCTCTCTTGTGTATTACTAAAACAAATATAAATGGGAAGAGTTAACGTTTTTAAATTAAAGCACTAAATGCGAAGTACGACCTGCATGTATTTTACACGAAAGTACTCACCACATTGTTGCTTTATTTTGAAGATTTTCTGTCTTGACTGATAATCAGATTGCGTGCGTATTTGACTTTTCATTATGCACATGCACGCACACAAGCATAACGTGCACATTTATATATATATATATATATATATATATATATATATATATATATATATATATATATATACACGAGTATATGTATGTATATACATATGTGTTTGTGTTTGTATATACAGTTTTCACAGTCTTCCCTTGTTCAATCCATTCTGGAAACTATTCACCATAATTGAACGTTCACTGATTTCTCGATCCCCTTTATAGTTTCATTAACCTTAACATTCTTAATTTTGTTTTCACCAAGCGCCTATTTCTCCTTCGAGACGTACAGCCTTCCGGTTTCTTAGCTAATCTTGAGGAATGGGGTTGCCAACCCTGCGCCCTTTCTTTAACCCCCAGCAAATGCTGGTACCCACTTATAGTTAGGTGGATTGGTGGGCTGTAGGCCAATTGAGATCCGTGGACCTAGCAAATGTGATCTGAGCTTATGTAAGTTTATTTTTCAGTCGCGTTAGGATTATTCTTTTTTCTGCACCTACGGTTTTTATATTTGTATGATATTAAAACAAAGACAGATGGAAAAAAAGTAAGCATTTAAAGTATGGCGCAGAAAGCATAAGTACGACCTGCAGAATTCCAATGGGTGTCCTACATTAGGAGAAAGTTGTCTCTTAAGTGACGAGTAGGTGATCGGCAGCAGACGCATTGACGGTTATTGTTTTTCTACGCTCGCTCTGAAAATATGCCCTACTTTTGGCTCTTATTGTTTGTTTTGTTTTTTACATCCCCCTTTGTTGCTTTCTTTTATTATGAACCTGTTCTTTTGTTTTAATTAGCCGCTTCGTGTTTGCTAACAGTTGTGAATTTTTTAGTCTGGTGAGGTTTTTCTCCAGTGGCTATTTAGTTTTTGTGATGCTGAAAATCAAAGGAAGTTTTACACGACAGAGATAATTCCAAATTACAAGAGTGATTGCTGAAAGTTGGTGTACGTAAATTTGAATAAGCCTGGCTATTTCTCTTTACTATGGTATAAATTCGTCAAGAATTTCTGCCATCTAGAGTTGGAAAAGACCTTTTTCCTACACATATCTTTTTCTTTCAAGTTTCTCTTTTAAAGGTCGCCTCTTCTATCCTTTGTTTTCCTTCCTGCTACCTGGATTTCATCAGGGTATATTTGTTATCACGGGTATCAAGTGCAGGCTAGGCTGACCTGTCGTTTGAACTGTCTAATAAATCTTGTGACTTTAAGGATTAAACTAAAGGAATATTTTGACTTGCTAAATCTGAAATAAACCCCGTATAGAAATAACAATAAACTGTGAATGACAGTGCCTGACGATGTATCGTTAATCTATTTTCGGCGATTTTATAAGAGTATTTATGTGGCCATATGAAATATAATGTCCAACGAAATCACGCAATTGTTTTTCTTTTTCAAAAGGATTTTGATGGACAGGACTGTCATCTTATCGGCTGTCTCTCAGACCCTCCTTCAGCGTGCCTTTGATTGACGCCTCCCTGTATTTGCCCATTTAATCCCCATCTTCCCACTGTAGAATGTTCCTCTTGGGTATCGCCTACACTGTCTTGTGATTATTTCAGGTATATTATCTTGGAAAGAGAATGGGAGAGAATTTGTCACGTAAACTCCCTTCACTATATTGAAGTTGGCCTTTTGAGAATGGAGATAGGATCGGATTTCGTAATATTTTTATTTTATTTTATTTTATTTATTTATTTTTTTGGGCCCCTTATATTTGTTTTGAAGCCCCCGTGACGAAAGGATTCACCATGTTCTGGGTAAAACTTGCTTGTACTTGAAGTCGTGGGCGAGAAATTCTCATTATGACAAATATAAAACTTTGGGAATGTTTCGTCTCTCCGAGGTTTTGCGGGAAGATTGTCAGTCAGTTTTGAATTTATATGACAAATATAAAACTTTGGGAATGTTTCGTCTCTCCGAGGTTTTGCGGGAAGATTGTCAGTCAGTTTTGAATTTATGCATTATAAAGTTCACTTGTCCGTGCTGAATCACATCAAACAACTCTAAGAGGAAATTTAAACTGTTTAGAGTGCGTTTCCTTCATTAGTCATTCAACATCTTAAGGCCTATTCGTATTATTCGTTTTTATTCAAAAACAAAACAAAGCATGACTTCAGGGTGATCAAGATGTTGGTCGAGACGTAGGTTGTTTAGGCTATATCCTTGACTGAGGGAGAGGACATTTTGGCTAGTAACGTCGTGTTGATCTTGCAGAAGAAATAATGTAATCTTGTAAGAAGAAATGACGTTGGTAGCCCCTAAGAGAAGGAAGTTTTATACCAAAGCATGGAGATCATATGCTTTAACTTTTGTTTGTTAGCTTTCACACAAAAAGACAAACATTTTTAGGTTTTACCGGTTTGTGTTAGACTTATATTTATAGGTGAATTTCGCTCCATTCTACTTCGTTGCTCGTTTGTGAAGACGGAGTGATGACGGTTCAAATCCGTTGGATACCTGGGTGAGATAACATCCTCCTGAGAGAGAGAGAGAGAGAGAGAGAGAGAGAGAGAGAGAGAGAGAGAGAGAGAGAGAGAATCTTTTACTTAGCTGTTTTAGGCTTTGCTTCCATCTTAACTAGGCTTCGAACACGCCCTTGTAATCCGTTGCGACACAAGCACAGGGCCATTAGTGTCTTCCACGTATTTCGACGATTCCTAATAAAATGTATGGGATTTTCTCTTTCTTTTTTAACTCTTTCGTAAATATCATAAATTTAGGAAACAGTCGTTGGCAGACTTTTAGACCGGTACTCGATCATATGAGAGAGAGAGGAAGAGAGTGCGAGAGACATCAGAAATTATATATATAGTTAGATATTGACCAACTACAGAATTTGTTAAGCGACCAATATTCTCAAGAATTTAGTTTTTCAGCAGTTTGAAAACTGCGGTTTATTTTTAGTTTGAATGGTCTTGCAAGTACGTTGGTATCAATTGTACTTGCAATAATCAAATGACATAGGCTTAGTTCTGTTGGACTTCTATATTCAAGGAGACAAGCAATATTGAATAAAGAATGTTTGTAATCAGAATAATAACTTCCATCATATTAGAAGTTTACAGATAGAAAATATTGATTGTTAGTGTGTATGTGTGTTTTAATATATATATATATATATATATATATATATATATATATATATATATATATATATATATATATATATATATATATATATATATAAACTCTCTCAAATATGCAGTGTATTTTTGAAAGGCAGAGCTTTTTATTACATAGATACTGTCGCCACAGTTGCGGCCACCCTGTTCTACAGACAGGCACTTTCTCTAATTCATTCAATCACTATCAACGATGTAGTGCTGTCAGTTGAGTCATTTCTAATTTTAGAACGCTCTCTCTCTCTCTCTCTCTCTCTCTCTCTCTCTCTCTCTCTCTCTCTCTCTCTCTCTCTCTCTCTCTCTCTCTCTACAAACGCTGCTTGAGCTGTTATGGATTCGAGTTATCGAACCTGTGCATCTAGCAGCAACTGCACCAGATTTTGTACAGTTTTCCATTTTGTAATTTATATGTGTGTACGTACGGGTGTGTGTGTGTGTGTGTGTAATATATATATATATATATATATATATATATATATATATATATATATATTATATACATACTGTAATGTATGTGTATCAAAACATACACTGTAGGTATCTATTCTTATATCTTATATATATATTTTTTTATCCACCATTATTCACCGCTCGAATACAGTAATGATTGTTTCCTGCCATTAACACACCTCATGAGTCACCATTCCTTATTGTAGTGGAGTTCACGTTTGTCGTTACCTCACCATTTGTGTCGGTTATATTCGAAACTCTGAACTGTACTTTTATCTTGTATTGGCAGTGTTGGTGTAGATATATCTGTAGTAAGAAGTCCTCTTATCGATATAATAAATGTTATTAAAGTCTAGGTTGTGCTTTTACGGGATGATTTCCAGTTTTCAAGTTAATAGCCATGTTTTTTTATGCGCTGAGTGATACTGAATATTTTTTTCTGCTCGCTATTGGACGTGCTTACCCGAATGCATGAAATGGAAAAGCTACAAAAAAGCCTCTTGCTTTTTAAGAGGTAGTTGCCAGACAGCCAGGCGGCATGGTACGTTTCTGAAACCTGGCGGCCAGAAATCCATCATGGAGACTTGTCGATCGAGAGACATTTCAGAAAGGAGAGGCACACTGGAAAAGCTGCGTCATGGGTATCCTTTGTTGCTAAATAGACCTTTGTTCTTTGAGAGATAATGAGAACAGTTTCTTGGCGTCTTAAGCCCCGGCATTGCAATTGCCTTTTGGGTTTAAGTTCAATTCACCACGATTCCGAAAGTTCTTGAAATCTCATGTCACCGATGAATGCATATCAGGTGCATTGAAGCGTCTCTCTCTCTCTCTCTCTCTCTCTCTCTCTCTCTCTCTCTCTCTCTCTCTCTCTCTCTCTCTCTCTCTCTCTCTCTCTCTCGAACATTTTGTGAGATTCCACGTTGGAACTCTGACGTCACGCAGAAGTTCTCCTAGGAGAGCTTTTTGCGCTCTTCAACCTGTTCACCTTCAACAAGATCAAATGTTAAAGATATATCAACTCATGTATCTTGTTGTTCTGGTATTATTGTAGTGTTGTAATGGTGACTTTTTTTTTATTGGCAGAAACATGGGCCATGGATTTTATTTTTCGTGTGCATGTTTTTTACTAATATTCATAAATGTTATTAGTTAAAACATAATTGCTGAATTGTCAATAGGAGGTAGAGCTCGTCATCAGCTTCGTATCCGCATTTCCTTCCACGTGAATGCCTGTTCGGGTGACTTTCGGTTCTGTGCAACTCCCACCCCGACGCCCACGGTCTCCCTCCTGACAATTACGGGGCCTCCCAAACGCCCTCACCTACACGTTATGGCCTCGGGCGTGCCTTGCCGTGGCTGGAGCCGACAGGGCCGGTAGTAATGTAGCTGAGAAGGCGAGCGTTAACAACGCTGCGAGTTTCAACCTCTCGCGCTCTGCATTGCATCAGTTTGCCCGTTTGCTTGCCTGCCTGCCTGCCGGTGCTTTTCATTCGCATTGGAGTTTGCAGCGTTGATGGCGGCTCTGTGCTTTCAAGAGTATGGAGATTTTAAAGAAAATACATTCTCTGTGGGTTTTTAGCTTTGGATATTCACTGGTATATTTGTTTCTCTTCAAATACACCTTCCCCAAAGAAGAGTTAACGAAGAAGGGGATGTCTTAGTGAACCATCAAAACTTTGGATATATTTTTTTATACTTGATTTATTGAAGAAATGTTCTTTTTTAGTAGAGCTCCGTTTTGCAATTGACTTTCAACATTGGGGTGAGTTAGATTATTCAAGTATGATGATGCGGTAGTGTTGATAAACGTCACGACAGTAGTCATTTCCAGATATTTTCAGAAAGACTCCTTTTTTTTTTTTTTTTTTTACATTAAGCATCCATTTTCGTTATCTCACCCCGCCGCCCCCTTTATTTAGGCCATGGTTAGCTGAGGGCTCTGGTCTGGTAATCTATTGGCCTTTCCATATACTGTCCTAAAAGTTATGTTCAATCTGCGACACACTCTGTACGTTGTACTAAGTTGAAGAAATCTACTGGCAAGATCATAACACAAGAAAGGGTAGTTGACCCTATTGCAAGTTTTTGTCGTCTTAAAATGATTCTTGGAGGTAACGGGTTGAGCGTGTTGTGGGTTTACAATCTCAAAAGCGACTCCTGTTGAATGTACCGTGAACATGAAGAGCACTTGCCATTGCTTATGAACATTTTCACTTTTACGATCCTCTTCGATTAGATTCTTATAAAGACATTCTCTCTCTCTCTCTCTCTCTCTCTCTCTCTCTCTCTCTCTCTCTCTCTCTCAAACCACATTCGCCGTCTTATGACTGTGATTTAGAGTTTTGTCTTGTACCCTTCATGCCTACGGATCTTAATCAAGAAACTCGAAATAATGGAAGGAGAAGTGAATGGTTATCGTCGGAGGCGGCATCTGATTGTGGTGTCTTTATATCGATCCTTGGTTATGGTAGAGACGGTTTTGTGTGTGTGTGTGTGTGTAACTGGAAAAGTATGAAAATTGGATCGAACCATTAAAAGGTCAAAAATCCGGGTCACAGTACCACTGTTCTTAACGTTTGAGTCGAAAACGGTAGACATATAAGATTTATGTAAACACGGTAGACATATAAGATTTATGTAGAGCC